>NC_134643.1:94252558-94554058 GCF_030463565.1 Pelecanus crispus
ATCCCCCTGCTTCACTGCATACCCATACTGACAAGATGGAGTTTGAGGGCTGGAAGCTATGTGTGTTGTGAGAGCTTTACCTCTTCCTTCTACCCACCTGTCAGGGCAGCATTTGATACCGTATGGATGGCTGATCCGCTCAGCCGCAGCAGGATGGCAGGATGCTAAACTAGACCTTGCAGGAGGGAGATGGGACAGCAAATGTTGTATGACTGTCCCACCAGGGTATTTCCTGCAGTTCTTGGATGCCTTTGCTTCTTGCTGATCTCAAACAAATAGATGCTGGCCTACTTAGATCAAAATGTTCAGTTTCTGTTCTCTGAAAGGGAGGGCTCTGTCCTTCAGCTATGAACTCACAAGGGCTGCTAAACCTGTGCTAGTCATACCCGCAGCTCTGCAAAGGGGGAAGTGCCCCCTTTATGCTCCAAAGGATGACTGTCACTGTGCAGAAGCCCTGCGAAAAAGCAAAGGCTCCCACACAGGTCACTCCCGCTCTTGGGCAGCAAAGAGCACTGGCAGGAGGAAGCAGTGCACCACCGAAATGCCTGCTCTAGGCATCCCTCCCAGAGGGCAGGAGAAGAAGGGGGCATTTAGTGTGTAGGAAGGAAGAAGCAAGGGTGCAGGTGCTGTGAGTCTTTATCAGCCCTCTGGAAAGCCAGACAGACATGATCCTCTGGGGCAACCTCTCTGAACGCTTGGTCTGCACAAAAATATTTGTGCATAATAACGGTCTGCTTTGCAGTCTGTGTTGGGAATAATCCCCTTTTCCCTGATGCTCCTGTCACCAACCCTAGCAAGCACTGCCCCTTAGAGCTTGCTCTAGCAGCAGGTGTGTTGCCCCAATGGCTGTGCTGACTCCTTAGGGCACTTCTGTAGCCTCTTGCATGTGGGAAAGTGTTTTGGGGTCTGGCTGATACGCACAGGGCATCCAGCCTCATGGCAGCAAAAAGATGCGACTACCGGGGCTGATGCACAGACTCAGGAGCACAGTGCACCCCATGACATCGGGGCACTGGACACCCACCGCGGTCCTCTGCCGGGAGCTCCAGAGCTAAATCCTGTGCTGCTGCCTCTCACTCCTCTCCTTATTTTTCCTTCTCCTCCCATTCAGAATAACCCGCAAGTCTGCCCGTACGGCTTGTATGCTGAACAGCTCTCAGGCTCTGCCTTCACCTGCCCCCGGTCCACGAATAAGCGAAGGTATGGTGACCGCCATCAGTGGGCAGGTGATGTGGGGCACTTGGGGCAAGCAGCAATAGAGAGGCTGCCTCTGTGCCACCAGCACTTTCTGCGAGCCCAGGCGGGTGGAGGAAGCAAAGCATATGCATCCGAAAACCTCCACCATGTGCTGGGAGAGGGGCAAGGGCAGAAAACCACAGGAGAGGGAGAGGATGGTCGGGTGGGGTGAGTGGGTTGTGAAAATGCTGAGAAAGAGGGTGTCAGGATGGGGAAGAAAATGGATTTCTGAGCAAGGAGAGGAAGGGGAGGGGACATTCACGGGTGCCAGATGGTCCCGAGGGGGCTGTGTGCTGTGCAAAACAACCTTGAGGTCTCAGCCCTGATGCTACTGCAAAAACGTCACCGCTGTGACTGGCACTGGTAAGCACCTGATGGACAGTGTCAAAACCAAGCCTCTGAACAGGAATCTTCCCTCCTCCTAAGGGATATTCCTCCACGCCAGCTGGGACCAGTGAGGCATTAGCTCAGGCTGTACTTGTTTTGGGGTTGGCCAGGGGCTCAGACCAGAACCAGGCACCCAGCATGCTGCTCACTATCCCGGGGCTCCCAGCAGTGCTGGGGACAGCTTCTTCCAGCCAGCAGCAAATGTCCCAGAACTCTGTCCCGGTCATTGTGCTCCAGCCATGACCAGATTGCAGAAGATGGGTTTCTTATTTTGCTTCTCCCACAGTGGCTTTTCTGTCCCTTCTGTTGTTCGTTCAAATGAAAGGCAAATGCATCGTCTGAGCTGTTTAGCAGAGCTCTGCTCTCCAGGCTGGTGCCAGCTCGTGGTCTGCGTGGGAAAGGGATGAATCATTGTTTGCCGCACGAAGATGTCCTTGATGGAAATTTTCCAGCTCTCAAGGGAGAGCTCCCTCCTCCCCTCTCCCACCCACCCAAACTGCAACCACCGCTGTTAACACGTCAAAGGCATTGGCAGCCCTGCCTAGCTCAGGCTTTCCTGATTACCTCTGCTCTCTCACCTGATTAAAAGCCCAGCTTTGGGCTTGGCTGCACCTGTGCACGGCATGCGGATGCTGGCCATGGCCGCCGGAGTGGCGGGGGCTGCAGGGACTGCAGCATGGACACGGCAGGCAGCAAGGAAGGCGAGTGATGGTCCCAGGCAGTGATGGAGGCATGGGGGACCTCCTACAGCAGTAGGAAGCGTTATCCCACATAAGACTCTGGTCTTTGCCGCATGGGCTCGCTGGTGGTCCTATGGGCATGGCCAGCCAGGCATAGGATGCTGCTTTCAGTAATCCATCCAAATCCACTGGCTGTGACCTTCTGTCTCCTGAAAGCTCCTCTGTACTTTCAGTTAGACAGTGTGCTTGTCCCTGTCTTGTCTGAGCTGCTTTGTAGCTGTGTTTAAATAGGCTTTTCTTCTGCCTTAGAGATTGCTGTATTTCAGCTACAGATAAAGCTGTATAAAGATATATTTTTCATATACATATATATCTGTGTGTGAATGTAAACATATGTAATTATATGTAAACACACATATAGACATTTACCTACATATAACAGCACATATTTGTATTTAGAGCCTATAACAAAAAGCCATCTCTCTGGAAGTCTCTGTCTGTGAGCTGGTGTTTGATATTTATACACCTTTTGTTCCAGTTGTCACCAAGTAAATGTTATTCATGCCTTTAGGAGCTCAATCAGCTGGCAGCCACCCAGAGGGTTTAACCTCTTCCCCAGGCTAATCCAGGTCTTTTCCTTCTCTGTAGCTGGCTGTATCGGATCCTACCTTCAGTCTGCCACAGTCCCTTCAAACCTCTCAAGGAGGGTCACTTGACACACAACTGGGATGAAGTTGAGCCTGACCCCAACCAGGTAACCATGCTGGAAAGATCCCTGGCCCTGTCAGGAGGGCAGTCAAATATTAAGCTAACCAGGGGTGTGAAGGCACTGAGCTGCAAGAGGTCTGGGGAGAGCCTTAGGGATCTGGGGGTCTGGCTACCACAGCTGGGTCCTGACTGCCACCCGTTCTTCCTCACCTATGGGTCATCCAAGGAAGGACAGCCCTCGATGCCATCCTTATTGCTTCCCACCTTGACGGATGCTTGTGCTGCTTCCCAGCATGGCCTCAGTGTCACAGCGTTTGGTCTCTGCTATCTAGCATCTCCCTTGGGGGCTCCTGTTGGCCACCTCTCAGGCTGCTCTCTCTTCCTCTTGTTTCCCCCATCAAAGGCTCATCATGGGCCAGCCCAGCAGGCAGAGCAGCAGCATGTCTCTGCCATCCAGCCCCTCCTTCTCTGCACTTCTGGAATGGGCTGCTGGCTGCCAGCCCATTTCTCTGCAGTCCTCATGGGAAATCAAGCGTCATTCTGGAGAGTCATGCAGAGACACGGCATTTGTCTTCCTCTGTTACAGCCTTGCCATCATCTTTAATCATGATTTCTTCCCTGCCAGCCCCACAACATTTGGCTTTGCTAATCTGACTCTGTCCTCCTGCCATTCTCCTCTCAACATCATCTCATGGTCATTGGTTTTTACTCCTCTCAGGTTTTGCCCTTTGATGCACCATCATTAGCTGATTTCCAGCCTCCCAGCAGCCTTGCCATTTGTCTCAATATTTTCCCAGTTCTGCTGGAATGTGTTTTCCAGCCACTGACCAAGGAGTGGTGACAGGCTGTATTTAGGTCCCTTTGGTGCTTCTTCCCAAATGAAGTTCCACTGACTTCTGTTACATCATCCACCCCTGATGCCCTTTCGCAGCCCGCATCTACCATTACGGTTATTTATGATTACGGTAATTCCAAGATGCCCAGCTCTCAAGCATCTCAAGTCATTTACGTGTAGTACATCTTTTACCTAAGGGAGCAGCAACGAAGCTCCTGCCCACACTCTCTCTCACCACTTGCAATGGCAATCATCAAACCCAGAGGGGTTATTTCCCAGCAGTAAGTGGGAGCCGTCTTCCTGCTTTCCTTCTCATCCTCTCTGAAGCAGGGCCAGAGACCAGGTTCAGTTTGTTGGACAAGACTGACACTTCCCTGTGGTGCTTTGTGTTTCACCCAGCTCACTTAAGGAGCTTTCCTGATTGTCATCCATCTAAAAGGATGGCCATATGGAGGTACCTTATGCAAAGATCATTGAAGTCAATGGGAAAAAATATCCTTTAATGTTGCCCAAAGACAATGGCAGAATTATAAAAGGCACAGGGGACAAAACAGAAAAGGGGACAAAGGTGATGAAAAAATATGGGGTGGCATCCCTGCAAGAAATGCTGAAATAGAAGAAAGCTCTCCAGCCTGGAACAGAGATGACCAAGGGAAGCTATGACTGAGAGGCAGGGGGAAAATTAATACCAATATTGAAGATCATGTTAAAAAAAAAAAAAAAAGCATAAACAGTGAAACTTCTTGCCAGAGGATCCAGGTGGGTTCAAAAAGTGATTGAACAAACCTTGGAGAGAGAAAACTTATGAGGTAACAGTAAGCACAGAGGCGTAATATCTCAGGAGGCTCATGGATTATACAGCAGGGAAACAACACTGAACGTTTCCCCATTTTAAGCACCTGGCACTGGCTGCCTCTGGCTGTCTTGGACTTCTCTTCTGGCTCAGAGTGCTCGTTCCTCATTTTGTGCATCAGTGAATCCCAAATATAGCAGAGACGCACGGGACAAACAGTGCACAGAGCCGGGCAGTGGCTTTGCAGTCTGCAAGTGTTTTGGCGGAGAGGGTCCAAACACCATATTCAGTTGCGCCCAATGGGCTGGATGACAAACCGATTTCCCACTCTCCTCATCCCACAGGAATGACAACTGCGGAGGTGTCCACAGGGACCAGAGTGAAAATGAAGCTTTTATGCAGGAACTGCGCTATACTTACTACTTCATCTGTAGACCACTATCATCTTCCATATTCTTCAGTGAGAAAATTTGCTTCCCTTTAGACCATCTTTATACCTGACATTTATTTCTCTTCTTTTGCCTGTTCTCCCTCCCTCTCTCTCTTCCTCCCTGGTCTTCAGGGTCTTCTCTCTTTGTCCCTCTGTACGTCCTTTCTGTCAGTATTTCCCAAAGGTTTCTGTCAACTGGGTCCCAGTTCCCAACTCTGAAGGCTTAAAACAATCATGAGAGGAACGGTTGATGTTGAGATGCCACCGCTGGCCTTCACAGCTGCCATGAAATGTACAGGATCCAGGGAAGGTCCCACTGCTGGGGGTAGCAGCAGGCTCTGGAGTACCTTCTGACCATGGTCTGCATTGGCTCTTGCTCAAGTCTGTAAGGCTGTCTTGGAAACCAAAGGAAAACATGCTTTAAAGAAGTCTGAAAGCAAAACCTGAGGTTCAGCACTATCTTACTGGCTCATCTGTGAGGTGTCGACACCTTGCAAGGGTCACACCTGATCTGCTGGCCGGTGCATTTTGTGTCTCCATCCAGAACACACAGCTTCTCTAGCAGCCTCTTTCACTGTGTCCAGCACCCCAGCAGTGTGACCCTGAGCAGGCACCAGCATGGAGCCTCCCAGGTCTCCTGGGCAGGAAAACATGCCTCTGCCTGGCAGTGAATGGGATGTGGGGAGGAAGGGACAAGGGATGGATCCAACACAGGCAACCCAGGGCTGCTGCAAGGCTGTGGTGGTGGGACACCCTTGGGAAGCAGATGACTTGGGAGAGCAGAGCGGAGAGGGCCAAGCTGCAGGGCCAGGCTTGGGGTGCAGCTGGTTAATTAGCAGTGAGCCCCCGCTTTGCTCAGCTTTACTTGCAGATTCACTCCCTGGGCACAGTTGCCTGTTTCCTCCCAAGGCCAGCTCTCCAGGAGAGCCTGGCAAGTCACCTGGGCACCCACATTTTGATTTGGGTTTGGAAAACTTCCATGAGGCTTGGGGGATTTTAATATCTTTGTATCTCTTTCAAATTTATCTGAAATTTCACATAGTTCAAAAGTGTTGGGTAACGGCAGGCACAGACACAGATTCCCATAAGCTTTCTTTTCTCAGGGCACCAGCTTAAAAACATGTCAAGAAATGCCAGGTTGGGTAGCTAAAAGCAAGAGAATGTTCTCGTGGATGCCCAGAGTCACAGGCACTTTCATCTGCGGTCAAGCGTATCGATGCAGGGGATATATCTGGCAGCTGGCCACATCAACATCCTCCTAATTTGGGGTGTTTGGGTTGGTCTGCACTGAACGCCCCCATAAGGAGCTCTCAGCTGCAGCACCTTGTCCCCAAGAGCTACAGAGACCCTTAATATGATATTAGTAGTAATAAATACTTCAGACTCCTCTGGCACCTTCTGCCTGAGGATCTCAACAGGCTTTGCAAGAAGTAATTAGTGATGCTCGCAGCTCCCACTCACGCAGGTAGAGATATTTCTGCTTCGGACGTGGGGAAAATGAGGTGGAGTGAACAGGGAGTGTTACGTTCAGGTCTTGGAGGGAGTGAATCATCCAGCGCGGAGTGGAACACAGGGCCATGACAATTTGGCTGTGGAAAGCCAGCTCATCTGAATTTCTTTGCTCTCAACAGTGTTATTAGTAATAGAGGAAGAGACAGCTTTTAAATAGGATTTTTTTTTTTTTTAACCTTGGCACTACACAGGCCTGCCAATTATTTTACAAAATCATGATTAAAAAGGGAAAAAAGCTCCATAAATCAAAAGAAACCTGTAAACCAAATTAAGCAAGGCAAAGAGGAAGGAGAAAGCTACCTCAGAAAGCTAGCAGAGAGCATGGAAGCAGGGGTGGGATGGGGGTCTGCTTTCTTTTGAATTGCCACCATTTGTGTCATAACCACTGGCACCACTTTCTTGCTTTTTGTTTGCTGGAATCTAGCTGCGATGGAAACCTTTCAAGATCCCAAAAGCCCCTCAGGACTTTGTGAGCGTAAGTTGGGGGACCAGGGCATCCAGGCATCCTCCATCTCTGCTCCCCCTCGTGGGGTAGCAGGGCACACAGGATGCTCAGCATTGGGCTAACAGCAGCAGTTTTAACACCTCTGGGCTTGCAAAGCATCTGTGGGAGGGGAGAGGATCCCAGATTTCAACCACCTGAGAGTAGACTTGATTTTCTTCTTTGTGTTTCAAGGAACTCTTCAAAAAAGCCCCAATCCCCAGCTCTCCCCAGTCCCTGGGCTGGAGAGCACCAGCTTACATGGATTGCTAAGAAACCCTTGAGATACTAAAGTAAAGCCAACGTGTTTGGCCAAAGGCCATACGTGGACAGGCTGGTAGCGGTACAGGAAGCAGGGAGAGGGGGTGAGCCCCAGCAACGGGGTGGGATGAGGGGAAGAAAGGGGGCTGGCCCCTGCCCCATTGCCTGCCACTCACTCCTGATGCTTTGGGTTTGCCCGTAGGGACTGCACACCTTGTGTGGCGCCGGTGAGCCCAGAGGACGCAATGGCATCGCTGTCCATATTTTTGTCTGCAACACCTCCATGCTCGACAGGTCAGTGACTGCTACACTGGAGGCTTGGGCTGCCCCAGGCTGGCTGCCTGTGTGTGTATGTCTGCTGCCGCTGTGCTTGAGTCCAGCTGTTCCCAGTGGTGCTGTCTTTATGTCCCTGTGTTCCTGTGTGCACAGGCAAAGGTGTCCATGGCAGGTGTTTGTGAAGCAAGTTGTGCTCCATGGCTGAGCACTGGGGGAGTGAGCTGGGAGCCACCAAAAGAAGGAGGGAGATGGGCATGGGAGGAAGCAAGAGGGGATGTGTTGGGTCCAGGTGCTCTCATCCCAGGGACCGGAGCTGCTCCTCGGAGGTCAACACGCATGCAGCCTCTGATGGGCATTGCTACCCTCTGCAGCGGCTCATGGGGGAAGTCAGCCCTGCTCCCCAATTTACAATGCCTGATGCACCCATGGCCACAAAGGCAGGGACCTGGCAGAGGTTGGAGGAGATACTGCTTCCAGGCCATGCATGTTAAACGTCCCTGCCTCCTCTGCATCGGCCCATATATTGCATTCACTGATCTGCAAATAGCATTTCTGGAGCCAAAGAGGAGCCCTCTGCCACACCAGACTCCCAGCTCAAAACCCCCCAGTTGTGGTCGTGGTGTGTGCCTGGGGCTTACAGCACCTTGATCTTCCTGTTCTCCTTTATCTTTAGATGCCTTTATAATTCGGATGGCGACTTCCTAATTGGTGAGTTGATGCTTCGGCTTTTTCTTTCCCCCATGAGGGTCTACCTGGGTTGCCACCTGCTTGCCTCTTGTTCCTCCAGAGTGTGGGCCCTACAGCCAAGATTTGGAGGGAAGGGTTGGCTTCACCCTCATGCCATCCAGATTTGGTGGTCTGGCACCAGCTGGGCTGTTGGGCAGGTTGCACCGCTCCTGTGCAGCTCAGAGAGTGCACATCTGTGCCAGACCTCAACTTTGGTTTTGCGCAGTGACCCAACTTCCTTGGCATGGTGCTCAGGGATCATTTCCCAGCGCTCCCCAGATTGGTATTAGGCACATCACAGGCAGAGGTTTTCTGGAAAACTTAAGCCTCAGGATTTCTGAACAGTTTACAGCTAGATGCCTTCGCTGCTTCAGTCCAAGAGTATTTGGCATGGCAGCTTAGCTCCCGCACTCTGCCAGCCTCAGGCAACCAGACTGCCACGATGAGTGTTGAGGTTGGCACATAAAGTGCACACATGCCAAAAAATATTCTGAGTGGTATCAGAAGCCTGATATTTGTTTGTATCTTTCTTGACCGATGGACAGAAATGCCTTGGGGTCACCAACAGAAACAATTGTCCCATAAAATAACTATGAAATTGTTCTCACTCACCTCCCTCACTACTGTGAAAGAAAAGTGCTAGGACAGGTTTTGTAAATCTGCTAGTTTTTCAAGTAAAAATGTGAGTTCTCCTGTGCCAGGACAATCCAGGAAAATAATGCAGACATTAGTATAGCATTATTTTTACCCTCAAAAAGCTGGGAAAATTAGCTATTCCCAGACATCTCACACTGCAGGGTCATGACAAGGATGGGTACATGCACCATTTTATGTGAAGATCGTGATATTGACAGGTATGGCCCTGAATATATCCTGACCCATTTATCTGGACATAGCACAAACCCTATGTCAAGGGAATGAGAGGTGATGGATGGTTTAACCTCACATGGGCACCTGCTGTGACATGGGGCCATGGGGCTGGTCTGGAAGCTCTCCCTCCAGTGCAAGCATCTCCACTGCAAGGCTCTGCATGGGAGAGGGACCCCAGTCCTGCTGTGAAGCAGGGTCAGAAAGGGCCCATTGCTCTTCCTTGGAGCCTGGGTGCTCTTGGTGGACAGAGAGGAAGGCATTCACCATGTCGCTTCAGTTCCTGTGCCTGCATTTTATTTCCACAGTGCCCCAGCAAGGGAAACTGCTCATCACAACCGAGTTTGGGAAGATGCTAGTGGAGCCCAATGAAATCTGTGTCATCCAGGTAAGGGCTGACTGCACCTTGCCTGTGGCTTAGAGCGCAATGCTGGAGCAAGCCAGCTTCTGTATTCAGCTGTTCATACTTTGTCAGGAAAGTCCTGAGAGGATCCTAGTATCTTCCTTTATTTTCCAGCAAGGAATGCGTTTCAGTGTGGAGGTGTTTGAAGAGACTAGAGGCTACATCCTGGAGGTGTACGGGGCACACTTTGAGCTGCCTGACCTGGGACCCATTGGTAAGAATCTCCCGTCAGACTTACAGTGAATTTCATAGCGACAGCCAGGAATTACAAGCCCAAATCCATCCTTTTATCTCCTTCCTCCTGTGCCCACACTCCTTCCCAAAATGCTTTCCATCCCAGCACTGTTATTCCCCAGCAGAACAAGCATCTCCCCAAGAAAATGTGACAGCCCAGTTGTCCCAAGATTCCCCTGGGACTGAAGGGACCTTTCTCTCACCCTTTTTCCCTTTCTCTCTTCCCTTCTGATCTGGGAGTCCCCATCTGCTGGCTCTAAATCTGTTCCTACCAAAACAAACTCAAAAGGCCATCATCACTGATGCCCCTTGCTGACAGATATGGCATGAACTGGAGTAATAGGAGATCATTTACCCGGTAAAAGGAAAGGCAGATTTCAGAGGCAACAGATATTCTTGAAGCCCCATTTTAGATTTAATCAAGTGTTTTTCCTGCCACCTCTGTGAACAGAGGTGCCTTAGAGCTCTAGAGCCTGGAGTGCCTTAGTGTCAGAAGCTGTTCTCCTTGGAGAATTCAAAATCAATAAAATGAGCAGCACAGGACTGGGATCAGCAACACATTCACATCTCTGTGTTGTGCTGCCAGGGTGGATCTGCCTTCACTGAGCACAGGTCTAGCTCTCTCATGAATCACAGATCGTCTCTACCTGCTGCCCCTGGTTTGTGCAATGTCACAGATCACGAAGGCACAGCCTCTTGCTGCCATGACAAAGATATTGCAAGAGTACACGGCATCTGAAGCCCCGCTGCCCCTGCTGTGATTTCCCAGCCAGCTTTCTGGAGGTGCTCAGCTCGGGTTATTTCACCTTCCTTATCCCTGGAGTACTTGCTTCCAAACTTTTCTTGCTGAGAAAAACACCTCCTGGTTTCTGCTACTAAGATTGTCTCAGGGAAAGGAAGTGAAACTTCCCTTGTAACAGCTAAAATAGCTACAAAACTGGTACCAATAATTCTCCACTTTCAGACTGGTGTTTTGAGGTTGGTTGTCTTTCATTTTAGGTTGGGTTGGGTTTTTTTCCCCACTAGACTGGGCTTGTTTTGTAGGTCTCAGTGAGATCAAAAAGACTGGCCATGCTTGAAGTAAACTGACTAGGTATTATCAATCAGTAACAAGCTTGGCATGGCCCATCTGCATGCAGAGGGCCTTTCCAAACATCTCATGGCCATAATGAAACTGAAGCCGGTCATTCTTGCAGTGGGGAACTGACCCAATCTGCAGCCATTTAATGGGGCCCCACTTCAGCATCTCTCCCGTGTGACATGCTGGGCACGTCTCTTTCCACATCGAGCCTACAGTGATTTTTCAGCAGCTTTCCTTTCAGCCAGCTGAGGTTACTTGCCTCCACCTACTTCTTGCACTCTGTGCCTGCTCCACTTGATTATTGATGTCGTTGCCCCAGCCTGTTTGTAACAAGTTTTCCCATTAGCTAGTTTTTCACACACTTTTGGACTGGGTTTGGGGGTGGGGGGTTCAGTCTCCAGAAGGCAGGAATCTATCATGAAGTTTACTTTCTGGAGAAAAGAAAATGAGTGCACTTGCCTGTAAACCTTTTCAGGAGGTGGTAATTATAAGAGCTCCTCTTCTCACCACCTACCCACCTTCCCCTCAGAGACCAAGATCCTTTGTATTTCAGTCTTACTTTATTCTAACTTCACTTTTCACTTGAAAAATGACAGCTGGAGAAAAGCACTGACTGTTAAACCTTAGCAGCAGGTAGTAATGTCTGCATTTTTATCCAAGAAATTCAAAACCACTTTTTAATAATAATACTAATGAGAAGAAGAAGAATACTTCAGCACCCGTATGGTGCTTTGCACTTTGAAAATGCACTCTTCACACTAACCAACCCCTCAGTATGCCCAGAGTCTGTAGGTATCACTGCCCCTTATTTTATTACTCTTTTTGCAAGCATTCAGAAATTTATTTGACCCCCTCATGACATGTCTTGTAACTTCTGCATGGCTAAGTGTCCCACCAGCAGGATGTCCAGGAACAGAAAGCAGTTCACGCTCTGTTTTTTTGCTTAATTCCTAGTTTTTACATGCCTTTAATTGAGGATGAAGTACTAATCTTGTTCAGAAGGGAAACTAGGGGAAACCTGTCTTAGTCACATAAGGGGAGCATGGACTTAAATGCTAGGATGTATTACAATTACAGGAGGAGCACAAGAAGTACATGACTATTTCAGGTTTTCTGGTGGGCCAAGAAGCAGTAAGGTTATTCAAAATGCAGAAGGGCACCCACAAAGCCAGGAAATTGCACCAGCCTCTCACTTTGCTTGCAGGTTGCCCAAAGAGCTCTGGCATCTCTTTTTCTTTCACAGGAGCCAATGGCCTGGCCAACCCGCGTGACTTCTTGGTACCCGTTGCATGGTACGAGGACCGCCAAGTGCCAAAGGGCTACACGGTGATCAGCAAGTACCAGGGCAAGCTGTTTGCAGCCCAGCAGGTGAGGATGCCCTGGGAGAACAGGTAACACTGGAGCGCAGTGACTGTCAATGCATGGCCTGGGATATGCAACTCAGTAGCATGCACAGAGTCTCAGGAGGTCCTGCTGGGTTGAGTGGAGTAGCACTGAGCCCTTGCCTTGTTGGGTCATTCATCTTCCCAACTGAGGCTCCTCATTCTGGAAAAAAGTGTTTGTGAAGACTTGGTTGCCCAAAGACTCAATGGCAGTCTTTGCTTCGCTGTTTCCGTATGTTTATAGAGACAGAGTAGAAAAGAGGAGCTGGGGCTGCTGTGAAAAGCCAGTTTCCTTACCAGAGAGCCAGTGTTGCAGATGATCTTGTTCAAGCACTGCCTGGGCACTCAGAAGCCCTTAGAGACCAAACCACAGAGGTAGGGCTGAGGCTCACCAAGGGGAAATGCTGAGGAAAACCACGTCCTTGCGATATCGGGCTGTGCCTAAAAGGCTTCATGCTCCAGGATGCCAGTGTACCTCTCACCAGCCCTAAACCCATTTTTAATTTGGGAAAGAGCAGCACCCTGTTTATGTGCAGCAAGTTGGAAGGCTGTGTATGGTAACCCTCTGTCTTTTTGCTTTGGTAGGATTTCTCCCCTTTCAATGTTGTGGCCTGGCATGGGAACTACACACCGTACAAATACCATCTGGAAAAATTCATGGTCATTAATTCTGTTGCTTTTGACCATGCGGTAAGTTCTGGAGCTGGGCAAGGCAAAGCAATGCTGCGTGGATACCGTACCATCCAAACTCACCCTGAGCTCCCGGGGCTCAGCGCCTGTTAAAAAATACGTTGTGCTCTAAGAAACAGTGTGAAATCTCTTGTGCTGCTTTCTCTGGGCCCAAACCAAGCTCTTGTGGAGAAAGACAACCTCCTTTGTGGTACAAAGACATAACTGGAGGTTGATCAGCTTCTTAAACAGCTTTATGCAGCTTAGCATAGAATTTCTGCTCCCTGGAGGAGAGCTGAATACTGAAGCCAACACACACTGTGCAACTCAGCAAAAAGACTTTTGCTTCAAATTCTTGCCTTGATTTATTTCTTGCAATTGCACGGACTCCTTCCACTGGTTCCTCTGAGCCCAGCGCTGAAATTCGTTCGAAGAGCTGGCAGCTTTCATTGCAACAATTTCTAGATCTTATGGAAAATAACTAAAGCCAAAACTAATGTGAGCAGCTCTTCTAAAAAGGAAACCAGCCCAGTGGGAGAGGTGCCGGCAGCGATGCCATCTCTTGGCACTGCTTCTGCAAGTGGGTGTGCAAGGAGACTGGAGTATTTCTAGTGAGACAACCAACAGAAAGTATTGTTTAAACTCCAGAAAAACCTGCCAGAAGAAGGATAGGTTTTTGGGATGGGGAAAAACCTGCCAGAAGAAGAATGGCTTTGGGATCAAAGCCCAGAAAATCACTTTACTGGACTAGAAACTTCAAAAATCCTTGAAGCAAGCCACAATTTCTCTGCACTTTGTTCTCCCTGTTTGTAAACTAACAGGGCTGTGAGGCTAGATGCCTCTAGCAGGATGTTCCTGTCCTCTGTAATGGGCTAAGGAAGAGGTATATTTTCGTGGTAGGAGGAGTGCTGGAGACTGCTCCTGGAATTACAGTACCCCATCTTGTGGGGCTGTCCCTCTCCTGCATCTGTGCCACCATCTGCAAAGGCATCATTGCTGGGGCAGGGAAGGCTCTCCAAGGCTGCCTAAAGGAAGAACCATCCAGTCCCACCACTTGTCTCCCATGTTCAGCATGGGCTGGAGATGCTGGGTGCTGTCACACAGGGTCACAAATATCACCCACACCACCAGGTGCATGTGGTAAAAGTGTTTTAGCAGGGGAGAGGCTGTATCAGTCAGGTTTACCAGCTGGATGACCTGAGCAGATAGCTCTGAGCCCTGCTCTGTTTCATGCTTTTTGCTTTGCTTTTTTCAGGATCCTTCTATCTTCACCGTCCTGACAGCCAAGTCAACCCGTCCTGGAGTGGCACTCGCTGACTTCGTCATATTTCCTCCGCGATGGGGGGTAGCTAACAACACCTTCCGTCCACCATACTACCACCGTATGTCTGCTCTTTGTTAGTTGTGCTTGAGTACAGGACTGCAGGGAAAAAACAAACCTCCATTTACTTGAGAGCACGTGCAGGGAAGAAGCAGTCTGATTTGTGGCCCTTGGCACAGTTAGAGTCAGCTTCTTGGAGTCAGTCAGTCCTTCCCGGAAAATGAACAAAGATGTTCGTATTTAGAGCATCTCAGGAAAACTCAGACGTGATGGGCTGGTGGTGTCTGCATGGATGGATGCGTCTGTACTCAAGGGGCTCCCACTGAGAGCGGGTGCATATTGAACTTGGCATTGCACAAATGCATCAGAAATTGTCCTGTCATCCAGCCATGAATTGCTTAATATCTCATTAGAGTACACAGATAAAGAACAGCAGAACAGAAAATACAACATCACAGGTGGCGAGAAGGAGAGAGACATAGAGCTGCCCAAGGCCACTTGCAGGGTGAGATCAAAGTTACAGCAAAGCATTGAACTGGCTCTCCTGAGCCCTTCTTTACCACCTGCACAGTGATGGAGGTACCTCTGGCGTTTAAGAAGCCAGAGATCAAGAACTGGGCTCCTTCTCAGGCAGTTGGTTGATTTGTGGGGGGATTTGGTTGCCATCACCAGAGCCAGTTTCTTTTTGGCAGTTTTTTGGTTTCATCTCGGCAGAGCATGGCCACATGTTGCATTGAATGGATGCTAGAAATCCAGTTGCCCACATGGGATTGCCCTTCCAGGGTAAGGATGAGGCAACCTGCTCTATGAGACTGAGAGGGAAAGCTTGCTCATGCTGCACCCCCTTCTGTTGACAGCTAAAAGGCCCCAGAAGCTATCAAGGTCACACTATGGTCGCTTTGAAGTGCTGAGAGGCTTTCTGCACACTTACTAACCACAGTTAATAGCCAGCTCCTCCTGCTACTTAGACATATTTCCAAGCATCTCAGGGGCTGGTAGAATTAGTGTCACTTGCAAGCACAGTAGGCAGCTGTGCCACCATCTCGGTAAATCCCACAGGAAAAGTCCTGCCCTGTCATTCTGCTTTCATTCCCAGTAACAAGTGTGACATGGAAACATGTCTCCTGACTGGCTGGGATAGTGCCAGGTTGTAGTTACCTCTTTTATTAGACCCTAAAAGGTGAGACAGCTGGTTTACCATGATTAAGTTGCTGCACATCAGCAGAGCCATGCTAACTTTTCACAAACGCATTGTGTTGAACATGAACTTGTTCAGCCTTGCTTAGTCTGCGGTAAAAGACAGCTGAAATAACAGACAGCTGTGTTGTGAGCTAAGAGTACCCATGCAGACAGCTACCGCAGCTACTCACTTGAGCACGATACCTTGGCTATAGGCTTGAGCACTAAATTCACGATGAGCAGGTTGGTTGTCTTCTCTAGCCCAGCCATGGAGGGGCAGAGCTTGAGTGGGTAAGGCAGACATTGCAACAGTCAATTACCAAGACACTGCACATCAGTTCCGTCTGAAATTAGTATGATGATGAGAATCATTAGAGAGGCGTAACAGGACAGAGCAATGCTGGGGTAGCATAAGTTCAGTGCTGCTGAACTCTCCTCTCTCCAAATATTTTACAAGAGGCCTATTTTGTTTGCCAGAAATCCCCTGTTGCCTCCTCTTCTCAGGTGCAGTGGAAAGCCTGTGTTCGGAGAACTTTGGTGCACTCAGAGTCATGTTTTTTGTCTTGCCTTAACTTTGCAAGTATAATACAGCAGCGGCAGTCCAAAAATTTCCCCCTAGACACTGTAACAATTTCACATACAAAGGTGGCTGTGCAGCTCATAAATACTGACTTCTCTTGGTCACCTTTCTACATCCCTGGAGGCTGTGAATTACTCCTAGGGTCTTTGGACCACAGGTTGAAAAATGTGTCTGATACAGCTTTTATACCATATACTGCATCTGTGTCTGGGGGAGTACTTGTGAGATTCTCATTACAGCGGGACCTAACATCTAATGGCCACTAAGGGATTCTAACTTCACAGCGTCCTGCTTGTAGACGACAATGCTATTTTACCAATAGGGAATGGATGCGCGCCTAAGTTCTTGGGGTTACATAGGAAATCTGCAAACAAGTAAGAAACTGGACTCAGCTCTTCTCTTAAGTCCTAGGCTGGTTTCCTACTCACTAGCCCATTCTTCCTAAGCAATAGTATGAGTCCTGTTGCAGATGCACTGGCTCTTAAAGATGCACAGCTCTTAAAGTCTGTACAGCCATCTGAGTGCATCAAGCACAGTGTATGAGCGAGTTCAATGAAAAGCCCGTAATAATCCGGTCTTACATGAGATACTGACAACATGGGATGAAAATTAATAAATGTTTGCACACATATATAAGCCAACTCTGCTTTGAGCTAAATTAGTTTTGTTATTAAACATTCCAGACCCCGGCTTGTACTTAACGAAGACCGAACTAGTGGTTAAAAAGGGCTATATATAAACATAGCTACAGAAGCATGTCCTGGTTTTGCAAAAACTGACCGCTAAGCAGAAAGTTGCCATATTGTTTAGTCACATAATGTCTACTAAAGCTGAAAGCTTGGGATGGCAATTGTTAAAGCACTTCCCTTACAGGGAGCATAACTCAATAAATACAGGATGATTAGATATAGCCATCCTTACCTAAGTTAGTGGTATATTACTCCATTGGTTTCAGAGGGTCTACTTAAAAGTATTCTTGCTTGGGGAAAGATGAATTTGGCTCCTTGTCTTTGGGCATACAGTGGCTCTCAAGAAGTAAGTAAATAATGCACAAATCAAAAGTATAAGGTACTGAAGCGCCTGGCTGGACTGGAGGTGGTAGAAGAATATCAAACAAAATTATTTCAAGCTTATAACCTGGGACAGCAGACCAGGCTCTATCACCAGACTGCCAGCCAGGCATTTTGTGCCTCTGTGCCCATAACACAGGGATGATTATACTGAACTTTCTTTCTAGTGCTTTAAGATCTCTAATCCAAGTCTGTAAATATCAGGGTACACCACGCAGTCTGTATGCAGGTGTACTACTTACACAGCTCAAGGTGGTAGAAAAAGCACAGGTCTACCAGCATCAATGCACCCTCATTAAGGAAGTTTCTGAATCCAGATAATTAAGAGTGGAATAAAACCTGTACCGCTTTACAAGCATCGCCTGCAGGATCCCTGACGTCCTCTCTTGTGATGCCCTGCTTAGGAACCTCCACTCCACCCACTGCCTGGCCCAGCTTAGCTCGGGGGTTTCAAGGAGCTCACAGCCCAGCTGTGATGCCTCCCAATCATGCTGCGTCGCAACCTTTTCTCTGTGCCTCCTGCAGGGAACTGCATGAGTGAGTTCATGGGGCTCATCAAAGGCCACTACGAAGCAAAGGAGGAAGGCTTCCAGCCTGGGGGGGCCAGCTTGCACAGCATGATGACTCCTCACGGGCCAGATGCTGACTGTTTTGAGAAGGCGAGCAAAGCCAAGCTGGAGCCTGAAAGGGTTGCAGAAGGCACCATGGTAAGGAGCCAAGGGAGCCAGTAAGATTTTCAATACAGCATGGCATACTGCGGCTGTGCCACTCTCAAAGTACAGCCTAGCTTCTTGCTGGCAAGTTGGAAAAAGTACTTGGACCAAATGGCTGCAGCATTCACCTCCCTTATCGATCAGCAGCATTCAACTCCCAGGAGCTCCCCTGGAGACATGCGATGCCAGGCAGCTTTGATCATCTGCCCAAATAAATTGTTGCCTGAGCAGGAAGCTGGGAATTTTCATGCTGATTAACTTAATTTTTGTCTTAGCCTATGGACAAAGAAATGAAACCCCTGACTGCCCTCCTTTCTCCACCCCCTAAAATCTAACGATGATCATCAACAGATCTTGGACTAGAGCTTTTGGAACAACCTGGCCTTCCTGGGTATGCAGGGAATCCAAAGTCACTCCTGAGACCTAGTTAATACCAGCATTGCAATGCCAGCTCTGAACAGCTTTCTCCCCGTGGGTTGATCGGGCTGGAGGCAGAACTTGGCAGGGCTGGACCTTGGCAGGGCTGGACCATGTGGGCAGCTCTTGTTTGTGGTAGGGCAGAGCCACCTTTCCTGGACACAAACTCTCGCTCTCTTGCCCTAACCTAGCTTCCCTCTTCCCAATAGGCCTTCATGTTCGAATCGTCCCTCAGTCTGGCCGTCACCAAATGGGGCCTCCAGACCTCCAACTGCCTAGATAAAGACTACTACAAGTGCTGGGAACCTCTGAAAAGCCATTTCAACCAGAAGTGCAAGTAAAGAGAAGTTATTTCTTGCTTGCAATACGTGAGTGAACACAAGGAAATCCAGCATACCTACGTGTGGTGGCACAGTCAATTCAGGCAACGCACAGTGCTCCAGCACAGAATGGCATTTCCAGCAGCCACTGAGCCACAAAAATAATCATCCCTATGTAACTTGGGAAATGCAGTAAAAACCCACCATTAGTCTTAACTTTCAGGTATCCCATTAAAGCTTTCCTCGTGACACACTGAAGCTGAAGTACTTGCGTGGCTCTCACTGTGTAGTTGGTGTGAATGCTGTACCTGGTGAGGATACGAGGTAACAACCAGTCCCCATTCACAGGGCCTCCTGAAAATATGACCCAGTACACCTTTCACAGGGAGAAACTAGGGATCAGTGAAGCATTTTACGCTGTCTGTAGGGGAAGAGCTTTCCAAACAGAGCTGAACGCTCTAGCAGACCTAAGCCTCCCATTAGAGCAGGCCATTTCAACCTGCTGCTCTGTGGAGGGTTGCCAAGGAAAGACTTGTCAGAGAATTAGACTGCAGATTAGGAAAGTTTGGAGAATCCAAAATGCTTCATTGCTAAGTGAGGTAAAGTTTTCTTTCCAACCCCATACTCTGGCCATCCTTCAACACGGACTTGTTTGTCAGCACTTGACAAATTCTTTCCCTAGTTAAGTGCTAATTTGCAGCATAGCAAATGCGAAAGGGCTTGTCTGGCCAGTCCAGGCATTTGTTCCTGGGAAGGTACTTGGAAGAAAGCTCAGGTGCAGACAACATCATGGACCTCAAAATTCATTGGAGCATGCAAGCCTCACCCCCGGGTGGCGAGTTCCACATGGTAGAGGCAGAAAGTGAAGCCCCAAGTAGGCAGGGAACCAGGAGCACAGCCCAACCCCAAACCTCAGGCCTGTGCTTTAGCACGCACCCACATGAAACAGTTAGTGGTTTGGTGCCATTGGGACCCATGTTTCTTACTTCCCAAGAGAAGCAATCCTCGATTTTCCAAAACAGAAGGAAATGCAAAGCTGCAACACCTAGCTTCAGTCGCTTACATCCATCATCGGTTTTGGATCTGCACCAGATCCTTGGGGGAAAAAAAAGCAACAGCTTTGAGCAAAGTATTACATTATAAAATCTGCAGGGAGATGTTTACTCTAAAACAGCCAGCTCAGAAAAGGACGTTCAGGAGAATCAATTTGCCAGACAAGCTGATTTAATCAGACTGATCCAGGGATAAATGAGGTCTAAATGTTTCACAGGCAGAGGAGAAAAGCTTGTTTTCTGTTTGGGACCTAAATTATCATCCAGTGACCTGCAGGCTTGAGTTTCTCTTGCTATAGACTCATCACTGAAGCAGACATGGGTGGTAACACATCAGTCAAGGGTAAAATTCCACAGGGCACACTCGCTCTCCTGTCTTCACCCTACATTTCTGAAGGGAAACTCCCCTTTCCTTCCTCTACACACCCAGCACCACTGCCTAAAACCCACCAACCCCACCTGTAGTAGCACAGTACGTTCATTCCTTGCAAGAAAACAGCTTGGAGAGTTCTGCAAATAATGAGAGAGAAAAGTAGGGCAGCCTTTCCCCAAGCACCATGCTCAAATGTGCAGGGACGTAGCATCAGACACTCTCATCTGCAAAGGAAAGGGCTGTGGCAGGTGCCGTGAGCATCAGCCCAAGGCTGGCCTAAAAGACTGGAGGCACTGCGCTCATTCACAACCCATCCCGAACCATTTGCTCAACTGGCCTGAAACAAATACAGCTGCAAGGTACAATTTACGTGTGTGGCAACTCAAGTTCCAATTAGCTGAGGAAATGGGTCCTGGGAGATCAAATTAGTTTGTGGCAGCAAGAAGATAGTTAATTTAGCATGCTCAGACAAGCAATTATTTCTTTCCCTAACTACCACTTTCTCCATGCATTGATGCCTCTCTGCACTGACCCGCAGCTGTGTCTTGTAATACCATTTGTGACAGTCTTTTAGAAGCTGTTCTGCAGAGAGAATAATCTGGCTTTGCTTTAGTTAAGCTAGCAGAAGAACAGGCTGCAGAGACAGGTGCAAGGGAGTTGTTGAGAGCATGTATGGGATCACAAAAGCAGGCCACAGCCTTGCACATCTGCTGCACAGCCTTAGTGCCAAGCCCCCACTGCCTGAACATTTCATGACCCAGACAAGAAAGGGAAGAGCTACAACAGGAAACACTTTTTTTTCCTTTTAAAAAAAAAAAAAAGACATCTTTAAAAAAATAATCAGGAAAGAGTTTTCCTGTGAAAGCAACTGAGCACTGGCACAGGTTGCCCAGAGAGGTTGTGGAATCTCCATCCTTGGAGATACTCAGCAAAAGCTGTCTGGATATGGTCCTGGGCAGCCTGCTCAAGGTGCCCCTGCTTGAGCAGGGGGTTTAACCAGATGCTCTCCAGACCTCCCTTCCAACCTCAGCCACTCCGTGATTCTGTAAAAAAGCTCATCAACTCACTCTGATGAAGGGGGACTGCAAATGGCCCATACTTACATCCTAATCATGCAGGAAAGGGACTTAGCAGAGCTGCTCTTTCTGACTGCACTATCAGGAACATAGGCTGCTTTCCCAGCAGGCAGACGGAAGTTTTCGACTTTTGCATCAGACTGAGTTTTTGGCATTGACCTCAACATTTGGGAAGAAACCGCTCCTGTGTAACATCTGAAGAATGAGGGTTGTTTGGGTCATGATGGCACCCACGGGCATGTGAGAATTCAAGTCTGAATTAAAAATCTTTTCCTTGCACTCAGCATTTCAGCACTTTGGCAGTAACAATTCCAGAGCGCCCTATACCAGTTGACCCGGGCAGAAAATACTTAGGTTCTTATAGGAATAAGCAGAGAATACATCTTTGCAGGCATAACATTCAGTTCCACTTTGTGGTTTGTTTGTTTGTTTTTTTTTTTTTTAATCATGGTCCATTTGCAGGGGCGAAATGGAATTCTCCTATACTGTAAGGGAATTGGTGTCAAAAATAAGTCATTATCTTTTTACTTCTTGTCTCCCACTCGCAAGAATCACAGAATTAGTGGAAATGCTAGTCACATGTAGCATGACAATGTTCAGCTTCCAAGTCTGGTACAGTAATTTTATCCAGAAGTTTACTGCAATAAACAAATGCACGGTTTAGGCTTGTATTTTATTAGGGAAAAGAAAAAATTAACTCAACTTACTGAGAACAGTCAGGCAGGCTCCTACAGTTATTAAAAATGTATCGCAGAACTTGTCTATTATCCAATAAGGGCAAACTACACAGTCAAACCGACACCAGGAAGAAATACCTAGTAGGCAAGCAGTAGTTCTTTAGGAAACTGCTTTGTGCTTGCTTATCATTTTAGCCTGCTATTAATTTTAAACTTCAGCCTGTGCTGCTCTGACAGCAGCAATTTCCACAGTCTAAAAGAAGCCTCTGCATGTAGACCAAAGGACTACACTGGCCGAGTTCAGGACAACCCCTCCATATCTATCTGCATTCAATATAAAGATCCTGCATTTTTGCACTTTCCATAATTGTTAAAGATGCAAGACAACCAATGAGCAATTAAGATTTATTCTTATGAAGGAGAAACGTCAGCACACAATACATCTTATTTTACTCATATCCCATGAACAGCACTGCAATTCCAGGAACTTAAAATACACTGAATGGTCGCTTGTATTTACCTTCTTGGATAAGCTTTTCTTTACGATCCTGTGGAAGAAAGAGAAAATTCATCATTATCCTATTAGAGAAGTTTCAGTCAGCCTAGGGTGAGAGAAAAGCAGTCCTAGTATTTCAGCATGGACTATAGGAAGATAGCACCACAAATGATCTTAAGGGTCTTTTCCAACCTAAATGATTATATAAGCACAAACTCTGGTAGCAGCTGTTGTGGTTAAAAAGTAAAAAAGAATAAGCCATTTAGCTTCACCTACCACCCTACAGAAGACATGCTCAGATTGACCTCTCTGCACATCGGTCCACCCTCATGGGCCAGCAGAGACCAATTCCTGTAATGTATTTTTCACTGAACCAGTTGCATCGCAGTTAATTTATACATTTAGTTTCTGCCTCCTCCTTCTGGCTGAATGATCCAGTTTAGAGATCTAATTATGGAGAAACTTCTTAGTAACTTGCCTAAATGTGCCTGTATTCACTTTCAGCCCATTTGTATCTCACTCTGCAGTCATGTACCTTTCTGATAGGTATTGTTACAGTACACAGACACTGCAGATATTGCTCAGATTCCTTCTGCTGGATAAAACCAGAAGAGTTGCTTAAGACTTGACAATTTATCTTTTGCTTTCCCAGACACACAACAAACACTCCCCAGAGAAAAGCATGTAACAGTTACTGTGCTTTATATACTACCAGAAAACAAAGAAAAACCCCCAAACATTGGCAAGGGAACGGGAATAAATGCAAACAAGTTGTCCTGGAGAATACATTAAAGACTTCAGCTTAAATATTCAAAGACATGTCTAGATTTTGCTCACACAGGCTTATTTTCAAGCACTCATGTGCTAAGCCATACTTGGTGGCTAAGCCCAAGCGTGGCTTTACATACAAAACAAAACCAGCATGACAACATACTGCAGAGATGCTGAAGTTTCAAAAATATTTATATCAATATGCTCGGCATGTTTCCTAAAGCCTGTATTGTCAATTCATCCTAGTAAACAGCATGCCCTACAAATACTCTATTAATTTGAATTGATATTTGTGCTTCCTAATTTATGACTTGATCCTAAAAATCCTACTTTTGTGCAAAAGAGGAAAACAAAAGTATTTTACGATAGCCACAAATCCACTAGTAAAACAGCCGCTGTCTGGCAGTCACCTAGCATTTTCTTAGGTATATACCGAGTATTTTCAGAATGATCTACCGTTGCTCAGATTGTGACGCCCGCATTTCAGGAGTTAGAACAGAAGCAAGACAAACCTTCCAAAATCTTAAAAACCCAGCTGAGATCAGGCACTGTAATCAGCATAACTACTCCTCCCCATCTGCTTCATGGGATCAGAGAAATGGTTAAGCAACTCACAGAGACTTTGCTAGGTCTGTCATCCATATGCTCCCTATTTATTTATTTTAGAAAGCACAGTTACTGCATGTCAACAGCTGAAAATAATAGTCTCTTATGATTAATTTACACTATCAATGCTACAGAGAGCTTTATTAGAGCAAAAGATCCTGATCAGGGAAACTGACTGGCCATACCCAAGGGTACAACACAGGGCTCATAGCACAGCAGGATTTTGCAAACAGTTATAGGGTTTGAGATAGCAGGCCCAGTATCAACCTTCCTTCCCTCATTACTTTAATGGTAGTAATCATTCTTAGGTGCAAGAGGATCCCGCCAATTAAGCTTCCAGGCAGATCTACATTTTACAATTTGGTGTTCGCTGATGTTCAGTGCTGTCAACTGACTTACCCTGTCAACTTTGAAGACAGCAGCCCAGAAGAGGATAGGCCCTATCGCAAAAAGAGCTCCTAGAAAGGACGTCTTAGGTGTCGGGCGGAAGGTGGGGTAGACGTTCTGCGTCCTAGCGTAGGCCCAGCGGATCAAGGCAGGGTCTTCCTGGGTTGGAAACAAAACCACGGTGAGGCCCCAGGGGCCCCGCAACGCCCACCCGACTCGGCGCAGCCCCCTTTGCCCCCGCCGCGGGGCTGGGGCCTCGAAAGCCCCCGGCTGCCTCCAGGCCCACGCCGGGAAGGGCGCCAAGGTCACGGGGAGGGCAGCGCCCCGCCCGCACGGAGCCAGGCCCGGGCCCCGCTCCGGGACACCGGGCGAGGCGGGCGGGCGGACCCCCCCCCGCGCCCCCCTCCCCACTCACGATGACGGCCGGTGGGTTGGGGTTGTTGAGCTGCAGCTGGTACTGCCGCTTGAGCCGGGCGCGGATGGCCAAGCGCTCGGCTTCGGCACGGCGCTTCTCCGGCGACGCGTCGTAGGTGTTGGGGTCGAGCTCGGCCGGCAGCGAGACGAAGCGGTTGGGCCGGTACGCCTCGGCGGCGGTGGGAGGCGGCCCCGCCGCCATCTTGGAGACCCGGCGCGGCGCCGACGGCGCAGGCGCGGGAGGCGGTGCCGGCCTCGCGCCGCCGGGGGAGCCCCGCCCCCGCGGGGGCGCGCGCCGTCGCCGCGCCGCCTGCCGGCTCGCGCCGGCACCGGCGGGAGCAGCGCGTGTCCCCACCCCCACCCCCGGGGCGGTGCTCAGGCTCAGGGGGTGGTGGGTCCCTCGTTGGCAGCAGGCCCTGCAGCCTAAATGGCCTGTCCCCTTCCCCCGCGGGACAGACAGCGATGGAAGAGGCTGCCCAGGGGGGTGGTGGGGTCACCATCCCTGGGGGTCTTCAAAAACCGGGTAGCCGTGGCACTCTGGGACACGGTTTAGTGGGCATGGGGGCGTGGGGTTGGTGGTCGGACTGGTGATCGTAGAGGTCCTTTCCAACCTTCATGATTCCTAGTTTTACTTTCATTTAAAAATAATCCAGCCACCAAGCCAGGAAACATGAAATTAATTATTACTCTCCCCTTGATTGGTGTAGTGGTGGACTTGGTAGCATTAGGTTAATGGTTGGACTGGATGATCTTAAAGGTCTTTTCCAACCTAAACGATTCTATGATTCTAAAAAGGACCTCCAGGGCAGAGCTGAGGTGTGAGGGATGTTGTGCTGTTGAATTTGTTGGGTGCCCAGAGGATAACGGGGCGCCCATCCCTGCGCTCTCTCTCACAGCCCCAGGCTGTGCACGTTTAAACAAAATATTCAATATTACGTAAGCGATGTATCGCGGGCAGGCTGGAAGTTGCAAAATCCTGCTGTCATTGATTTTCAACTTCAAATCGTCTCTTTGATTCTTTAACCAAGGTCGGGCCAGTCAGATAAACCACCAGATAACCTTCAGGATTATCGTGCGGTGACTCACTGCCCTGATAAACTTTATTGACAGGTTCACAAATCACCCTCTGCTGATTAACACAAGGCAAAGAAAGCAAGGTCGGGCCTGAAGGTTTTGACTTCAGGAAGTTTCTGTCTTGTGGGTATTAAAACCTTTGCTCTCCAGAGATGTAAAAAATATATGCAAATTGTCTTTCTGGAAACTAACTTGCCAGTAAACAAGCTTTCTGCTGTTTTTTCTCCTTTTGGTATACAAAGCGATGGTAGCAGTTATGCTGGTTGGAACCAAGTAAGTTAATGGCTGTGTATATATAGTTATAGCCTCATTTACACAGGGGTAACTCGACAGACTCACGTAATGTTGGATGAGGGATTACAGTTTGCTCCTAAGCACATACAAAATAGTATTGCTGACTTTATTTAAGATGCTGTGCTTTGGTACCGCAATAATAGAACAGAAGCACTGCCTCACTTCTTATGATTCCACTTTTCTTTTACCTAGACACGTGGAAAATAGATGATCTCCTCTTGGTCTGAGCAGCTAATTAGGAGCTGGGGCTTTACAACTTGCTTCCAGCAGGATGAAACACGAGTTGGATATTCCTGCAGTTTGTGTACCTTGAGCACACCAGCACAGCAGGAGGTACTTTTTCCTCTCTCAAGTACAAGCCTGCAGTCCTCTCAGAAACTCTCTGTTGGCGTTTCTCCAGCTTTCCCACCCTCATTTTCTTCACAAACACGCGGCTGCAAATCCAAGTGAAAACTTCAGCTGCTTCATTCGCAGTCAGGTCCCAAGGCAGTACTTCTTACACGCCCTGCTGCTTTGTTTCCCCAGGGCTTTCAGCTTGGGACAGTGGCTCCTATTGCATGGAACAATTTACTCCCTCTACTTTCCTGTTTCATGACCATCGGATTTAGTAAGCTCTGTTTCTCCAGCTCCGCGATTGTCTCTCTCTGTAACTGGCGTGTGGAGAGTTACGTTAGCAGCACGGTGCGTATACCAGCAGCACTGCCATGTGGCACCCCTGTGGTACTTTCATCTCCGAGGGTTCCCAAACACTTAGCACTATGTTTCCCTGCCCATGTACAGCCTGCTTCTTTAACAGCTGGTCTTCCCTGTTCTCTCTTATTTCTTAATAAATGACACATGCAGCCTTGAAACGGAGAGATTCCTGGCAGGAACGGGGGTGCAGGTTGGATGAACGTACTGGGAAGGGATAGCTTCTCTGTGGGAAATTGTGGCTGGTTTTCCCCTCTTTGCTGCATCACGGAGTGGAACAGAAAACTCCTAGCCCTGTGGATCTCCCAAAGGATTTCAAAATAGCCAGCTGCTTTTCCCCTGATCTGTTGGCTTCTGAGGTCTGTCTGTAATGGTGTGGGACAGTTCCTGTGGGCAGGAGCAAAGATGGTCTTGTGGTGAAGTCACTTGGCAAAGGCAGCGGGTTCAGCTCCCAGCCCTGTTGCAGACTCTTTGCGATCTTATCTGTGCAGGTCCAAGCTGTGCCTTCTCCCACTCCCCGGAGCTCACAGCTGTGAGTGTGCATGCTTGGCATGCAAACAGTGCTGAAATTAATTCTACTGGGAGAAAAACAGAAGGTGCAAATCTACATTTCAATTAACAACATAATGTACTGTATTAGAAAATCGAGCAAGCAGCCGCTATGCTGAAAACACCTTTGCATTTCATCTCTAATCACTAACTCATCCTCCCTCCCAAAGGATCAAGTTCCCCACAGGGAGTCTTTTCTGAGAGATGTCACTTGTTTCATGGGGTAAGAAAATAACTAAATCCCTTCCAGAGAAGCATATTCTCTGACACTCAAGCCTGTGCATTGCAATTTTTTTGTTTTCACTCCTCCAGAGGTGATTTTGTGCATTTTCTTCGTTTCATAACAGCCATCTCTCTAACTTTAAAATGTTATCCTTCAGCAAAAGCCCAAGACACCAATAGTAAGTGTCTAAACCTTGCATAAAACACTGTAGGACAAAGACAGAAATACTGCAGTCAAAGCACTTGATTGAAGTCAGTGATTGTTTCTTTTCCTGCTGACAGGAACTGCTGCACACAGTGAGAAGTGCTGCGGTGACAAACTGGACTCCTGTGCAGACCTCCCGCATCATCTGCTCCTTCTGGGCCACCCAATGGCAGCCTCTGAACACAGCCTGGCTGCTACTGCAAACCACCTTTGAAACAAAAGATTTTGCAAGAATGAACGAGACCCTTCTTGTTGCTGTTTTTGCCAGCTAGATCATAAAGCTCGTTTGGCTCTCCTCCTGACTGCTAGTGTTGACCTAAGACAAGCAGCAGGAATATTAAACAGGCACTAGTGAGAGTGGGGCCACTCTTAGTAGGGCAACGCAGGCTTGAACTAGAATATGCTGGTCATAATACCACATCCTGGGGGCTCAAATGCCAAGACTTCAAATGTAAAACCCCAAGTAGTTTTTTTCCTTTTTAATCAGGAGTGTTTACTATTGAATATTTGAGGTTGGCAGTATTGAATCAAATTGAAAATTCTCATATGAAAATGCTTTTGAAGTTCATGTTATCTGTGTTCTTTGTGATCAGCAGTAACCAAAATGGAGAGAACCAGTCAAGAAAATTAATCTTTGTCTGGAACCCTGTGGTGGGTTGACCTTGATTGGCCGCCAGATGCCCACCCAGCCGCTCTCTCACTCTCCCTTCTCAACAGGACTGGGGGAGAAAATGAGATGGAAAAGCTCATGAGCTGAGATAAAGAAGAAAAGCAAAAGCTGCACACAGAAGCAAAGCAAAAAGAGAAATTCATTCACTACTTCCCATCAGCAGGCAGATATCCAGCCATGTCCTGGGAAGCAGGACGTCAATACATGTAATGGTTTTTTGGGAAGACAAATGACATAACCATGAATGTCCGTCCATCATCCTCCCTTCCCTCAGCTTTTATTGCTGAGCATGACGTCATATGGTATAGGATATCCCTTTGGTTGAGTCAGCTGTCCCCTCTATGTCCCCTCCCAACCTCTTGCCAGCCTACTGACCTTTGAGCTTGGTGGCAGTGGTGGGGTGTTGTTGCAGAGAAAGCCTTGACGCCATGCAAGCACTGCTCAGCAATAGCCAAACCATCGGTTTGTGTTACCAACGCTATTTTAGCCATTGATGCAAGGCATAGCACCATAGGGGTTGCTGTGAAGAAAGTTAACTCCAACCCAGCCAGACCCAGTACAAGGCCATCTTGAATACTGTCCTACACACAGCTTAATTTCTGAGAGCGTTCTCCTCCAAATCAGAAGTCTGAAATCAGGCACGCTTCTATGTCAGACTCTTTGGTTGAAGATGCAAATAATGTCCAGCTTGAGTGTAAAGTAACCCAAGATACTGACCTTTCTTTTGGACCTGTGTGATTTTGTTGGTGACTTTTCAGTCATGCTCCAAAATATACACAAACTGAATTTGTTTGACTGTAGACACAAAGTCACATTTTTTCAGAGTGGCCAGGCTAAGTGACTCTGTGCTTCAAGTGAATGAAAGGAAAATTAACCTAAATCACAGACCTGTCTACCTGTCTCCAAGGTGATTGTGCATGACACTTTCAGAAGAGACAGGTTAAATGTGCTGTCATCTCGAAAAATACTTGTGTCTGTCAAACCTGTGCTGAGTGCTTGCAGTTGGCCTGTTTGCATCAGTTGTCAGGTTGGGTCAACATGTTGCTGGGCTCTGTTCTGAATTCTTGCTGACCTTTTGCAAAGAAAGCAAGCTGGAAAACAGGGCAGAAGCTGACAAGATCACTCATATCACAAGAAGGTTCTCGAACAGAGGTCCCTTACTTCTAACTCCCACCTGTAATGGGCAAGAAGGGTCTTTTGGCTCCTGTTCCCATTCCATACAAGTGAATGGATACTGATGTGTGTGCTGCTGACCTTCTGAGGGGAATCGGTATCAGGCATCCATCTGCATGGATACATACGTGGTTAAAAGCATAGTAGATACAGAAGGGGAGTCCAGTAAAAGGTGTTAGGGCACAGCATAGTTTATCTAGGCTCAGGACAAGTGTGTCTAATTGCAGCATATAGCTATGCTAATAAATTGTCCAGATAAATGTATTCATTCTGTGTTAAGAACTGAAGTCCCCGGTATCTTTGTCTTACAGTTGTTGAAAGGAAACCTGGCACGCAAAGGAAGGAGTTAACATGGTTAGGGGAATTATGAATAGTTCAATTGTTATTACAGCCAACAGGCCACCCATAAATGTGTATCAAATGTTGAGCTCAGCAGGAGCTAGTTACAAAACTAGGACATTTAATGAGTCATAAAGTGCCAGGAATAATGAGAGACAGCATTAAACAAACCATTTCTGCCTCTCCTGGGCTTGTCCAGAGACAGTGACAAGAAGCCCTCTGCTGTTTCAGCTTTTCCTGCTGAAATAAAATTTTTGACTCACACTGAATTATAGCTGTGGCCAAGCGCCCAAGCCGGGGAGCTGGTGCCGCCTGGGAAGCTCTGGTGGGAGAAGGAGAAGCTGGCGGTGAGCATCTCTTCTCCACTCCTTTGCAGGGCATCGATTGTAGCATTTCATAATATAATTAATTTTCTTAGCTCTCCCTCTGCTTCCAGCTCCTTGTAGGAGAGGCTATTAATAGTCACATAACATCGAAGAGTGGGAGAGGAAGAGATCTTAGAATAAAGTATGGTGGGAATTAAAAAGCTGGATGTCTGAGGGTAAGTCCTGTTATTGGCTAAGTGTTAGAAGTGCTTAACCAGCCAAGGGGTGACTTTATTCCTAGGCTTCTCCTTGCGATGGCTGTCACCAGCAAGCTGCCATTGCCCCGAACAGCCTCCTCTGGACCCTCCATCACCCACTACTCCAGGGGCGGTGTTGAAGCTCGGTCCCTTGGCCTTAGGTCTCGCCTGAGCTGTCTCGAATGTGTGTTGCGTCTAGCCTTGGACCACGGTGACTCAGGTTCCCAGCTTGACCTGAGACCTTCCTTGTCACTTTGGCCTTGCCTGGACATCACTGGACTGTGGCTGATCATGGTTATTGCCACTGGACCTGCCCTGAACACCTTGTTTGGCTCCCAGCTCGCCTTCCCCTGCAGAGCAGCCCAGTCTTGGCATCCCTGGACTGCACTGTCACTCATGGAGCAGTGCTCAACCTCATGACCATAGGGAGTGTATGTGGCACCAAGGATGGTCTCATACTGACACCAGTTAAAATTCAAAAAGTGGTTGCAGTAAGAGCCAGTGAGAGGAAACTCAAGTGTTGCAGAAAATGTCTCACACAGGGTAAGCAGTGGCATCTTTTCTGGCCTGTTGCTCCTGACACGGATCACCACCAGCAGCTGTCGTTTCTTTTTTCCCCATTTCTCCCCAGGTGTTTTGCTCTGTCCACAAAAGAAAGTATAGATCTGCCTCGTTCATTCTATCGGAAAAGTAGCAATGCCTGCTGTGAACTCTGCCTGCATCTCTCTGACACAATGGAGGAAGCTCCGGATGGTGAGTCCTCCTACCCTGAGACATGTCTGAGAGGCTGTGAGCCATCCCCTGGAGATCATGTCTTTCCCTGTGGGCTGTGGAAAGAGTCTAGTTTAGCCCAGACACTTCCCAGCCCCAGGAGTATCCAATGTGTGTCAGAGTGCCAAATGTTACACAGCCTTTATTGTACCTGGAGGATGCTCCTGTAAGTTCTGCCCAGACCCATGGGTGAAACCCTGGACTTGCTGACAGCAAAGGAGAGCCCTACAAAAAAAGGCTCTGGCTCACAAAGCTGTCAGATTCCCTGCCACACCTTGCTTGAAGTTACTTCACGGGTTTAGCTGGATTTCCTTTCACAAACAAAATCAGAGTGTGAGGAAAAGGCTACTGTGTAAAGATCCAACCAAGAGGGCCCAGTGAGACTTTAATCCCCAACAGATATGAACACTCCTGCTCCTCAAGACAGAAATACAGTGCTCAAAGGGTTGGTTTGGTGTCAGGGACTTTGCATGTCCTGGTGGGGTCCACTCATGAACTTGATCTTGGAGGAAGCCTCACTTTGTGGGATCATCCAGTCCAAAACTTCACAGCCCAAAATTAATTTTTAACTGGAAAAGGAGCAGGACTTTATAGACAATAACACTTTAAGAAGTCACAAATTTCTCCTTTGTATGGGAAGACACTCGAGCCCTGTGTGGGGAAAAAACCCCAGCCTGAAATCTGTGATAGATCAGCCTTGAAGGAGAGGCAACTCCGTTATAAAGCTACATAGAAAAAGATACTCACTTTATTTTGCTTTATATATTTTGTTGGAAGTCTGGAGCTTAAATTTTAAAGCAAGTCTTTGGGAACACACTGCAAAGCAGACCATCAGTATGAATAAAATATATTAGCAGGGACATGTTGAATTTAGTGTGACTGTTTGGCAATCTCTGTATCGCAGTGGGGAAGTACTTAGTTGTGGCAATGCAGAGTGGTTTTCTTTGCTCAAGTAAAAGAGAGAATACAAATGAGGCTGTTGCTGCAGAATGCCAGCTAGTGGGAAAGATATACGGTGTCCAGCCTGGGTATTTCAATGCTTAAAAAAAATAGATGGCGATACTAAAACCTTAAACTCCTGACCTATAGAGATAGAATGGCAGAGCAGTGCTTTCCTTGGGCTCTTGTTATCATTGTATAAATCAGGAACATTAACTAAACAAGAAATATCCCTTAGCATTGCAGAACCCCGTATCCATCAGGTTTCATCTGCCTTGCTGGGGAGACTGGGTAAGGCAGCTGCCAAGGTTAACAATTGCCTCCTAAATTAATGTCTCCATAGTTCTCTAGATAACCTCTTAGCAGAGAGGTTTGCTCTTTGGGTAAACCACTTCTGTTTACAGTGGCATGCCTCCTAATCCAGCCAATGTAATTGTGATTTGCAACCCCTAAAGTAAAGATTTCTACCTCTGGTGTGACCCTTGCAGGGGCGTTTAGACACAGTGCTTTCCCTGCCCTCCCACTGCCCCTCATTCCATCCTTTTACATGCATCTGCTTCCCCCCGACTCACCAGCAGATGTTTTTCCTCTACCCAACCCTCTCCTCCCACTGCTGACGGGCTCTTCACTCTTTGAACATACTCTGACTTCCTCTGCCTCCTTCACTTGCTGCTCAGTCTTCTCCCCGCTCTCCCCTGGCCATATCTCACTCACTTTTCTTCCAAGCGTCTTCACAAGAAGCTCCAGTTGTGGTGGCAACCACTTGCAAAATGCTTAGCAGATAGCAATTGCCAACCTTGTGGCACTCTGCTCTCCGTTTCCTCTCATCGTCTCTGTGTCAAGCAACCTGTACATGACTGTGCTGGTTTTGGCTGGAATAGAGTTAGTTTTCTTCATAGTAGCTAGTATGGGGCTATGTTTTGGATTTGTGCTGAAAACAGTGTTGATAACACAGGGAAGTTTTAGTTACTGCTGAGCAGCGCTTACACAGAGTCAGGGCCTTTTCTGCTTCTCACCCCACCCCACCCTACCAGCGATCAGGCTGGGCGTGCACAAGAAATTGGGAGGGGACACGGCTGGGACAGCTGACCAAAGGGATTTTCCATACCATATGATGTTCAGCGTATAAAGCTGGGGGAAGAAGAACGAAGCCGGGGGGAAGGAATGTTCAGAGTGATGGCATTTGTCTTCCCAAGTAACCATATGATGGAGCCCTGCTTCCCTGGAGATGGCTGAACACCTCCCTGCTGATGGGAAGTAGTGAATGAATTCCTTGCTTTGCTTTACTTGCACGCGCAGCTTTTGCTTTACCAATTAAGCTGTCTTTATTGCAACCCATGAGTTTTCTTGCTTTTACCCTTCTGATTCTCTCCCCCATCCCACCAGGGGGGAGTGAGCGAGCAACAGTGTGGTGCTTGGTTGCTGGCTGGGGTTAAACCACGACGATGACACATTTGGAGCAGGGGCATTCGTGTTCTTCCTACTTTGCTTTCATTTACTTTAGAGTCTTCCTGTGGCCTGAAGCCAAGGGAAGTGCAAGTAGCCATCATACCGCTTGCTGGTTCTCCTCAGTACATGAAGGCCGTTTGAACTCAGATTCTGCAACTAGCTTTTTAGTTTCACAGACCAGTGACATGGTGAAGGCTATGGAGAAGGACCCATCCATCTCTGTACAAGTACCTTGCATGGTTAATTCTTCCTTTCTTTGTGTGTTGTCATACCATTAGGAGTGAGTTTGTCTTTGCTCAGGCACAGGCATGGTATCCTCCCTTCCGATGCTGTGTTGGTCTTGCTGCAAGCTGCTCCAGGGAGGCAGCTCCCTCTTGCTCATGACATGGTCCACCAGTCCCTGCAGTGACCGGAGCTGCCCACAGTGCATGGTCACAAACCGAATGAGTCCAAGGGAAATGGCAAAGCCTAATGCTGTTATGTCTCTACCAGTCTTTCACAGCTGGCTGGGATGCCTCTTCTGTTGGAGCCGTTAATAGGGAGATTGCACTTCTACATAATTTCCCTGGGGACTGAACACATCCCGTCAGCTGAAGGAACAAGGGCAGTGACTCACTCCTCAACCTGCCTAATTCTTTCCTTCCCACCTTCCCAGTCTTTCCCACCAAGGATTAAGAATGTCTGGGATATACCCACGGGAGAAGCTAATATGCCAAAAATCTGTTTGTGTCAAATCCAAATGAAAATTTGAAATATGGTAAATCACTCACTCTGCACAACAGTCATCAAAGTCAAAGTGCTTTTTCTTTACAGTTGTATAACTCCTCCCCAAGACAGAGCAAGGCCCCATTTCCTGTGCCTTTGCTTTGCTCTATAGGACTACATCAACTCCTTGAACATTCTTTGGTTTACTTCATTGTATAAAGAGCTTGGACAAAGCAGGAAAACTGAGCCCCTAATCTTAAAAATCTCCTGTGTACTTTTTAAGACCAGTGAAATTATGAAGCTGAAAACTTTGGTTTCCTTGTTCTTAGACGTAGTTTTTGCAGATGGGTCACAGAGGTGAGATCTGCTCCTGACAGCAACGCTGCCCTTTAGTCAGGCAAGGATGGAAAAGGTCTTTCCAGCCTGCAGAGCAGGCTCAGAGCAGTTACCCCTATCTGTACCCTCCCACCTCTGACAGTAGTCAAGGAAATCACTTCAGCTGACAGCTTATGGATTTTTATCATATTTTCTCACAGCACAACTTTTCCAAATACCAGCATCTCTATCTTGTCTGAGTGGACCTATATTGCATCTGGCACCAGCTTTATCAAACATCGGGTAAACCTGTCCAGCAGCTGCATCTAGATTTCTGAAAAGATTTGGGACAAATTCTTCTATTTTCTAATCATGTAGCAGACTGCTCATACAAACTTCTTAGATGCCCTGTGCATGATGTACAGGTACACAACAGCAAGATGTGATACTATGGTGAGATGTCTCTTCCCTGGAATCTCTTGGAGGGAGAATCTGTCACAGCACGTTATCTTGATGTTGTTCAGAAGAAAAGGTGCAAAAGTATTTCTTGGTCCTAGAGTCTAGACAGCCACAACTTTGATCAGTACTGAATTTAAGCATTTTCCTACAGAGGACACTGGCCTTTACCCATTGACATAAGGAGACCATGTGGCACTGCATGCAGCCCAGCTTCCTGCAGGGGAATGTCCCTAGCAGTTTAGGACTGATGATGTTTTTAGCATTGGCTTGTCCTTGCCTTATACCTTGTTCCTGTAGGAAAGGAAAAGTCAGGGATTGGGTGAGATCTCCCTTGGTCAGAACATTAGTTGATCAGAGCATAGATATTTTGAGGTGACTTCTTTTGGCAAAGGATTACTTTCTTGCTTGAAAGTTGCTTGTTGTTTGCACTCTGCGGCAGTGAAAGATCAAGATGCGACGAGGAAAAGGTGGTCATTAGTCCTGGAACGGGAGGAGTGAATCACCAGCTCCACAGCTTGCCCTTGTGACACTGCTTGACACCCTCCTGCTTTTATGGCCTGACCCTGTCTCAGGTCTTTGGATCCACTCCAGGACTTCTGAAGAAATCATCAGTCTTTTCTAGCAGTGAGAAGTGGCGCTGAAAGCACAGTGGGTTAATGATAAAAATACCGATAAAAATAGTCCAACAAAATTTCCCCCAACAACCACTTTCACAGATTTTCTGTTTTGATGAAACATTTCTGTTTTGTTTGGCAGAAACAGAAGCACCCTCTCTCTCTCTTCTATTAAAAAATATTTTTGTTTGTTTATTTTTCACCTCCTTTTCTCCTCCTTATACCAGTTGCTAAGGAAAACAGAGGAGTAAACAAGAGGGAAAAGTGAGAAGGATGAAGGGGAAGAAAACAATTCAGGTTTTGTTATTTTGAATTCATTTTTTCAACCAAAACCAGAAATAGCATCATGATAAAAATATGAAAAAACTCCTTTCAGCAAAAGCTCTCGGTTCTTCATGCTTCCTCAAATCAATTCCTGCTGCATTGTCTGTCCCTGAATGTAGAAAAAGCAGACTAGCATGAGGCATCCAGAAAATGTTGGCTCTTGTCAACATCCCTGGTTCAGTTTTAGGACTGCAGAAAAGCAATGGCAAACAGCAAATCCTGTTTATTTTCTTCACAATTATCCATAACTTGTGTTTCAGTTTACAATGTAACTTTAGGTTGCTCCTTTCTGCACTAGTGATCAAAGCCTCCTGAGACTCTACATATGCTGGTCTGGTAGGTGTGCTGCAGCCTGGCCAGGTTTGCTGGAGCGTGCTTGAGTCCTGCTCCAAGAGGATTATTATTGATGTGAAACTTCAGCTGCCTTTCCTGAGAGGAAATCAGTGAAGCTCTGCAGAAAGCAAGAGGTGAATAGCAGTCATGCATCAAAACTATTTCCTGGAAAAGATCTTTTCTACAAGGGTTTACACTGCCCTGCAGAGATCAGAAGAGAGTCAAAACAAGTTCTGTACTCCTATAGGTGGTATCAAACATCTTGTAGCAAAACTATTGTTCTTTATTAAGCTCTGGAATACTTTTCCATTGGGTAGTCAACAACTATGCACAGCTGAATGGAGAAGGGGCTTTGTGCAATGCAGTCCCAAACTAGTAAAATAGTGGAAGGGTTCAAAAAGGAAGGGATCTCTGATCTAGTTCAAAACTTAATACATGTTTTCAAGATGTGTCTTGGCTGCAGCAGTAAAAGCAATACGAATCAATAGTAATTCTGCCCAGCATGCTGGATTTCAGCTCAAAGAAAAATTCCTAGAGGGAAAAAATTAATTGTTTATAATAGAAGCACTGGCCAGACTGGAGCTGTGATCAGTAATGTTTCTTCTACACCCTCATTCTTAAACCTGAGCTGCTTTCTGTGGGTGAGAATAGCTGCTGCCAAAATACTAATTACTTTAAAGAAGCTGCAGTGCCATCGCTTCCAGAGGAACTTCCTATTGTTTCTGTGTACAGCATTAAAATAAGCATCTGGTTCAGAAAATAATATTGGGGTTGCAACAGAGCTCTTCCAGCTGCTGTTTATCTTTCCCAAAGAAAACAACATAGGGGAAAAATGAAAATACAAGAGCCTTACTTACACTGAGCCCTCTCTCCACTGTAGGCAACACTGAATACATAAGATCTCGAGCTGAGCTGAGACAGGGCTCCAGGAATCCACCCAGAGGGGTCCCTGGCAGAGGGCTTTGGGGGCTGTCAGTGACAAAGGGAGGCTGGCATTTCATCGGGAGTGCAGCGAAGCTGAGGACTCTTCACCAGAAAGGACAAGCTGGTGCATTGGCCCTGCAAAAAGGCACAAAGGAAGAAGGACAAAAGCAATCTCCCTCTGCTTGACCCAGTAGCCAATGCCTGTCGTAAAGATGCAATGTGTGGGAGGGCTGGAAAGAGAAGAAAATACACTGCCAGGCCCCAGTCTTGGTGGATTATTAAATGTCAAAACACCTTGCCATCTGATGATGGGGTCAAAACTCATTCTTCGGGCTGCTTTGAGAGGCCCATGCACAACATGCCAAAGGGTGAGGAAGAGCTCTGTACCATTTCTTTGAGGCAGAAGAGCTCTCAACGGTGCAGGGCTGTACAGCCCTGCTGCTTGCTGGGGAATGCCAAGAGCCTTTGTACATGATGAGGGATTTACCATCAAGTTGCACAATGGGCTTTGCCCATAATGTGCAGTCCAGCCCATGGTCCCCATCGCCATTATCAGTGGGACAGTCACGTTTGGAGATGTCTGTCGTTCTTACCCATTAAACCAATGTGACTGATCAGCATTTACAGTGAAGGCTGTCCATCTCCTTTGTGGGAAGCACTCATTTATCCCTCACCACTACCAGCTGCAGCCTAGTGGGTTGTCTAACAGCAAGCAGTGGGAGGCCTGATTTTGCTCTTGGGTCTCTTGCTGACCTTCTGAAATCTCTCCTCCTGCCTGCTTTAGTTTCCGTCCTGTACAGTGGTAATAATATTTTTTATCCATTTTTGTTGACAGTTCTGGGAATTATAAGCAGACCACATCCCATATGCTGGAACTTCTTAATGGAGATTGCATGTTTGGTTTTCTAAGGAACCCAGGAGTACCTCTGGAGTGTCAGAGTGTCATGGTTGTTACATAATCATCTTGAAGCTTGACCCTACTGTCACAAGGGAGGCATAGCCCAATGTCTAAGAGCTGAAGCAAAAATTTATCCATGGGAAGCTCAATAAAGAATCCCCTCTGGTCACTGCAAAAGGACCATTAGAGCAGTTCTTCCCAGGCTAAAAGGCTGGGTAGAAAGCGAATTCAACATCTGAGTTATCTAGGTGCTTAGTGCACAAGGTCAGGAGACAGTCCAGCTTTTACCGAGTTCCTAATTCAAAAGGTTTGCCCAGGGACATTGCAGATTACTCACATCACCTAATATTTGGAAATACGCATAGAGCCATTTATAGCACCAGACATTTTCATCCAAGATTAATGCAGTGGGACTGCAGTGCTGCCAGAACAAAATCCCTCAGTACCATCTATATTGTGCCTTTGGCAGAGAACACTAAGGGCCATTTGGCAACTGGAGGATATAGGTTTAAAAGGGGACAGAGCAAATGGTTTTAGTTGCCTCCTGTTGGGCAGGAGATACCAGAAGAAATCAAGGGCCACATCACAGGGTTTTTTACCATGGTGGTGATGATGATGATGATGATGGATTCTCATTGCTACTGTGTCTGGTGGTAGGACTACAGCTCCCAGACTGGAGATCGAACACGGAGTAGTAGTAGCAGCTGTATTGCATCATGCACATCTGCCCACCTTGGGGCCCTGCCTTGGGCTTTTGCAGCGCTTCTGCAGCCCAGTTTCAGTGCCCAAATTTCATGCGTCCTTTGGGATGAACACCACCAGTCTCCTGGGAAGGCACCCCTCAGTCATGTTGTGCTCCTCTTCGCTGGTGATAATTGCCTTGCCCTTGCTGCTTCCCCAGGGCTTGCTGCCTGGTGGCTCCGCAGCCTCAGAGGCATCTGGTGCATGTAGAGAGGCAACTTGTCAGGGAGAGGGGATGAAAACAGATGTTTAAGACACCCATTGAAGGCCTGCTGATGCCTGATGGTGAGCCTTCACAAAATGCTGATGTGTATACATTTCTGCTTATATAAAGCAGATCCTTTCAATCTTCTGGTATTTTTAGTAGCTTCGTCATTTGCATGGGAGTACAATCTTGGTTGCTTGGGAAATCTGTACATCCTAAGTCACTGCTTGCAGACTCCTAATTTTTTCCAGCACAGTAGGCTCTGATACCTGGCACTTGGACATAGGAGTATCTTAGAGTGTCTTTTATTTTTGCTTTTACTACTGAATTGCTAAATTCCAATTCATATCCATTGTATCTGCTATCTGCAAAAAATGAAAATAATGTTTATTATTGTTATTATTAAATGACTGCTTTGGTAAGATCATGTTTGCCTATTTTGCATGGACATTTGCTCATATGGATGGAAAATTACCATTGTTTGTAAATCCATACATATTTGTATCTGAACAACTGTATTCATCATGATCAAAATTAGTAGTAATTAAGGACAAACAAAATCTTAGTTCAGCAAACTAAAACAAAAAGTTTCACTAATTCAGTTTTTGTTTCTTCTGACTTCTAATGTTTAAAAACAAAGTTTCATTATTCTAATCAGCAAGCCAAAAAACTGACAATGCCACTGTTGGAGACCAGTCATATGTGTCTTATCAGGAACAGCGAACAATTTGCCAGCACCTCACAACCTGAAATGCATTTGCATAAATCCTTGGATGAACACTCATCAGTGATAAATGCATCTGGGAAATTAGTTCTGCATCCTCATACAGCATCAAAAAGCCCATGCTGGTTTGGAAATCCATTTGTTAGAGGAAAGGTGGCCAGCTTTGCTGCAAGCTAAAATTTTTTGCTTCCCAACTGCTGTTGGAAAGCATCACTGTCCTGAGTAGGACCAAGCCTCAGGCTAGTGCAAATTACCATGCACACAGTGTTTCTTCTTTGTTTTACTGTCACTGCTCCTGAACTCACCTTATTCTGACTTCCCAAAGGCATCACTAACATCCTGTATTTTAGCCTATATTTTATTTATGGTGAAAAAAAAAGGAATCAGACAAAAATGGTTCAAATCTGTGGTTGCTCTGGTTGGATTTCTGTTGTCACCTCAAAGAAGAGGATATGCTGGTTGTCACACTGTGCTGGCAGTGGCTGCTGAAGAAGAAATAAAATAAAACGTGCTGTTTACCAAATGGTCTCTGCAGAAGGTCACTGTCCCATTACTCTCTGCCCTGCATGCCACAGTTCTGGCCATGAAGAAGGAGTGAGCATCTGCTTCAGTACCCAGCTTGCTTCCCACAAGGTCAAGAGCTGCAGCAAGCCTCACCTACCTGTGCCCCGGTCTTTGCCTGACGGCAGGGTGTTTGTCCTGGGGGATGAGGCAGAGGGTTATGACTTCAACCAGAAAATAAGCTGCAAAGTGCCCGATGCTGTCTTCTAAGTACAAGCCCATTTCCAAGAGCTCTGGGGGACAAAGAGGGAGATCCACTGCCTGGGACTCTTTATTCTTCATCCTGCTATAATAAGGCTTTTCAGACATAGGGTGGCATCTCTCCTTTGCCTCAGAAAGGGACAGTGCCTGATGTTGAAAGCAGGGCAGTACAGGCTGGCACAGCTTGTCTTGCAGCGCTGGGAAACATCACTGACGCTGAGGCAGGGCTCTGATCACTGCACAAACCTTGGGGTCCGCGTAGAATCGAGCCATATCAGATGCTCTCCCAAGCCACGCGAAGTGACAGCCAGCTGCCTTCCCTTTCGCCTCCGCAAAAGTTCTCAGGTACTTTCTTCTTCTCAGAGAGGACTTTAGGTCCAGTCGAGAGGCTGAAAAGCAGGTATAGGGGGAGGCGGGAGAAAAAGGACTTCTAACTTCTCCAGCAGGCAAGCCCCCTGCCCTTGCTGGCTGATGCTTCCCCTGGCAGGGAAGGGAGCCGTGCCCTCTGGTGGCAGAACAGGGGAGAAATAAGTTTAAAACCTTTCCAGGTCTCCAGTCCAAGAGCACCAAGGCAGGATCTGTACACTCTCACCCCAGCCAAAATATTTGGCCTCTGATTAGGTTCATACTGCCCTTGAAATTCAAGCAACTCCTGCGTGCAGTGGGCTCCCCTGCTGCGGGCAGGGTTTCCTTGCTGCAGCCAGAGGCTCACCTGTCCTGGACATGCCATCATCCAGCCAGGACAGCAGATTTCGGAGGAGTCCTCCAGTGACTCACTGAGAACATGCTCTGCTGCCCAGCTCAGCTGTTGCAGCTCCGAAGTACGCAGCCAGGGTTACCAGCATTTGAGCACTTTGATACCAGCTCTGTCTCTCAGAGCTTTACAAGCAGCCCATCGCTGGGCACGGTTAGGAAGCTTTTAACAGTTCATGCTGAAAGATTAAGTTGACTCAGACGCAGATGCATGTGAAAAGGAAGCAGAAGAGTTTTGCTGCTTGCAGGGAGAGCCCAGACCAAATGGATTTTAGCAACACCACCTGTGATTAAGGTGAGCGAGCTGTTTATCAAACTGTGAAGCTTTTGTTTCCTATGCATGATGTCTTTATGTTTCCAGAGCAATCTTCTGCACAGTGGCCACATTGTTCTTGGCATTGGTGGCACCCATCCCGCATGGGACTGTGGCTTCACACCTTCCTGGGTGCTTTCCTTTCATCCTCATTTGCTTCTCTGGATGTGAACTGCAAGTCACTGAAGAATTCATTTCTTAGAGTTGCTTTTCACCTAAAGGAATGTGGCAAAAGCATCGCATGCGAGCTACCTCAGCGCAGCATCTGAGTGTTGCTCGAGCAACTGACAATCCCCTTCCATCATGCTACAGGTGCAGCACAGCACAGCACAGGCAGGAGCCACCGCTGTTGCATCCACTCCTGCTGACATGACCTTGGAACCTACGTTTGGAGATCCTCAGTTTGCAGACTGCTTGAATCCGGATGAAATGACATTGTTGATCTTAGGCACACAGAGCCTCCAAAAAGACTCTTCATTCCTATTAGCTTTGCCACTAGAGGAGGTCAGCAGCACCCTTTTTGCTGCAAAATCTTGGCTGCTGAATGCTCCCCTCCTGCATCTTTCTTTGCACAGACAATTGGGTGCAGACCACACAGGGTCATGGCAGGAGTGGATGAGATTCGGAAGGGTGAGTTAGGAAGGGATATAGAGAGGGAAGTAGTTCCTGAGCATCAGGTCCCCGGATCTGTTTCCTCATCAGTACAGTGGTATGTTATCACGAGCCGTAGTTGAATACACTAGACCTGCTGACTTTAGAAGGACTTTCCAAGTGCAAACTCTACCCAGTCTCCACCTTTCTGCCTCACCCTCAGCATTTCAGCAGTATGGAGCAATAGAGCAAAGACAGCTTTCGTCACATGGGTCCTCTGCATCTTGGTTTCGATTTTTTACTCAGGCAAGCCCAGGGCTTGGTGCTTGGCATAACTCTTGTTACTGATGCTGGAGGGCCATGGAACATGTTTGTAGATATCTGAAAAGGTTTGTGCATTACTGTGGTTGCAAAGGTATCTCATCAAGTGGAGCTGTCTGTGCTGGGATATCATATTTCAGTGGTTATTAGGATGTTCTGTTGTGGAGAGCTCAGGAGAGCTTAGGTATGTGTATAGCAATCTTTGAAATAATTAAAACAGCTCGTGTGAGAAGACTATATGGTCAGTCACACCTAAAATTAATTGCCAGGGAAGGCTGGTGCAATAGTCTGTTAGCTGAGAAATTATTTCTCTATCTCCATGCATAGCGGGCTGCTCAGTTTGCTAAACCCAGTGGACCTGGAAAGATTGGTTTCAAATGATAAAATAGTAGATTGAGATTTATTTTTAAAGGTGTCCCACAAACAGGAACAGAGTGCACAATCGTGAGCTTTTTATTTCTTCACAAAATGTGTTTAGAGCCTAAAACTGTTGGCTTGTTGTTCTAATATTTTTTCTGCTTAATTTTTGCTTCCAAGTGGGAATGCAAAGCCTGAAATTTCATTAACTTTGTCGAGGTTTTGCTGAAGCTTCAGTAGTGAAATAGGGATGTTGTCAGATCTGAGTTGAAAGGCTAGAAAACTTATATATCCCCCTAATTGTTTGTTTGCCATTTGAGCTAAACTTTTTTAGCATAAAGCAAACAAAAATAATTTTAACAGATTAATAACAATAGAAATTATTTCTCAATTAAAATTTGTGACAGTACTGCTAATTTTTCTGTTGCCCGTAGAAAGTTCAAGAAAACAAAAAGTAGGAAAACCAAAATTTATAATGTAAGCAACCAGCAGGACAAAAAAAAAAAATTGTTGTTTGGAAGAGGACTTTCAGCTTCTCTTTTCGCACAAGAAGCAAAAGCTTTTCTTGCCATTTGGAAGCAATTTTTATGGACTCTGAATTACTAGAAAGGAGTACTTTCAGTTTCCATTCTACTTTCCAGTTTTGCATAGATTTTTTTTCTTGTTTAGGGACTGTATTTTTGTCACATGCGCGCAGTAGGTTAATCCCTTCAATTATTCATTTATTTCATGATAGATTTAGATCCAGCCTTTTCAACCCCAATACACATCTGGCCTATGTAGTTTCAAATTGGAAAGGGATTTTTTATAACTAGACATTAAAATACTGTCTTGGTTCACTGGTCCCCATAGAATCACAGCAACGATGCAGTAGCAAAACTTATGGGAAGTCTGTGTCTCCTTGTAGCTAATGGAGAAGCAGGATTTTGTAGAAGATGCTCCTTTTTTATGCAGTGGAGGACTTCAGGCAGCAGTCTGCTGCTGGGAGGTTTTTTCTGTCTGAGAGGTAACGTGGTTGATGGTTCTGATGTCTTAAAATTCATTTACTTGTAATGCCTGCTTCAGCCACACAAAAACACTCCTTATAGTGCCAGACTAGTCAGTCATGCGCAGTCTGTTATACATGAGGCATTAGAAGGTGGGTTGATAAACAATATCAGGCCTCCAGGGAAGACTTCTGTATTTTCTAGAGTGTCCTATAGACTATAGGCTCCTATATTTCATTGTGTCCACATTACCTACACCCAGATGGCAAAAACAAAATACAGAAGTCCTCATCTCAGGCAGATTTAAATCCATGTTATTTAGCCAATGTTGCAATGCTGTGTCATCTTCTCACTCTCGAAGAACACCCTCAACTTTTAAAAGAAACTTCACAGTTTTTTCTGGCCATTTTCACCTGCTTTAGCTGCAAAAAGGCAAATATTAGACTGGAAACATCAAGTTCAGTCCTTTGCCCTGCTGTATTCCCTTTGTGGTCCTTAGCAAATTGTTTGCTCTTGCTGTGACTTGGTTGCTGATCTGTAATAGAGAAACAGCATATTACTAACCAGTCTCCTGGCGTGTGGGGTGCAAAACTATGTGGCTCAGTTACTATAGCAATGAGACCCTGAATTCTGACACGTAGTTTCATGGGCACAATGCTAGACATCCAGAGCAGCCCTCGGTGGCCTGCAAAGTCCTGTGCAGCCTCTGCTGCTGCCTTTCGCATCTCCCCGGCCTCATTTCCCTCCTCTCTCTTGGCAGATGTGTGTGCAGTGTGTCCAGCTGCTTTTGAAGCACATCATGTCCTGCAAGGGCAAGGTAGCCAGGGTCCAGCCAAGCTCTTGCTGCCTGGTACGTGCAGGACAGGATGGGACAGGGTGGAGGAGCTGGCAGGGAATGACTTTGGTCTGTGGGAGAAAAAGAAGGGCTTTCTCAGTTTATTGTGTTTTTTAGCAAAAAGCTTAAAAAAAGAGAGAAAGGAGGAGGTCTAAGAAGAAGAAGGTAACAAAGAAGTGTACTAAAGAAGGTTTATTTTTAAAGCAAAGCTAGGCTGCCCCACACACTCAAACATTAATTCTCATTGCACCCTGTGCTGTGGTGGGGATGCCCCCAGGCTTCTGCAAGAGGGGCTGGCAGCAGAAAGTCCCCACCAGGCTTGAATGTGAGGTTACTATTACCACCCTGGGGAGGGGAACTCTCTTGGCTCCTCTGCCACTTGCATCCTGAACATTTCCCTTCTCTGCCTCATGCCGGCTCCAGCACAGGAACCTTGTGGGAGCAGGCAGCCCTCTGGCTGGATTGTCACGTCCACACAGGCAGGCAAGCTTGTCTCTAAGGGTAAAGCAACTCTTCTTCCAAGGGTCCCTTCTGCAGTGTAACAGGATGATGAGGAGAGGTGTACAATGCCTAGAGAGCCCCACCTGCCAGCGCCTCCATTTCCCAAACTGCTTGGCTGGAGGAAAGGTAAAAGGTGAGGCTGCTTTGCTGGTGTGAGTCCCAGCAGTACCAGCGTGCTCCCACCTTGCATCTGCCTCTGCGCTGGAGGGGTGGACGTAGCAGAGGTGAGGGATGAAGTGCATCAGCAGAGGTTGGCGAAGGAGCCTGCAAAAGGTCTGCACCTCCTATGCCCCTCCATGAGAAGCTCTTCACCTCCCTGAGTGGAGCACTGCTCCCCAGGGTGGCAGAAGAATTTATTTTGTTTCAACAGCCTGCACTGCCTGGGAGGGAAAAGATAAACTTTGAAGGAAAAAGAAATGGTTTTGGAGCTGTTCTTTATTTCAAATGTGCCAGCCTGCCTCCAGTCTTAAACAATCCCTTTGTTCACAAGGCTGGGACATTTCCCTTGGCCAGGAGGGAGCTGAGACACTTCAATTTGCAGCTAGCACTTGGCGTATGGTTTTGCTGTTGCACGCAGAAGAATGAATGAAATGAACTTTGGGCTTTCAGGAGACCTCATGGCATTGCAGCCAGGGATATTTATTACGCCTTCCCTGTGCTAAGCGATCCTGGTTGGCACGCACACAGCCCTACGTTCTAGGTTTTAAGACAAGTTAGTTTTCTTTTAAATATGTTGCAAGAAAAAAATCTGTTTATTGTTACAGGCTGCTGCCAGGGGTACAGTTTGGCCTTGGCTGATTGCACTGGGCTACCATTCAGTCAGAGCCCCTGCGGAAGTGCACCAGTTTGGCCAGCTGTGTTAGCAGAGGCTTTGTCTGTACTAGTAAATCTAAACATCTGTACGGCTTAATGGTTAGCATGCTCCCTGGCCACGTTTTGGCCTGTGCCAACCAGCTCTAGCCCAGAAAAGGCCCAGACACCATTTGAGTGAGAGCTGGTGCAGATATTGTTCCCATTTATTTCTTTATGAACTGATTAACCCTGAGCCTGGTCTCAGTTCCTGTTCATGGCAGAGCTCCCTGGATGAGCCTGGGATAAAGCCCAGAATTCACTTTTAAGGCTCTGAAGAATGTACTGCATGAATACAGGTAGCACCTTTCCTGGTGTTTGACATCATCTCTAGGTCTATGGACATATCAGCAGGCAAGAGGGGTTTGGACACAGCCATCCTGTTTTGGTGGAGAATTTAGGTGGCTTGACATGACTCATGCCATGCTCCTCAGCCCTTGTACTTCTCATCCTGTTTTATTTAACAACATAGATGCAACCAGACATGGAGCAGGCCATCACTTGGCTAGAACAGTGATGAGGACAACACCTCACAGGTAGTCCTGCTGCTGCCAGAGGTACAACCCTCTAATGCACGGAGGGACGGCAATGGCCTTTGGTCACCAACATGCTGGGGCCAACGCAGGGGACTCATCTGCCTGCTGCGCAGCAGCTTTCAGGAAGTCTCATTTCACTCTGTAGTGCTAGGCTGACAACTTTTGTGATGGTTTTTAGAAGATACTTCTTTTTCAGTTCTCATTTGGCCTCCCCAGTGCAGATGCAAGTCTCCATGAACCAGACTCTGCATGGCCTGGATGGATATAAGTTTAAACAGGTGAGATTTTAACACAAACAAATCTGCAGGAGGTTATAAGATTAACATTTACCCTGAAGGCAACAGGGGCTGCTGAGCCTCTTAATGAGAAAAAGGGAAAAAAGGGAAGAATGGAGAAGATCAGGTTAAAAAAACCAAGTCTCCTTCACCCAGCTAGAAAAATTAAGTTGGGCAAGCCTGCAAGGATAGGAGAGTGTTCAAGCATAGTGAACGTTCTTGCTATTGGCTGACCCCAGCTCACCTACAACCTTAATAAATATCGCAGCCTGGAGAAGAGGCTGGTTGACACGAAGCAGAAGCAGGTGCCGTAGCCAGTAGCATGCCAGCCCCAGCACCAAAGACAGATGTCTCCGGCTGTGGTAGGAAGGCAGGCAGGAGGGGAGCCAGGGGTGAGCTGCTGCTGTAAGACAGCTCTCTCTTTCTCCTACCACTGTCTTCTTTGGGCTCACTGTTGGTTGAGCAGAGCTGACATTTGTTCTGGCCCTGTCTGCTCTTCGCAGAGCTTTCAGTAGCAAATCCAGCTATGGCAGCCTGATACTGCTTCACAAAATTAACCTTCAAGAGGCTCTGGGACAGCTGTTGAAGTGAGAGTCCCACCTCAAAGAGTGGTACAAAGCTGCCAAGAAATGGGGTGGGATTGCTACACATCCACGACATATGGACACATTGGCCATAGGCTTCCTTGACACAGAGTGGATGCAGCCAGCTCTCTGCTCCCTGCAGAAACCCATAACAGGGGTTATGTCCTCTGGGCTGCATCCAGCCCAACAGGATCTTGGTTCTCAATTGGGTTCAGAGGTATTGGTGACATATAACCAGACCTTCTTTTATCTCTGTCTTCTATGAAATGAGGTGTTTCAAAGACTCCTTGCCACCTACAACAGGCCTTACTGGCTTCTCCTCTCACATCCTGCCCCTGGCATGGTCCAGTGGTCTGACCTCCACCTGCATAATAAAAACACAGGTGCACATAGCCTTGCCATGAATTTCAAGGTTGTAGCTACAACCACAATGTTATCTCCCTTGCCTCTAGCTGTTCTAGGCTATCAGAATCAGATGTGGTGTCCTCCATAGAAGCATGGCATTCTGCCCATTCATACTTCCAGATGCATCCTCAATCAAGCTAAGCATCGTCTTAAAACCTGGCTGCCCCAAGACAGCTATTATCTGCCTCTTATTTCAGCAAGCTCTTGAAGAGCTGTTTTGTTTTCATTTTACAAGGGTACCTATACCAATCGGCACCTAGTATGAGCCTTTGGGGATTTCAGTGCACAACCTGAATTCCTCACCTTCTGGATGCCTTTAGAGATAAAAAAAAGTCTCCTTTCTTAGTTATATTTGCCTTGTTTTTATTTTGTAGCTGAATGTTGGTTCACCTTCCTTCTTGTTGAAATCTTCCTTACAATGAAAATGTTTTATTCTGCTTAATGCCCACACTTCTTCCAACACACCTCCTAAAGTCTTACAGTTTCTGTGAGAGTGACATCCATTGCAGATGATGCCTTCAGATGAGAGACAAACATTCCTCTGTTATTCACTCAATACAGAATAGATGCAGCAAATTCCCCACACACTCCTGTTTCCTTTGTAGAGGCAAGGGCAGATGCAAGAGAACATCTCTTTAGGGATGAACGGATGCTTCCCAGCAGATCAGGATGGGGTAGCTAGGCTGTGCAGTACCTGTGTGGTACCCAGCCCATACTGCAGAAGCCATCTCCTGGAGCTCCTGCTCTGAAAGACAAGGAAGGGATCTCTGCCTGTCTCCTGGTGTAGACCTGCTGTCAACCCCTGTCCGCACTCTTATACTCAGCTCTAGGTCAGAGATAGTTTCTGCAGCCCCAGCCAGTCTCTGCAGTGCAGGATCTGTGCAGCAACATTTCCCTGGCCCCTCATGGCTGCTGCAGCCCCAGTGTCTTTTGGCAGTGCCTCTGGGATGGATGTGGTGTGCCGCTGGCCATCCTGCCTCCACTCCAGACAGTTTTCATCTACTGCCAGGAGATTTCTACCCTTCTGCTCTGTCTGCATGGAGGATTGGGAAATGTATCTGTTGGTAATCCAGCCTGTCTTCCTAGCTAGGAAGAAGTAACTACCATTCCCAGAGTTACTGGTGGGCAGACATTGTATTCTTTAACATATACATAGACAAAATAGTTCATTGAAGATTTGCTATGCCTCTTCCACAACTTACCGTAAGAACACTGCACCTCCACCTACTAGATCCTCTCTAAGCATCTTGTATAAGTATTCCTCCAGTTCCTCCAAGCTAGGGATGAGGGCTCAATTTAAGCAAGCGGACCATGTCATCTCACAAAAAAGCCTTTGCTCTTGAACTGCTTTGGATGTACAGCAAGCTGGCCAACCTTCACAGACCACATATTTTTCAGATAGCTATTTGGCTTCCATCGGCTATCAAATGAATGTACTGAAGCAGATGACATTGTCCCAAATTTACACAGGTAGGAATGAAAACATCTTGCCTGGGATTGTCAGATGACTAAAGTGACTTTGTGTTTTCAGATCAATCTGCTGGAGAGTGACAGGTGCAGTGGAGAGAAGGCAAATTTCATACTGGCATGTCACTACACAAATCAACTGAACTCAGATTATAAGAGCAAAGCAATAGAGCAGAGTTTGGGAAGGGGGAGAAAGGGTAAGTCATCTCTTCGGTCTGTGTACAGACTTTTATTAATGTGGTATTCAAGTAAAGTGCTATTCTTTCCCTCCCTTTGCCGTGTCCTTTGCACAAAACCTTCAGGAAAAATTGCTTTGGCTTTGTCAACATGGAAATTGCTCAGCATCAGCTCTGGTGGCACTGGACACTCCAGGTTTCTTGCCCCATGTCTGTCCAGTCCCACTGCACATACTGGCTGTCTGGGTTCTCGATTCCCTGTTGAGACCCAAAGGAAGACCTGCGCAGGTACCCACAGTGATACAGAGATGTAAGTGATAGTAGATGAGCCTCCTGCTATCGTGACCCTGCTATGGAAAAAGTTACTCAGTGGAAGAACAGGAGGCCATGAGCTGGTGACAGAAGCATGGTAAGCCCTTGTTTGTTGGACTGGGCCTCCAAGTGCTGGAGGCTTTTGTGCTGCAGCCTTTGAATGCTACCTCCATCTAGCTGTACCAGCCTTGCTCCCTCCTGAGGCACAATTTGGTCAGCAGGAGTGCTTTGGCCCATACAGGTTATACTGTTTCCCCAAAGACAGCACAACTGTCTGACCAAAAGTATTTTCTGGCCAGCACAATCCCATTTACATGAAGACTTTTGCCAGCTTTGCTATATTGGTTGCGGGTAGAGAGCAGGAGAGGGTACATTACACTCTTAGAGATAGAGCTTTGCCAGAAAAACTTTTAGCGTGGCTTAGTCTTAACAGCTGCCATTCTGGTGCTATATCTCTGGTTATTTTTAGCTTGCCTTTGCAATAGACAGACCTGTACCTTTCTCATGACTAATGTGAAATTTGCCAAGTTCAGAGTGCACATTTTAATTAACTCAGTGTTTGCTCGAAAGAAAATGATATTGCTGCACTTTCATTTGATAATTCAATTAATACTCACTGGGTGTTCACTCTTGACCTGCAAGCCTTCATATTTAAAACAAGTGAGGGGGTGGCGGGGGGAAGAAAGGCATTTTTTGGCATGGAAACTGCTGCCCTCAGGCTATTAATGCATCTTAATCCTGAACAGAAAATGAAATCACTTTGGGCAGGTGCCAAGCAATACAATGACTTTCCTCTGATTTCAGGGAGTTCTTCCTGAACAGCCTTTCCTACATGAAGTAAGAGCCATACTCCTAGGGCTTCATTCTGCTCTCACTTTACACCCATTTTATACCCGTACCAAGGCAGTCTCCCAGCAGAGTTTCCCCAGATTAAAAAAAGAAAAGCCAACCTCACTGGTGCTGTTATTCATTATTTGTATTATGGCTCAGGGCCCATATTTACTGTTGCTGACACTGGACTTCATGCCTGCAGAGCCAGAGGGAACATTTTTTCTTCTGATTGTGCTTTTGAGCATAATTACCTCCAAACTGCATCATTTGCTGGTCCCCTGATAGTGTTACTCAGAAAGAAACATGTCTGAACATCTCCCTGCAAGGAAGACCTGTGAGAGTCATCAGGCTGCTCAAAGAAGCCAAATAGCATCCCCTTGTTGCTGATTTGTCCCAGCGTGTGGTGCATGCTCCTGTTTAGCTACCCTGATGCTGCAATGCTGACAAAAGGGGCTGTCCCACTTCTCTTCTCCTGCTCCTCTGGGGCCTTTTGGCCACCTCTTATCCCTCCATGTGGGCCTGGCATGAGAGACTGCAGGGTGAATGAGATCAGCTCACTTACTTGGCTGGAAATTAACCCAGGAAAATGTCCACAGGGTAAGTGTGCTGGTCTGAGTGGCTGCCCAGCCATGCAATGATGCAGGAGCAGGATGGCTTCGGTTGCTGGCAACCCACACTTAAATGTCTTCTGAGTAGTAGTTGGTAAGATGTTGGCTCCCTCCTTGACATGGGCAGAAATGTGGGCATTGCATGAGAGGGGAGCAGGAGGTGAGGGGAAGGAGCAGAGGGGAGCAGAGCAGAGGCACAGGGGATTTCTGGAAAGACAGTAAAAGAGGTGGGCTGGAGCTGAACACTTTGTGAGCGGTGGAGACTGGTGAGAAATTCAGGGCAAATGGATGGGAGACAAAGCGAGCTTAGAAGAAAGGGACTGGAAGGGAGCAAAGCACGTATGAGGGGGTCTGGTGGGAAAAAAGTGCAAAAGAAGGCATCCAGAGCATAACAAAGTGTGAACAGAGGGACATGGTGGGGAACAGACACTACTGCCCCCAGACCTGATCCTGACCCTGACTTGCTGACTCCCCTCCCCAGCTGCCCCCACTGCTCCCTGCCATGGAGTCAACAAGGCTGGAGTGGAGGAGAGCTTGGGCGGGTGCTCCTGAAGAGGGGGAAGCACAAACAGAGGGTGTCTGCAAGGGCAGAGGGTGAGAGCAGGGTCCTGGGGGGTGCAGAGTGTGACCAGGGGTCTGGATGGGAACAGCACGCATACAGAAGCTCTCCAAAGGAAAATGTTTCTGTACAAACACAAATTATCCAGGAAAAAAAAAACCAAAGAGCTAGGCAGGATGAGCCTGGTGGTGAGTGGATAGCTGAGGCTATAAGGCAAACTCTCATTTGGCAGGCAGGAATGATGTGCTGAAGGAGGAGGTCTTAACAGGGTCAAACCAGAAAGGGGCACAAAGAAAATTAGTGATGAAGAACCATTTAGGACTTGAACAGAGAGGGCTCAGACAGCACAGGCATCTAGAAAAAGAACATGGGGTGGTGGTGCCTCATAAAATGGAGAGCCAAGGACAGCTAAGTGCCATAGGCATTGCTGAGAGAAGAGGGAGGAAGCAGAGGGCCTGAGCTACATCCAGCAATTAAAGCAAAGCATGCAGCAGAGGTACGTCAGCAGGACATTGGTGCTATGCATTGCACTGTGCAAAGCAACAAGCAGACCTGGCTCTCAGGAGTTCAGGTGAGAGCTTGTCATTTGAGCAGATGGAATGCTACCTGGCCCTACCCACACATGTGACTGCAGAGCACCTCTGAGAAAAACAATTCAGCAGCAGTGACATTGCACTCTTCCTGACACAGCACAGAGCAGGAGAAAAGCAGTGAGGCATCTCTAATTCTGGTAACAGGGCCTAGGAGACATGCTGGTGACATTGGACCTTCTCGTGGAGGCACAGACCAGCTGCCACCCTGGGACAGAGTAAAGGAGAAGCACAGCCCGAACCACCCCATGAACACCACTGCGAGACTGGCAGGATGCAGAGACCTGCATTTGGCACAGCAGGGAAATGCAGTGTTTCATGCAGGTATACATCAACCTGTCAAGTATCTCCAGTTCTGTGCTATAGAAATGCCAGCAAAATTGGTTCTGAGACCAAAAGCCTTCAGTCCCTGAAATCTGATAAGAAATCTTAATGTCTGCCTCACAGGAGAGAAAGTCAAATGCTTTCCCAGATTTTGAAGGCATAGGATGGAGTGGCAAACACACGCCTCATGAACAGTTTGTCAGGGCCCTTTCCCCCTTCTCAGATTTTGGCTGGCAGCTCCAGACTCAGAGCTGCTGAGGAAAAAAGAGCTGGAAGAAGCTTTTGTGCAGGATCCCCTGCATGGCTCTGCTGAGACACTTTTGTGGGGTCTCCCCACTCCTTAGCCCACGAACGGCTTTTAAGTCATGGCTTTCTCATGCTTGGCCCCTTCCTGAGCTGCACCGCAACGGTGTGCACGCCAGGCTGGTACCCTGCTGATGGGAGCCCTGACCCTGCCTCGGGGTCTCGACTCCCTGGCTGAACCTCGGGCTTGCCTCGTCACATTGGGCATTGCTGCTCATTGGTTCATTGTGGCTGCCAAGCTGGGGCAGGGGCACTTGTCCAGCAATGGAGCTGTGCTGTGGCGGCAGATGATGGATGATTTCTCCTCTGCTGCAGGGGAATTGAATCGGCAGGAATTGTTGAGGATGACATCCCAGGCTCCCTTGGGATTCCCTTGCCAGCACAACCCCTCCCTGCAAGACAGCAGCGGCTGCCTAAAATTATGAACCCAGTGGCGCACGCACCATGACACCCAGCACCAGCAAGACTCAGAAAGGGCTGGGGAGCAGAGCCTGTGCTGCAGCTAAAGACAGTTGAGCAAATGGAGGAAGCACTGGAATGATTTTGCACAATAATCACAGACAAAGAGAGAAACATCATTATAATCTATAGCTGCATAGGCTATTGAGACACAAAGAAAGCAATAAGAGAAAACATTGCTTTTTACACACCCAAGATGAGATCACCTATCTGCTCTCTACAGCAAATATACTTCATGTACTAAAAGCTCCATCTGGGCACCAGCAGTTCAGGCTGGGCCAAGAAAGCAGGGTATTAATGACTTTAAGAAGATAGCATTTCAAGTGGCTGCCTCTTAAAATACTGCCTATCCTGGAGGTATGCCCCAAAAGATTCATGAAATAACACAAAGCTGGTGAAGAGCGATAGTTACTGTTGATGACATTCTTATGCATGACAGACCCATAGAAACACATGAAAAAAAAAAAAAACCCTAATAGCATTACCTACAAGCAGCAGAGAGTGCAGGCTAAAATTGAGTTACAGCAAAATGCAAATCCACGCAGAGAACTGAATTATTTTGTCCACGCTGCAGAAAGAGGAGGCATCAGATTTGATTCAAAATAAGGAAAGCAGCTAATGAACAGCAACTTCCCTCTAGAAGTCAGCAACCTCACAAGGAATATTGGCATACCTATCAAGATTTATACCATGAGCAGCATAAATGTACAGCTTATGAACTGTGGGAAGGGTATAAATGAGGAAGACTAAGAAGGGGTAGTGGCAAGGAAACCTTGAACAAGAACTCCAAAGCAATTGCTTTGAAATCAGGCTAAATCAGCAAAAGCAAGGAAAACACCACATCAGACAGTTAAAGTAGTAGGAAGGAGCTCTGGTAGCATATGGATGAACTGAAGCCAATGCTGCAAAACTCTATTCCTAGAAAAGCACTTGTTTGCCATTGTCTGGATGGCAGAGTTTTCTCTGGCACATACTGGACCACAGGCTAACATTGCAAGCAATTCACAGTCCCTTAGATGTTCTTAACAAGCCTCGTGCTCCTGTACCAGAGTCATTAGCACATAATTCTAAAACTAGAAAGATTCAAATGGAAAGGGAAAATAATCAGAGGAAGAAAAGTTCTTCTAGCATATCTTCTTCCTTGAAATTTCTTATAGAATAGGAAAAGAAGAGGAGGAAGAGTTTGAGGAAGGAATCTATAGTGTCTACAATTAAGTTATCACAAATCGCAAGAGAAGCCGAGTGTGGGATGTGCTGGATTTTAAAAAGAAGCAAAGAGAGCAGAGTGACCTGCACAAGAACAACAAGTTCCCTTGGCTATCACAGACTTTTGGAATGAGAAAAACATTGTCTGCAGAGAAACGACTAAGGCTGAAAGGTGAGGAAGAAACAGTGATTCCTAGCAAGATGGATACAGAGGACCTGAAAAAAAAAAGATGGGTAAAGGGCATTTTGCTATAGTGCTTTATAAAAGGAAAGTAAAAGAAAACATACATTTTTTTGACATGGTGTGAAAGCACGGGTAGAAGGAAATATCAGACATTGTTGCTCAAACAGAAACAGTACTGCAAGAGATGAATCATGGTTTGTGTTATGGGCAGCACCTGACAATTGATACACTCAACAGAAGAGATACCACAGCCTACTTATTGCAAATTATTGTTAGAAAGTACATTTTGTTTAGCTACGCCATTAGCTAACAAATTTTCTGACACTGTGTCAAATCCCACAAAGGCAATATTCACTCAGTATACAGTGATGCCTGCAGTTGTTCAGATGAAGACAGTGGGGTGAGATGGTTCAGGAGAAGTTCCTGGGATGTCAAGTGCTGTCTGTGTGATTACTATGTCCGGGGGGGGGAGCCATGGGGAGCTGGGAGCCAGCTATCAATGAAGACATGCACAGAGTTGTTGTACCGTAGATACTTGTTATCATCTACAATTTCTGAGCTGGCCTTAGAAACGTCACCAGCAGGGAGGCCATTTACACCACAAGGGATGTGCTTACTAAATGACACAGTAGAGTTCAAGTGGAATGGCAAGCTCTTCCTCTTCTGTCCACTGCCTCCCCCAGCTGCCCCTTATTTGAATCAAATGGCACTGTATGTCACGCTCTGAGCTTTTTTCCATTTGTAGGTGGGCTGTAAAGATGGGGAGGCGAATTTTAAGAGAGACTCAGCAGGTGATTCTGGGATCCTGTTTCCTCTTGTTTGTGTACTTGTGTGTGCGTGGAGATGAACTGAGCCATGGGGTAGGAGGAAGGCTTCAAACATTGACTTAATTCAATGCTGATCATGGTTTGCTGAGGGCAATTGCAGCTAAGACAGTGCAAGTCTTTGGGTGTTTGGTATGGTATCAAAAGTGTCAGAGACTGACTCCTGCAATTTAGGGACATGGTTTAATGGGACTTGGCAGTGTTAGGTTTATGGTTGGACTCAATGATTTTAAAGGTCTTTTCAACCTAAATGATTCTATGATTCTATGAATTTTGACATTCATGAATTCAAAGAAGAAACCTGTGGTTTCAGACCAAAAAATGGAAAACGTGAGCCAGATAGAACCAAAGACTAAAATACAAAAGAAAAACTTTGCCAACTCCTCTGTTTCTCTGAAAGCCCAACATGAAGCCCCCAAATTTCCCACACCTCCACTAGGGGACAAACAAGCACTGAAGCAAGAATGGCTCTTCATCTGCAACAGGTGTCAGAAGAAAGAGGTATGGGGTTTATTTTCTCTTTGAACACCAAACGATATTTTGCGTTGGTCCCAGTTGTGATCTAATATTCGGCTCATCTCAACAGAAAGGCAACAATTTTGCAAGGGGAGGGAGATGGCCAGCAGGACTGTGCAATCACGGTCTCCCACCTGAGCACACAGAGAGGAGAAAAGAGAGCTTATTTTAAAGGTGGGCTAACCAATGTCACATCCAATAAGCATTTGCAAAAGACAAGTCGGTCCTCGCCCATCCCAAAGCACCAGGCTCACCAAAAATATCAGCGACTCATGGGGCTTTTGTTGTTTTCAAAGGTCTGTAATTTGAGCATTTTAGGACATTGAGGAATGTAAGCTGTTTAGTGAGATTAAAAAATTCCTCTGTGAAACTTGTGTTGCTTTCAGTCCTGCTGCACTGTCTTTGAAGGATTTATCTACAGGCTGAGCTCCCAGAGTGGGGTTACTTAACTGGGAGGGCTCAGATATCTCAGGTACTAGTAGGGGACTGAGTCGGTGGGCAAGAGGGTCCACATCCCCAGAATGGGTGTCACACAAGGGGGATGAGTCTGGGAATATGCACTTACCACCCCAGGTTATAAACCGAGGTGACTCTGTTCAGCTCCCTCCAGCAACAATAGTTGTGAGACCCAGTGACCAGATCTGCTCACAGTAGACAGGTGACCATGCACTGCAGCACTGGCCCAGGATGTAGCACAAACTCGCAGCAGAAGGAATGAATGTTCTGTATTTACTTTCTGCAAATCAAGGTGCTTTAATCAAATACAAGTTAAATGCTGAGGACAGCATGAGCTGAGTGAAGTTTTTGTGGCTTTGAGTTATGGCTTACCCAACTGTAGCCATATGCCAGTCTCTCACCCTGGCCAAACCTCAGCTCTAAAGCTCTGGCTGTTTAAGCAAATCTCAGTCCTGTTGTTTGTCCTACAGTTGCATGTATTCAGAGTCAGAGAACTTCGTGGGTGGGAGAAGACCTCTGGAGGTCTCTAATCCAACTCCCCACTCCCAGAAGGCATAATTCTAAAGTTAGATAAGGTTGCTCGGGGCCGGATGGGTCCTAAAATCTCCAAGGGATGAGATTCCCCAGTCTCTCTAGGCACCTGTGGCACTTTGGGACATGGTTTAGTCTAGTCTACCCTTGATTGGTTTAGTGTGGACTTGGTAGTGTAGGTTAATGGTTGGACTGGATGATCTTAAAGGTCTTTTCCAACCTAAATGATTCTATGATTCTATGATTATATTCCAGTGTTCAACCACTCTGCCCTGCAAAAAGAATCCGTTGGGATTTTTTTTTTGTTAAATCTAGTTGGAATTTCCATTGCTGCAACCTACGTCCATTGTGTCTCAGCCTTTCAACTTGGACCTCTGTGAAAAGTCTGACTCTCTCATTACCCTCTCTTTAGTCGAAGACAGCAAGTAGGCCCCCCACAACCTTCTCTCCTCCAGGATGAACAAACCCAGGTCCCTCAGCTTCTCCTTATACATCATGTGCCCCATATCCCTGATCTTCTTGGTGGACCCCATTCAGTATATCAACATCATTTATACCCTGGGAAGACCAGAACTGGAATCAGTGCTCCAGATGCAGCCTCATGAGTGTTGACTAAAAGGAAATAATCCCTTCCCTTGGCTTGCTCCCTTGCTTCTGCAGTCCAGTAGGCGTTTGGCCTACATGGCTGCTGTGGTGCACTTCTGAGTCTTGTTCAACTAGTAGTCTTCTGGGACCCTAAGGCCTTTTTCTGCAAAGGTGTTTTCTAGACAGCCAGCAGCCAGCCTGCACTGGGAATGGGTGCTCTGCAACCAGTGCAAAACTTCGCATTTGTCATTGCTGAACTTCATGAGGTTTCTGCCAGCCCACTTCTCCAGCTTCCTTAGGTCCTTTTGAATAGCAGCACTGCCCTCCAGCATACCCACCACTTCTCCGAGTTTGATATCGTCTGTGAACTCTTTAAGGTGTTCTCTGGCTCCTTTTCCTCCTGTAGAAGAGGATGTTAAATGGTATTGGTCCCAGTATTGACCCCCTGAGGAATGTTACTCATAACTGGCTTCCTATTAGGCTTTGGAATGTTGACCTGTTTTTCACACACTTTGTAGTCCACTCATCCAGTCCATATCACCCCATGTTGGCTACAAGGATACTACGGGCCAATGTTCTAGTAATCCAACACTTCATTTTGGTGGGGGAGAAGTACACATGCACCTAGACATCAGCCATCAAAGAGTTTTCCTGTATCACATTTGGCCACATCTTCTCTGCTGGCAGTAGATCAGCTGGACCAAAGCTCTCTGGAAAGTGGTAGAGTGGGACACAGGGCCAGCGCTTGCACTTGGCAATAAAACTGTCAGGGAGTTATGGCAAGTGGCCAGAACCACAAGCTGTGCTATGCCAGTCACAGATGGGAAATGGAAATTTGTGACATTTTGTACTTCAACCCAAAATCTGAACAGATTTTCATGAGACCACATTAAAAAAAAATGAAGTTATCTTTCTCTCCCTGACTTATGTATCCTGCCAAATTTCATGATCTTGCCACAACACTGCAAGTATCACAAGAAAAAGGAAAGTCACAAAGGGGTGGGGGAGGAACTTTTTCATTTTATCTTGAGGAATGTGCCAGGCTGCCAAGATTTAGGAGTGTGAACTCCTCTGTAAAATCAAAGGAATCTGGATCAAGTTTTCAGCCAGGGTCCACTGGTTATTTCTACCAGTTGGCCACAGCAACCAGTTAGCTGTAGCCCAGAAAGATGGGTATCTGTGCTGATAAATCCAAACACAGTTTCCTGAGCGGTCTGATACAGTCAGCTGAGGAACTGAAAGGAAAAAATTAAGGGGATGGCTCCTCTCTCTCATCTAAAGTTCTTGCTTCAGGTCCCTGAACTTCTACTCCTTTCTGGAATGGTTGGAAAAACAAGTCTGCACTGTTAAAACTATTCTTTTCCCAAGCCCCTTTTCAGAAAGCAAGGATGCTATTTCTGTAAGAACTTAAAAGGAAATACATGTCTGAGACGGAGAGCAAGAATGGAAAATTTCAGTACAAACAAACGGTGAATGTTTGGCAGCCAGGAGCTGACAGGGTTTTGTAATACACTGTAAAAGAGGGGTTGTCTTGTTGGCTATACCAACAGTCACATTTCTAACAAAAGAAAAAAATGTGCCTGTTGGAATGTTTTTTCTTTTGCAGGGAATGCTCCAAAAGCCTGTGAAGGCGGAGAAATAGCAGTTATTTTTTCAGATGGAGTCCAGTATGTTCCCAAAAAATGTCTGTCCCCTCCTTCTCTTCCTTTCCCTCGTCCCAGCTTTGGCCAAACTCTTTAGCCACAACTTTTTTCTTCCTCCTGCTGTACTCAGCCTTCTTAGCTCCAGCCCACTTCCTTTTTTTTTACTGAGATCAGTGTGGAAAGGGAAACAAATGGCTTTAGCTTGTGTTTTCTGCATTCTATAGGGCTGTGAAATAATGGGAAGCTTTGGTGTAACCTGTCGGTCAGGAAGGTCAGTTGATGTTAAGTACTGTCATTAGGGACACAAGGCTGCAGCCAACAGGTTTCACAGTCTTTCCCATCTCCCATCAGGAAAAGACCCGAGGATGTACATTTGTCCACAGATCATCTATTGCTTTTCCTAAGGATACAAAGCTGTTTGTCTTAAAAGGGCTTTGCTTTATTATGTTTCCATACCCAAACGTTAAAATGAAGCATTTCCACTAGAGAGCAGTGCTTTTGCTCGAAAGTAAACAAAAGTTTAGAGAAAGTAAAATGGAGCTGTGCCTGAGGAGGAACACAATGCCCATATCTCCATGTCACCACATCAGTTGAAGGCCACTGAGATGACCTGCACAATTCCCACACACTGGGTGGGTGCATGGATACCAGCTCGGATCTTCATAGGTTTGGGGGAGGGCAGCAGCATGAGTTTCTTCACAGGGTGGGCGAGTTCGCCCCTTTGATTCCCAGCTGGAGGCAGGGAGCCTGTTATTTATGTGCTCTTCTGCTGCCTTTGCCTGTTGCCCAAGCAATTTGGAGAAGGAAAGGCGTTTACCTGCAACGCAGAACAGAGTGGCGAGGACCAGATGGGAAGAAAAGGGGTTGTATTGGGACAAGCCTCCTGGGCCTGAAATGGGGAGAAGGCAGTGACTGTGGGTGGCAAGAGGTCACCAGGGATAGGTAGGACAGGAGCAGTAGGATCTGGACTACTGGGGGAGATCAGACTGGGAGTGGGAGACACAGCCAGAAGCAGCTGAGGTGGAAGGGCTGTGAAGAGCCTGAGGAAAGAGACTGAGAGGTGGGTGGGTGACTGGACAAGGAGATGGAGAAGGGAGCCTGGGAGTGGCAGACGGATGTTTGGGGGAATGCCGGGGAGAAGAGGAAGGAGATTGAGCCTCAAAGCTGAAGGTAGGCAGGTGCTTTGGGAGCCAAGTGGAGAAAGCAAGCAGGGAGCGATTCTGAAGAGTGGAGGCAATGACCAGAGAGAAAAAGGGACTGGGATGAGAAACCAGCCCTGGGTACAGGAAGGACCGGGCAAGGTAGGAATGAAGGAATCAGACTGGGAAGCTAGGGCTGGGTCATACTGTCACCAGGAGTGGCTGGGCAGCAGCCACCCATCCGCCGCCCACCGGCCTCGGTGGGACATGCTGTCAGTGCATGGGCAGCATCCTCTCCTCCTGCTGGTCCATTTACAGAGGCTGTCACTCCCCGTTGGTAAAGGCTCCAGACCCACTGTTGTTCTTGGTGGGTATCCCTCTGATACCACAGTGTGGGAGTTTGTTGTTGTTGCTGTTGGTTTTGGTTTGTTTTTTTTTTTACTTTATTGTTTTGGAAGATGGGACAGATGAGAGTCTTGCCAAGTTGAAATGCTTTGAGCCATCAGGACATGGAAGGTTATTTCAGATTGTCCCTTGCATTGCAGTGAAACCCCAAGTGACCCTCTCACATCAGTTGCTCTTCAGGCCTCTGCCAGCCTGTGTGCTGTCACCTCAGGTAGGACAACCCTGCTCCCCACTTCCCTTTCTCTTCCCTCCCCTTTTTTGTAGGCTGATGTCTGCCTCCTCTGGGTGACACACTCGCCTTCTTCCCTGAACAGGTACATCAGGAGACATCTGTGTGTGCTTACTGTGTGGTCTAACCGCGGGCTGCTCCGGAGCTGACCTGTACCTGCCGTCACTGCCGTGTGCCCTCTGCTGTCTCTCTGTCCACGTAGTCCAATGTTTCTGAGATTTACAGAAGCTGAGCCTCTGCCCAGAAGCAAAAGCATTTGTGACCCCCTGCCCTTGTACCACTTCAGCAATGTGTTGTCAGAAGTGTCCTCCCAAAATGAGCGAGGCAGCTCCTAGCTCAAAGCTGCCATGGAAGGTGCTTTGCAGATGGCTTTGCAAGGGCTGTACCTTCAGGCTACACCTTACGGAGCTCAGTTGATATCAGTGTGGCTCTCCTGCATATGCAGTGTGCAACCTGAAAGGGTGGCAAGACCCCAACCCTGAACTTTTGTACACGGACCAGTGATTAAAAGACAATGAAATGTAAAGAAACACATTTTTTTAAAAAGGAAAACAACCCATGCAGGTGGGTTATGTGATCTAGTTCTGTTAACTTCCATCTTACTTCACTAGGTATCACCCTCCCACTGAAGGACAGATCATTTTTTTTTAAATTCTTTACTTTCCGTGGCTTTTACCACCTGTCCTGTCTTCACACTCTGATGAATCCCTCCAGATCTGAATTATCACAGTTTATCTGACTCAGTTCTGTTGTGGTTTTTTTTCAAACACCAATATTTCCTTTTGTTTTTCCCCTTTTTTCACTATTACCTCTACTTGCTTCTCAGTTGTAAAAGCTGATATCTCTCCTTGGGCATCCCGTATCTCTCCTTATATATGTGTGAACTGACAAATGATCTATCACCTTCTTACCAGAGTGTCTCATCTGTTCAGAACAGATTTCACTTGGGCAGCATTTCTTGGCAGCCAAGGAAAAATCACCATTGCTTTGGGGATTTTGCTCTGACTGTACAATGTGACTAAATTGTTTTTAATTTTGTTTATCTTACCATTGCAGTATTATGTTTGCAAGAAAAAGAAGAACAAGATATGACCCCCAAAGGGGAGAGTGGTTCAGCTGGGTGAAGGAGTACACCATTAGTCTTAGCTGAATTTGCCAGGTTTTCCTACTGTCGCTGTATCTGTGCTCCAAAAAAAAAAAAAAAAGCTTTTAACCAACTTTATGCCTGATCAGACCAGATGAACAGGAGCAGGAGGTGGCTCTGTGCAGTCGAATGCATATTTACCCACTATTAATGAAAGAAATGCAAGAGGAGGAATTTGTAAAAAAGAATTAGTGTAGTTAGTTATGTACTTCCAGTCAGCATTTTAGGTCATTTTTAGGTTTGTAGCAAGTTTACACTATTAATGCCTGAATATAAAACTATAGAATGACAGTAACTCCTACTTTGGAGCCATAGCCTAAATTCAAGCTAATTCCCAACATTGAGTAGACCATAGTGTCGGAGTCTCTGACAGTGACTCAGGCCATCTGTGGCCAAGATCCATGCAGGTCCAGGAAGTTTCTCAGATCAGTTGACAGCTCCATTTCAGATCACTGATCTCCTACATATGGAGACCCCTACAGATGCTGAGGAACCCCCATGTCTGGAGGGGCTAAGGGTAAATTTAGGGAGGACAGGAAAGCACTTCACTGGGACAGTGGTGCAACACTGGAACAGGTGCCCAGGGAGGTGGTGGAGTACCCATCTGCAGAGATTTTCAAGATTTGGCTAGACAGAGGCATGGTCAACCAAATGCATGTTGGCAATAGCCCTGCTTCAGGTAGGAGGCTGAACTACATGACCACTGAAGTCCCTTCCAAGCCAGCATTTCTGTGATTCTGCAGGACAACCCAAATGCCCATGAAGGCCCAACCTGGCAGAGGTGTTCAGATCACATCCCCTTCACTTTGATAGTCAGTTCAGCTCTGCAAACAGCTGCCAAGGAAGTAGCCATGCTCCATCTTTTGCCATCTAACCAGGTGCTAGGAGCATTTACCTAGAGTTGGTGAGACATGCTGCTAGGCTTAGGGTGGCGAAAAGGTCGAGATGAGGAATTTTCCAACACCTTTGTTGAAATGAGAGGGCTTGCAAGTGAGAATAAATCAAACTCATCAAGCCAGTTGAAATGAGGTCTGGTCCAGAAGGTAGGAGTCATAAGCTCTGATCCTGGAAACCAGACGGCCTGCCTATGCCTTTTGCCTTCCAGAACAGCCTGACAAAATGCAAAATATAGCATTGGGAATAGTACACCTCTGCCCAGACCTCCCTTGTTCTAGGGAAGCCCTTGCTTATGGAGTAACAGAGCCCCACTCCTTCCTGGGTAGGGTGCTGACAGAGGAGTCCTGGCAAATCTTCCTGCAGCAATATAAGATGTGGTTGTGAGTATCTGTTTTACATCTCTGCTGTAGCTTTATTCCAGTTCCTAGAGCTGAGTTGTCTGGAAGGGGCCCTAAGTATGTGCTGTAGGGAACCTAATTTCATTTCTGGATAGTTCTCATCTAGTGGCTCCTTAATTTTCTTGCAAACATGAAATAAGGCATTGCACAATTTCCTTCTCAAGGCAGATGAGATCATGATGTTTGGAGAAATTTCAGCAGAAGACTCCAAGGAGCAGAATGGCAAAGTTATGTGAGGATGCAGAAAGGGGCTTCATGGGTTCTTCAGATGTGTCCTCCCGGCTTGGTGACCTCCTCTGCAGCTGAGCTTGACAGGACAGGGAGTCTGCAGAGTGGACCCTGATGCCATTCCAGTAGCTGGCTTCTGTTTGCAGGAAGGGAGTTGCTTGGGTCTGTGCAGTAAGTAGGTGGTCCAGCTCCAAGCTCCATACATGTGGTTCCCCCCAACAGAGGATGATGCTTTGATGGGGGGAAAGAGGAATCCAAACAGAAAACCTCACCTGAGTTTTCCTTCCTTTCCTCCAACCTCTTTTGGTAGTTTTGGAGCAATTTGATCCCCAGAGATGGGCATCTCACAAAATACGAGTAGTTCTCAAGGATGAAACACAAAGGCCCTTTGTGCTGGACACTGCAGAGTTAATCATCAGTCACAGTTGTCTACCACCGGTCTCTATAGCCAATTCCACACAGTGTGATTACACCTCATCAAAGTTAATTTACCAAGATGTTTAAATGGCTGTACAGTAGAATGAGCCTCCTCCCACCACTAGCATCTTTTTCAACTGCTCCCCTGCTGAGGATGCTTCAGGCTGGGTGGTCCCAGCAACACCCCACAGCATTTTTCAGTCTTGTCAGCAGCCTGGAATAGGGTCTTTTCTTCTGAGCTCTTGGCTTCGTTTCCCAGCCTAAGTTACAGGAGTCTTGTGGAAAATGATTTGGAGGACAAGAGGCAGCTCTGATAATGGGAAACGTCTGTGAGGGATTGGAACATTGGCTTGTAATCCCCGGACAAAACTGCCTCATTCAGAAAAAGTTGGGGGGAAAAAGCATGCAGAACAAAGATCTTACTTCACTTCATGAAACAAACACGTGATGTTTTCTCTGGAATGCCTCGCTGACAAATGGGCCCAAATTTTCCAGAGACCATGGCTTTTATTTAGGCTCAGACAAGGCCATAAATGGCTGAAAAGTATGCAAATTCACAGCTTATGTTAATTTGTCATTTCCAGGCTCAGCACTAACTCAGAGCCAGGTCATTTCCAGGTTTGCATTTCCTGGGGAGTGGTATGGTGGGAGAGGCCTCTAACATCCCTGTCCCAGAGCTTCTGGCCAGATCTTGTGTACATCATGTACAGCTTTGCATGGGGTCGGTTACAAAGCGTGGCTCCATCCAGACCTGTTGTGTCACCTGTCTGTCAAGTATCTCCCACCAAACTGGGACTCAGAACCAGGACAGGTACCAATAGGAGCCAAAACTGCCAAGCCAAGTGTTTTGTCTGGAGCAGATGACCTTATACTTGGCTAAATGGAGATAGGTGGAAGCTTGTGAAAGGAATTGGATGTCTGGGTTCAGTGGAGAGATTTTATTCAGCATTTGGGGTTCTAACAGGGCTATTTCTAAATGGCTGCACCTCTTGCTATGGGAACTCATGGACATAGACATTTAAATGGAGTCAAAGGTTCAGAGCCAGTGAACAGACTCCGTTTCTAAAGGTGGGGCTGTTCTTGTGTTAAAGTCAATGAACTTGTGAGCGTTGGTTGTCCAGCTGGGATTTGGGAAAGAGATGCCACACTTCCACAGTGAATCTGTCCCCTCCCTCAGCCTCCCAGTACCAGGCAGGCCCCCCCGAACCTGTGCCATTCAGAATGAACCTGCCTGTCCCCCGTTCCAAGCCCTCTGATGGTGCTTTCATCCTTTCCCATGGCTTGCTTTGCTCATCTCTTCCAGTCCGTTGTGCTGCCAGAAAGGTGTCTCTCACCTCCCTTGCCTTGCCATCTAAGGTAGTTCGGTGTTCTCTGCAGCATTGCACTGGCCCAGAGTAGTAAGTATGACTTCCAAGCTCCACTGTCCTACTCTTCCAGTTTCCATTCTCCTGGGACAACTCATCCAGTTTGCAATCACAGCTTCTTATCCACTTTGCCTCCTGTCACTAACATTTCCAATCCAAAAGCTTTCTCTCACACAGGTTGAAAGCAGTGACCTTTTCCTTTGGATTGGCTTTGCTTACAGCTATTTATCCTCTTCTCACATGTAAAAAGTCTGGCATAAATCCCGACCCACTGGGGCAGCTTGGCTGCAGCAATTAAAGGCCAACATGTTCAAATATGGATGTCTAAGGTCAGACACTTTCTCCATACTTAGAACCTAATGCAACAGCCCAATTTGCAGGTGCTCAGCAACTGCACTTGCCAGCCTCTGTGGTGTTGCCGAGGGTGCTTAGCATCTCCTAGGGAATGATAGCTCTGGCTGAAGACAGGCATTGCACCCTCTGTATGGGGGAAAACTAAAAGCCCTTGTTTCCACCACCTAGGCCAGGGCTGGGAGGGGAACCTATGATTTCATAGCATTGCTAAGCAATGACAAGAGCTAGTCTCTCGGGTGAGCTGTGTTTACTAACACATTGCACATTTTCTTGCTTAACAGCACAGTTTCTCTAAGAGTCCCTCAGCTTATGTTTGTGTCCTAGATCAGCTGTCCAAACTTACATTGCCAACTCCAAAGCTTTCTCATAGACCACCAGAACAGCCATCCCAAATTTGTGTACTGAACATTGCAATAGTTAGTTAAATAAGGCTGTGTGGACCTCTCCTCCTTGTCTCACAGACCCCTGCTGACTCACAGAGCTGCTGTTCCACACCCAGCCCCCACTGACCAGGCACAACTCACACAACTCAAACAAGTTTTGGGCAGCAAATTTCCTGAACACATTCTAGCAAGCATCCCAGGCTCTGCCAAAGGCTGGGACAAATAGTTAAGTGTGTCTGAGCACGTTCTCTGCTAGCGGGTTGCCCATCCTTGGAGGATGAGAAATAGCTAGCAAAATTATTCAGAGTGTGGGTGGGAGAACCCAGGAACTTCTGTCCTCTGAACCATACACCTGACCTGCACAGTCCATAAGAGGTTTTTGTATATATATAATGTAAGGGTAAAGTAGGTAGCTACAGGAAGGGAGTTTGAGATGCATCTTGACAGTCCTGTAAGTGTTGAGAGCCAGGATCTGCTGTGTTTGAGTGAATTGGTGGTATCTTGAGGTGCACTTAGTTTCCCTCATCACACAGCTGTGGGCAGATTACCTCATGAAGTTCAACGAGGCCAAGTGCAAGGTCCTGCACGTGGGCCAGGGCAATCCCAAGCACAAATATAGGCTGGGCGGAGAATGGATTGAGAGCAGCCCTGAGGAGAAGGACTTGGGTGTGTTGGTTGATAAGAAGCTGGACATGAGCTGGCAATGTGCGCTTGCAGCCCAGAAAGCCAACCATATTGTGAGCCACATCAAAAGAAGCGTGACCAGCAGGTCAAAGGAGGTGATTCTCCCCGTCTACTCCGCTTTCATGAGACCCCACCTGGAGTACTGCATTCAGGTCTGGGGCCCCCAACACAAGAAGGACATGGACCTGTTGGAGCGAGTCTAGAGGGTGGCCACAGAAATGATCAGAGGGCTGGAGCACCTCTCCTGTGAAGACAGGCTGAGAGAGTTGGGGTTGTTCAGCCTGGGGAAGAGAAAACTCTGGGGACACCTTATACCAGCCTTCCAGTACCTGAAGGGGGACTGCAAGAAAGCTGGAGAGGGACTTTTTACAAGGGCATGTAGTGATAGGACAGGGGTAATGGCTTTAAACTGAAAGAGGGTAGATTTAGATTAGACATAAGGAAGAAATTCTTCACTATGATGGTGGTGAGGCACTGAAACAGGTTGCCCAGAGAAGTTGTGGATGTGCCATCCCTGGAAGTGTTCAAAGCCAGGTTAGATGGGGCTTTGAGCAACCTGGTCTAGTGGAAGGTGACCCTGCCCATGGGATCTTTAAGGTCCCTTCCAACCCAAACCATTCTATGATTCTATCATTCTATGATTATGCAGGTTAGGAGACATCCCCAGACAGATCTGCTCTGCAGAGGGTCACCTCAGAGGTCTGTGAGTTCCCTTCTGTCATAGATGGATTGCATGGTGCTGAGGCACACAAAAGCCTCTGCACGAAATCCACCCACCATCTCACCGGGCTCATTAGCACTGTGTCCATGCCCACCCTTCCCAAAACAGGGCTGGGTCCACATACTCCAGCATCTCCTGTCATGCTCATATTAATCCAGGTGCAACCTAGCCCTGTTGCCTCAGCTGTGGGACACAGAGAGACCTTTGTTGCCAGCATCCTTAGTTTGAAGAAGCTGATTTCCCCAACTAATCTGCCCCCACCAGCAGACACTTTTTCAGCATGCTCTGAAGCATCTTCCTCCAGGGGCTCTTCCACAGCACCTCCTCTGCCCAGTGCTGGAACAATTCTTCAGTTTTGGCTGCAAGCAGTGCTTGAGGAGGGTTCAAAGGCTGCAGGAAGGGAAGAAGGGCACGACTGAGAAGGCCGTGGGAAGGGGGCTAATCGACACATTCCCTTGAAATGCCCTCTGGCTCTTCTGGCACCGGCTCTCTGACATGGTAGTCAAGAGCAGTGGGTCCCACAGCCATGCTGCAAGTGATGACTGTTGGCTGGTGAAGAGAGAGAGACCCTGCTTCTTTACAGCAGGATGGCAGGCATTAGCACCCCTCTGGGGAATTTTGCTGGGTATTTCAGTCAAACATTAAGCTTGCCCCTGTGTGACAGCAGCAATTGAGAGGTGAGACAAGTGAGTGGCATGTGGAACGCTTGTGTTTTGTTGCAAGTTCCAATATAATTGATAGATTATAATGGCCTGTGCCCGAGCTCAAGACATCCTGGGTTGATTTCCTGCTACACTGAGGAGCACAAACCCCCTACTGTTTCAGCTACTGGAGAAAGTGCTCTTAATTGTGCGAATCGGGATTTGCCAGTGGCAGACAACCGCTTGCTCTGCTGCAATAGCGTGTTGGGGATGGCAGAGCCAAGTACATCACTGTAGCTCAATGATGCAGAAAGACAAAGTAGCTGAAATTTCAACCTGCCACAGGAAAGTCCTGGGTTAGACTCTATGCTCTATCAGAAGTGACCACTACCAGAAGCAACTTCTCAGTGGACATATCTGCAAAATGAGGGAGATAGTGGGGAAGGAAGTGGAAAGAAGTGATGGTTGTTTCCTCACTTATGGAGGAGAATAATGTCATATTTAACAGTATGCGCTGTGAAGTGCATGCAATGTTAGGAGGTGTGGTGGTGAGTGGGGACTCCACCTAGGAGTGTATCTCCATGGCAGTGTGTACCTGCGTGCGTGACGGTTTGTGATGTAGTGTTAGATAAACTAGAAAATCCATCTTATGAACCATACGGGCCAATTCAACTGCCTGTACAGTGGACGACACCTTACCTTGATGCCAGTCCCAAGGCTTATTTTGCCAGACTCCTGCAGTTGCCTGTGGCATTATCAGACCTTTCTGAGGGGCTTTCTGAGGTCAAACTCCAACAAGCTGTGGCAGTAGCACACAGGCAAGGACCCCACAAAATAAATGTGGGTACAGGTGCCTTGCTAGTGACTGCCTTGTTTGGATGGAATAAGGTTCTTGCTTGTCTAAGCCAATAAGCCACATCTCCTCTGCATCAGTGTAGATGTGCCAGGCAGTCTCTATGAACCAATCTGTGTGACCAACCAGCATCTGTGCAGTGGAGGAGCTGGGATAGCCCTTATTCCACGTGAGGGTGGAGGGCAGCCCCAGTAGGGGCCATGGGACTACCCCGGACCCCTGTTTCCTTCATGCCAGCTACCGCTCCAGATGCATGAGCCGTGTTCATTGTGGGTAAGGAATCACAGAAATTCTGACAGGACCGTATCCCCAGAGCACAGCTAATGGGTTTGTCAACCCTGAGCTGTTTGGCTATGGGCTCGGAGCATCCTAGAGAGCTCTTTCAGGGATGGTACCAATCTGCCTCTGGCTGGGCAGGACTTCTCTTGTGAGAGTGCTTTATTTTGAAGGATGTAGCAAACTTATAGAACCAAACAAGTTCATTGGATAATTCAGGTTGGAAGGGACGTCAGGAAGTCTGTAGACCATCCTTCTGCTCCAAACAGGGTGTCTTCTCCAGGCTGAACAAGCCCAGTGCCCTCAGCCTCTTTACAAAGGGCATGTGCCATAGCAGAGTCAAAAGCAGGAGCATTTCACTTACCTGTGCTGCATCATGGCCTGGAAACAGCTGCAGTGAACAGGCATGAGGAACATGCTGAGACAGAAGCATGTTACACTATTCAGGATAGAGGGACTGTTTCCACACTGAAGTTTTGAGACAGATTTTCCTTTCTCGCACCATGACTTGGATCTGAGTGTAATTCAAGGCTAGAAGACAATGGCAAGTTACCCTTGGCCAGGCTGTGGCAGATGCAAACTGGATACAGTTATGCAGGCTGGACACTGCTGCAGTTCTGTCCTTTGGATGCTGCTGGTGGGCATGGCTTGCCTAGGTTATCACACCTGGGTGCTGGGGCTGGATGAAGTCTGTGAGGAAATGATGCCTTGGGAACTTGCCTTAGGTTAGAAAATCTAAAAATCTCACCTTGAATAAGGGATACCAAGGGCAAAGTTTAAGGGCCAGGCTGTCAAAGTTATTTAGGCATTTTACTGCTGTAGCTAATGGAATATCCAAAAGCCCATCAAATGCATTAACCATTAGAGAATGCATTTTATACAAATCACGTAGCCTGCTAGTGCCAGACTTGTGGGCCCTTTGGCTAGCAATGTCCCCAGTAAAACCTGCAAAATAAACACATCTGCTGGGGGGAAAAAGGGGAAAGGTGCAGCACTTTACTACATCAGGCCTGAAATAGAGCTTTAAGCAATCGTGATTAGTACAAATGCTGCAGCTGGAGCAGGAGCAAGAAATGAAGAAACCACAGTGAGAAAGAAAATTACAAGAGCAAGGAAATGAAGCAAAAAGCAAAGCTAGAAGAAGATAAAAACATAGCTATATTTAACAAAGCGCAGGCTGGAAGGTGACCAAACTACAGGAAAGTGATATGGACGTGAGAAATAACTGTGCTGTAAAAGGAGGAGATTTAAGTTATCTGCATGTCATGTGTGTATCGTCACATCAGGGTTAATCACAGTTACCTCTTACCTGAGTTTGAATTTAGGTTATAAAAGTAACTCCCTGAGTTACTCTCCCTGAGCCAGAGAAGCCTTAGACCTGAGTTAGTTCACCTGGCTGGGTACGCATGCTAGAGGCCCATCCTGTTTAAACTTAAGAGTTTGGGTGGTGTGCTGCAGGTAGGAAGCTGAGATGATGAGAGTCATCCAGCATCTTCCAAAAATTCAGGGTAGGAAGCTGCCTCCTTACTTACACACCATTCACTCCTACCAACCTGCTACTCCCCGCTCACAGGCTGGGAGCAAGGTCCTGGTAATGCTCCCCGGGGGAGTCAGGACACAGCACACTCTGGGGGTGATGTCAAATCAGCACCACCACATCAGGGGGACACCTGGGAAAGGTTGCTGCAGGCTTGAGTTCTCACCCAAGGCAGTGAGGTGTCCGCGTGATCCATGCGTGACAGCCCTGGGGACTCTCACATCAACCTCGCGGTCATCCCACCATTCGTTCAGGTCTGACGCCTGCACCTTTGCTTGTGTAACCCCGCTCACGTCTCACAGTCCTGGCCTGTTTCTGCTGGGAAATCCCAGGTGTCCCTTGGCCCTTCCTCAGGCTCTGCTGCAGAGCTGCAGTCTGGTCCATGAGGAGGCACTGCTCACGCAGCTCAAGACAACGCGGATGTCTCCAGTCCCACATGAGCCGAGCCTTCTCAGCTACAATCTTGCATACCTGTGATTCAAAAATAATATCCTGCTTCCTAATTCCACCAAGTAATGCTGCTGCAAATTTCTTACTCTTCAGTGGGATAAGTGTCCTGGTTTCGGCTGGGATAGAGTTAATTTTCTTCCTAGTAGCAGGCATAGTGCTGTGTTTTGGATTTAGTAAGAGAAGAATGCTGATAACACACTGATGTTTTAGTTGTTGCTAAGTACTGCTTATGCTAGTCAAGGACTTTTCAGCTTCCCATGCTCTGCCAGGTACACAAGAAACTGGGAGGGGGCACAGCCAGAATAGTTGATCCAAACTGACCAAAGGGCTATTCCATACCATATGACGTCATGCTCAGTATATAAACTGGGGGGGGGGGGGGGGGCGGGGGTTGGCCGGGGAGCAGTGATTGCTGCTCAGGAACTGTCTGGGTATCAGTCAGTGGGTGGTGAGCAATTGCATTGTGCATCACTTGCTTTGTATATTATTATTATAATATTGTTATTATTGCTATTACTATTTTACTTTATTTCAATTATTAAACTGTTCTTATCTCAACCCAGGAGTGTTTCTCACTCTTACTCCTCCAATTCTCTCCCCCATCCCATCGGGGTAGGGGGAGTGAGCGAGCGGCTGCGTGGTGCTTAGTTGCTGACTGGGGCTAAACCATGACAATAGGTTACTGCTCCATCATGAAGGCCACTTGCCAAACAACTTGGTTTCTTGAATTGTCACCTAAAATGCAGTGCAGGCAGGGCAGTCACTGACTTCAGCACAATGCTGCAATCACAACCCCATCCCTTAGGGCTGATGTTTCCTATGGCAGGGGGGAAAGGAGGAGACGTGAAGGATGTGGGTGGTGGATGGGAGTGAGGTAATGTGGAGAGGGTGATATCATGGTATAGCCACAAGGGCTGGGTGAGGGCTTAAGAAGTAATTTATTGGCACACGTTTAGCTTAGTTTCCCGAGGAAATGAGGCTTACACTATCACTTTGGGTGTATATGTGTGCACATGCAGTAATAAGGGAGAGGCTGCAGCATTACAGTAGCCCTCATGAGACACCAGAGAGTCCAGGGGAGTGATGTTGACAGTGCCCCAAGAATGGAGAAAGCTTCAGTTGGAGCCTGCACTTTATGAAGCACAGGAGAATGTATCCACCCATGAGATGTACGCTTGCATGAGTCCAGGCTTCGTTTGCGCTGCTTCTCAGGCAACAGCTTGTTACTGAATTTCGGTTGCATGGCCACTTGGGTGTACGTGTATGTGTATCTCAAATTTGTGATCCCATATGTATAACAAAATGTTTGTTTTAGAAGTAGCAGTGACTGGAAAGTAAGCATCAGCAGAAATGAAATATTGACATACATAATAGAATAACATCTTCCCTGTAGAGCAATGATTCCCAATTTCTTTGGCCCACCAGAGCATTGCAACCTTCAAAATTTCAGGCAAGCATCGTTCACCCTTATAATGAAGCTTTTAGCAGAAAGCATTTTTATGATACTACTTTGGTTGTGTAGCCAGCGATGAACTACCATATCCATTATGGCCACAGCTTGAAACCACAACTGTAAATGCATTTGCTTTCCCCTTATTCTAGTGCTTCTGATTCAAGCTCCTTGTTATGGGTTCGTCACGAAAGAGCAAAGATTCCCGGCAGATTTATTTCTTACGCACTCAGGTAGTACACACTGCTCCTTTGCAGTTTACAGTTTTAAATGGTGACAGTTTGGAATAAAAGTGAACAGTTTGTCAGACATCGTGTATTTGGTTATAAAATGTGTGTCTTTGTACGCAACATTAAGGCTCTGGTGTCTGTGCTGAGACTGTTTTGTGCTGCCTGTGACGGAAGAGATAACACACCTTTTCCCTGCCTTGGTAAGATTTCTGACACAACAGACCTCCACGCTCCCACAAACAACTCCAGCTCTGTCACTGTTGTCATCTTTCCAGCAAAGGGCTAAAGACCGTTCCCCCCCAAAGATACTCAGGCCTCATGTGCACACAAAAGTTTTATCTGATTTAATGGGGTAGCTGTACAAACACCTGTCTCCCCTCATGGGCACCTGTCCTCCTGTGGTAACACTATGATGCTAGCATTAGAGATGCTTTTTGGTTTTCACCTCTACCCATTTCCACATGATAAAAACTAACTTGAAGAAATACGCTATCATGTACCTGAATGCCAATGCAGAATGGAGGATTAATCCTTTACCTTGTGTTTCATATTCAGTCCTTTGATTCCACAGGAAAAAACCCCATGCTCATGGCGACCTATATAATCCAGCACAGTGGGTAATCGCACTTACATGAGGTGACTGCCCATGGTATCAGGGAGGGAGCGCGGGAGCTGGGAGACCCCTGCCAGTGCTCTGTTCCCAAGAGTGGTGTGAGTCACTTTTACCCTCTGGAAATAGTGTCCTCGTGTAGCACCGCTTGCGCAGAGATGGGCATCAAGAGGCCAGAAATTGATGAATCTTTTAAAATGTATTTATCATTTGCCAGTCGTTGCACTTGCATCAGGGTGACTCAGGGTGAGGCTCATCCTATGATGCTTCTGCAAACTAGAGGCCAGCTGAGTTCAGCCATAAATCTCCCTGCGCTGTGTCATGAGGCAAAGCAATCAATGACTACAAAACAAAGAGGTACTTTGTGAAAGGTGAGTTTAAAAAAAAAAAGACAATGAAAACCACATTGCTTAGCATCAGCAGTGAAATAATTAGACATCTCTTCAGGATAGATTTATAGGCTAGTACCGCTCACAGACAGAAGCAGAACTTGCTGGGGAGGATGCTTTATAAATGCAAAATTAGTAACGGTAGTCCTAAAACCAGAACAGAGTGAGGGAGCAGAGCCTGAGGAAGCACAGCTAAGGGGCACAGCTGCCGTGAACAGTCCAGATGTGGACTGATCCAGGAGAACTCTTTTCCAGAGTTTGCTCCTTCCAGCAGGATGCTAGAATACGGAAAGGGTAGTCAAGCATTGGAACAGGCTGCCCAGAGAGGTGGTGGAGACGCCGTCCCTGGAAGCGTTCAAAAAACGAGTAGATGTGGCACTTCGGGACATGGTTTAGTCTAGTCTACCCTTGACTGGTTTAGTGTGGACTTGGTAGTGTAGGTTAATGGTTGGACTGGATGATCTTAAAGGTCTTTTCCAACCTAAACAATTCTATGATTCTGTAATAATCTTTGGCCTTGGTGAACGATGAGGGGACACACACCAGCATCTCTCCCATGGCGCCCGCTTGTGTTTAGGGCACAGAATAAAGCAGGGCAAGAAGATAGATGGCTTATGGGGATGCTTGGTTACAGAGGAAGATGGGATTTCAAAGCCAGTGGTGTCATTTTTGGTTACAACCAACCTCAAAACTCAAGGAAAAGCCCTTGACAACTGGTGTCATGGTGTTGTTTGCTGTAACACAGATTTCTGTATGTGCCCAGGACAAACAGTGTCTTTGCACTGTCAGATCCTGCTTTCTAGGTACCAGAGGCTTCTGAAATTCAGAGATGAAGAGATTGAACAAGAGGATCACAGCTATTTATACGCAAATGAGCACCAGGCATTTCAGGTGGGATTTTGGCCCCCTGTGCCTGGCACAACACCCCGGATGCCTGTTCCGTTCAGCCAACGCTATTTGGGTCCTAACGCATATGGGCTTAAACCCTTACTTTTCAGCCTCGCCGCACGCCGACACGAACGGCACCCGTAGCCGTGGCCGGGATTTCAGCATGGCCTCAGGGCCGGAGCACGGGTGGCAGTGGGTTTCTACAGCGCCTCGCCTGCGGAGAAGCCACCTCGTGCCTCACTCTCCCCTTTTTGGGAAGGGAAGGGGTGCTCTCGGCCGGGCTGGCGGGCAGCTGCGCCCTGGCATGGTGGCTCCCCGCTTTTCCTGGCCCCCCACCAGTGCAGGGCTGGGGGGGCCTCCCCGGACCCATCTTCTGCCCGGCCCAGGGTGTGAGGCCCGGTGGTGCGGGGCGGCAACCCCCTCCCCGGGCACTCGCTGGGCCGGGGGGGCCGAGCCAGTCCCCTGGACGCTCCTCAGCCTTCAGCAAAAGCCGCCGTGGTCCCCCGTGGGGCGCCGAGCGCTCCGGGAGGGGAAGGGCCGGGGGCACCGCCGAGGGGCGGCGGGGTCCGGGGAAGCGGGGGGGGGGGGGGGGGGGGGGGGGGGCGCCGCCCCCTCACGGCGGGCCGGGGAGGAGCCGGCCCCGGGGCGGGGGTAGGCGGCGGGGGTCGGGCCGGGGGTGGAGCCGCGGGCTGGCGGGTCGGGGTGAGGGGGAGCCCTCCCCTTCCCTTCCCGAGCGAGCCGGAGCCGGGAGAGGCGCCTCCGCAACTCCTCCTGCCCCGCCGGTGCCGCCAGCTGCCCGCAGCATGGTGAGCGGGGCCGCCAGGCCGGGAAGTTTGGCGGCGGCGGCCCCGGCCCCGCTCGCCCCGACCCGGCCCGGCCCGGCCCGTACTCACCGCCCCCCCCCCCCCCCCCCCCCCCCCCCCGCTCCCTCTCTTGCAGATCTGGAAAACTCTCCCGCTGCTCTGCGCCCTGCTGGCCGTCGCCCGCCTGCGAGCCGAGGTAGGCGCCGGGCCCGGGCGGGGGGCCGGGGCGGGCCGGGGGTGGGGTGGGGTGGGGTGGGGGGGAAGCGGAGCGGGGGTCCCTTTCTGGCGTTTTCCACAGCGTCCCCCTCCCCGGCGCCGCCGGGCTGCGGGCGGCACCCGGACCGGGGAGGGGGAACCGCCGGGACGGGGGAAAGTAGGAGCCGGGGCGGGAGGGAAGTTGAGGGGCCGCCGGAGCCCTCGGTGGGGGCGAGGGGGCCGCGTCCCCGCCCGGCCCGGGCCGGGCCCCCCCTCCAGCCTGCCGGCGGGCCGGGCTCCTCTCGGCAGCCCCCCTCCTCTCCCGCTCTTTCTTTCACTCTTTTTTTTTTTTTTTTTTTTTTCCCCCTCCCCTTCTTTTACTGCAATGACATTGAAAACCATTGAAAGCCCCCAACTCGCAACACCCCCCCCCACCACCACCCCCAGCTCTGTTGACAGAAAAGAAACGGTGCCTGAATTCCCGGTTGTGGCGGCCTCCGTAAAAGTGAGGTCAGGAACAAAATATTTTATAATTACGGCAGGGGAAATGTGGAAGTGATTTGAGGAAAATGAACTCAAGCTGGGCTGGGGAGGGAGGCCGAGCCTGCTTTCGGAGGGAAGCGGTCCCCGCCCGGGGGGGCGGCTCGTCCTCCCTGCCTGCGTTTTTTTCTCCCTACATATTTCTCCCAGATGGTGAGCCCCACCCTAGAGCATCGCAGTTTGGCTCCGCGCAAAAAAATGCATAAACACGTCTGACTTCTTGCAAACGGTTCCCTCTTTTTCTGCCTCCCACCCGTGGACCACGCTTCCCAGGTTATGGCAAAGAGGGGGGGTTTAGGGTGAAGCCCGTCGCTGTTGCTCTGTCCCCGTAAGCAAAGCTCTTCGGCGAACTCCCCGCGACTGCCAGCCGCTCGCTGAACAGACAATGCAAACGCTGGGGCACGTGAGGAGCGGAGGTGAGACAGGGCGGTTGCGAGCCGACACTTCAAGCTATGGCTCTAGTCGCGGCTATCGTGAAAACCAAGGGGAGCGGGACCCAGCTGTAGTATGGGCTAGCATCTCACATCTGCCTCTACATGATAATGTTGTAATACACTTTCTTCCCAAGGCGTGACATACTTATGTAGTCAGCGTTTCCACGCATTGTCTCCAACACTGTCCCGAAAAAGCCAGATTGGTTTTATTCATTTTCCTAGGTACCCTAAATAAACCTTAGCCAGTTCTGGTCAATGTACGGTGAAACCTCTGTAGGAAGGAAGTGCACAGCAGCGCATCCATAAGATGAATGATAATAACAGCTAAATAGTGATGGCAGTGGTCAGAGTAAAGCCTCTTGGAGTCAGTAACCAGGAGAAACATAGCCAAGATGTGTTTGGCCCTTGATTTCTGATTTCACTGGTGCCACTAACATTATGTTGATGCGGTCAAAGTGCTAAATCCTGGGTTTTGCCTAATGTAGTCTTAATTTGGAATACCTGGATAGCTTCCCAAGTGTAAGTACTATCATGTCTCTGTGCCTCATCTGCAAACTGCAAGTAAGGAAAACGTACAGCCATCATGTTCAAAACTTGGTTTTAAAGGCCAGTTCATGCTTGAGTGGATAAATGAATGATTTGACTGTTTTCAGGGGTAGTGGTCCAGGTGTCAAACCAGTGAATGTTTTGGTTCAATTCCAGTCTAAGTTCAGCAAAACTTGAGAGTGATGAGTGAGGTTTGGGTCCGGTTTCAGGGAAAATTGACACATGAGACAACTTTTGTTTTGGGGTTCAGTTTCATTCCTTGTTGCTGGTAGCTGCTGAGTGGTGAACATCAGTTCACTCACAGGTAGTATCCCACCCTCTGGGATATCTAGACCTCATTTTCTAGGTAGTGGGCTGTGCTTGCAGGTGAGCTGCTTGCATTTCAGAGATGGCTTTGATGGTTGCCCCCTTCTAAATGTTTCTTGTTACTGTTCTCCTGCATCACTGGCGTTTAGTAAGATTAGTATGGCGTTTTCCTGTGTGGTTTTCCCTCTTCCAGATGTTGGAAGTGATAACCTCTCTATTTCTCCTGTTTCTGCTGCAGTTTGCACTTCGTGCCTTTCAGTATGTTTGGAATATTAACACCGAGCCTTAAGCTTCCAGTCCTTTTGTCGGCAAAACTATATATGAACTGTACTGGGGTTTCTGTACAATGCTCATTTCTACAGCATTGTTAGGTGCATAATTAGAGTCTTTAAAGAAAGAAAGAAATTGCTTCAGTAAATGTTCCTGGCATGATTTTGTGCAGACTGGAAAATCTGAGACGTGCCAAAACCTGGGAGCTTTTCTTGGCCCGGTTCAGTAATAGTCACAAGAGCAATAGACGGTGAACTGTACTTCTCGGATGGAAGCCAGCCACCAGCTTCAGACAGTCCTTTTTATCTCTTTCTTCCTGGGTCAGTGTCTCAATGAGGCGGCCATTCGCTAGTGTTAACAGGGATGCTAGGGAGGTGAAGTGTTCTCAGCTGGGGCTTTCTGAAGCAGATGGAGTGATTTTGGGGAAGCATCCATTGTGATAGAGGAGAAGGGAGAGGCTCGAAATGTCTGATGAATGTATTAAAAGTTAATCAGTTGTTCATATCCTGCTGGACTAAGTTACCTAGTTAACACTGGAGAGGAGTCCAGTCGCTGTTTGACTGTGTCCATGAGGTCTGAAGGGTGGTGTGCAGGAGCACTTCCACTGGCAGTACCACCCTAATTATACCAGCATACTTATTTCAAAATAAGAGTGAGGGTTTTTCTTTTTTCGTTTTGGCTTAGACCTGATTCAGAATCATCGAGAAAGTTATTTTCACTGTGAATTTTAGATGTTAGCAAAGAGGCTTATGCCAGCATGAGTATATTGGTGCAGGCTGTGGACAGAAGCCCTTTCCTGAATCCAGCCTTGCCAAGAGGAGAGGTCACTGCCCTGGCCTGCCCTCTGCTCCTTGCGATTTTTCTGCCTGTTCAGACCATTCCCCACAGATTGGTCCCAGACTTGTAGCTGTTCTCCTGAACTATCCTTAACCCGTTTCTAGCCAAACGAGCCAGCCTTTGGAAAGAGTTATGTAAACAGTTTAATCTGACTTGTCTCATATTGGCTGAAAAGGGCTAGAGGAGGAGGAGGGCTAGATGCTCTCCCCTTGCAAGGAGATCCAGTGACAAATCTGAGGGGGCAATAACCCCCAAGCAACACAGCGATGACAAGCATCGGGAGGCAGATTTATAACCTTTTCTAATAGCGCAGTGTCTGCAGTGTCTACATCTGTTGGAACCCTGGGATTAATTTTTTTTCACCCCACCTCCTTTTCCCTCAGTGTAACTTTTCCATGTGAAAAGCCGAAAAGGGGTGTTATGGGGAAGACAAAAGATAAAGGTTTCGGCTAAGTTCCGTTTGCCTGACTCACCTGAGCGCTTCCTCTCGATCCAACTTGACTGCTTTTGCATGTAGGGAGGGCAACACTCAACCCCTTCCAAGTCCTGTGCCCCTTTTGCCAGCAGAGTGCTTGTGTGCCCTGGGGGAGATGGAGCTGGGAGTTCAGCTGCTCTTTGTCAAGCCTGGTGTACTTCCTCCCACTGGGCTGTTCACAGAGTCTGGCCAGCATTGTCAGCTTGCTTTGGTTAAGCTTTTCCCACGTTTTTGCAGTGGTGAAGACTAAAAACTGCTGTCTTAATAAATTAAAGTGAATAAATTAAAGTTGAGATCCTCATGTAATTGCATAGCTGTATTTGGCCCTGAAGCCATTGTTTTAAGAAGGGTCCGTTTGCCTTTGAAATTAGTGATAGAGACTTTGTGGGCAGTTCAGTCCTCCTCTTGCTGATATTTTGTCCATGGCAGTGGAAAGAAAAGATACCATGGTGCCAATCGTGTGGGTAGCTTGGGCTGGTTTTAATATGCGCTGGCTTTGTGCAATAAAACCCATCAGTCACATGTAACTGGCTAATGTAATAAAACTAGCTTCCCAGGTCTAGTCTAGCAGGCACATCTTCAGTCTTCAGTGGAAGGAAAAATTGCATCCATTTTTTCTCCTCAAGCTGGTTTTGGACCGATAGGCATCTTCCTCCTTGAAATTCTGCCCTTGAGTGCCAGACCAGGCATTGCTGGAGTTGCGCCTCAAGGCGATAAGCATATTTTAAATGAGGAGGCAGGGAAAACGTGATTCTATTCTGGGCGCACAGCAAAGGCTCATCTGTGCAAAGCCTGGTTTTTAAGGCGCCTGCTGTGCCATTGGGCAGCTGCTGTGCTGCGGCTGGTCCCAGGGATCAGAGTCTGGGAGACGAACCAGGTGGTTCTGTCTGAGGCACCTCATGCCACGCTGAAGTCACCGGCCAAATGCCCCGTCTACAAGTGTTTAAACAACCTCGCCGGCTGTTTTGAAGGGACCATAACCTTCAAGCAGCAGTGTGTGTGGTGCAAGCTCTGAAGCAGAAGAGATGTCGCGTAGCACGTAGGTGCACATGGCACCCTGATGCTCTTCTCAGATTGGAGCTGCTGTCAGATCCGAGCTGCTTTGTGCAAATGTGCTGGAGCTGAGTGAATGACTTTATCTGCCACAGTGCAAATTCCTTGCCGGTAATTAACAGGGGGGCTGCTGCTGGGGGCTGCCTGGGGGGCATCTCTGCTCCCAGCACAGGAGGAAAGGACTGGCCGACAGTCTCCTGTTGCATTTTCCAGCTGCTGTTATTGGTACAGCTGCTTACCCATCAGGAGGCACCGGGGCACCTTTGATCTTTCTTGTGTGGTGTTACATGAGCTGGGGAATGTTTCTCTTTGTACAGAAGAGAGTTTGTCACAAATCTCAGCCAGATGTGTCTTTCTGGGCTTGTGAGACTCCTATTAACCAGGCTGTGTTTTTGCCACATATCCTGTGAGCTAGATGAGATTGGGTCCCAGAAATGCCTTATTTAGCTGGGTTGCATCTGTCCTCGCGGGGGGGTCAGCTTCTGCTGTCCTACGATGTCAAAGCTAATCTGTGAATAACCAGCATTTCTTCGGAGAGATTTATCCCTCACAACGTTGTCTCTGAGCTCAGCAAAAGAAAAGAGCAGACTGCTGTTACACTGTGAAGCGTACCTCCTTCCAGACCTGCGTCTGGGTGGCAGACATGGGGATATATACCTCTCAACTTTCCCAGAGGTTGTAGATTTTGCCGTAGCTAGTGTACTAAGTTAGATGTGAGCTGGTTAGAGCAGGGGCTTATTTCTTCTTGTGCTGTGGGGCTCTGATTGCCGTTCCTAGGCCTTGCAGCAGTAAATAAACAAATGGCAGATAAACAGGCCTGGAGGCTTCAGTGCTGTATTAAAGCACAGATAAGTGTAGCACAAGCAGCGACTGCATGGCATTTTCATACTACTTGCTCTCAAATGTGCTCCAGTTCTGATCTGGGCTGAAGACACCAGCCAGCAGTAATGAGTGACTATGTCCCTTCTCCGCTGTGCAAACCAGCTACCCAGAAGTGAAGTTCATAGACGTTCCTATGAAATCTTAGTACCTGCTCTATGCCTTAGCTCTCTCATTTATTACACTGTAGCTCTCAGTTTTGACATTGGGCCTGTGGTTGCTTGGGGCAGTGGATTAGATGTAGGCTGTCTGTGAGAGATGATGAAGAAAAGCAAGCTCATGCTGCAGTCTGCATATGTGGAATTTCTTGAGACACCCGCACCTTGTTTGGAGTGCGTCAAGGGGTCCATAACCTGGAAGCAATTTGGAGGCTTCTCTTGGACCAACACATTTGGAAAGAACAAGGGGTTTAGGGTGGATGATCGAGGAGGGATTTGGTATCTCATTAGCTCAGCTGTAGGTGGATCCCACATTTCCACTGTTTGACAGCTAAGTAAATATTTTGGCAGAAGAAACTAAACACTGCTTGAAGACTGGAATCTCTTTTTTTGTCTCACTGGGGAGAGAGTGCCAGTTCTCCTGTGCTTCTGAGGAAAATACCCAATGCACCAGGAAAAGCAGGAGGTTGAGAGGAAAGACTTGTTAGAACCCATCTCATTCATCTCTCTATGGGCATTGCAGGATGGCTCTCTGTACAGTGTTTCTCTTGGCTGTACCCTGTCAACTGCTGTCCCAGAGATGGACCTCTAACCACTTTCTCTAAATACTGTAACACTATGTAATGGACCCCATAGTAACCAGCTTTTCTTCTTGTTCCTTCATCTTTCCCTCATTTCATTTTGCAGCTCTGTTACACAGCATGAAAGCCGTAAGCATATCAATTTAGTGGATTTTTTTCAATTTATCATATCTCTGTAGAGGGCCTTGCAATGCAAAGAGCAACAAACCAGCTTGAGGGAACAATAGAGAGAAACAGACAAAAACACCAAGTCAGAGCAGCTGGGTTTCAGTGGCAGGGGAGAGGATTTGCACACCTTGTGCTCCCAACCAGGATAGCACTGGGCTTGGAAGAGCAGAAGGACCGGTTGGACAGCTATTTGTCACCCACTGCTGGTTGTCCCTAGCCAGTACATTTTCCTCCTGATCCCATCCCTGCTACTAGCTCAGTCCTGATACAGGATCTCTCTGAAGAGGCTTTGGGAACATGGATGCTGGTGGAGCTTTCCAAGCTCAATCAGCTTTTCCCCACAACAGGTTTTCAAGAAATAGTGATAGCTTCAAAGATTATCTATAGCCAGAAACAACTTTGTTTCTTTATCTGTGAGGAGACCTAGGGAGGTAGTGGAAGGAGTTGCTGTGGAGGTAGCTGTGGCAGGAGTAAGACTCAAGCCTGAAACAGTCTTTTCAAGCCTTCCCAGTCAGGGGAGGGGAGAAGAGGGCATTAAAATCTTGGATAAGAGGGAAGCAAGAGTGGGGTCATAGGGGTGGGCTGGCAAAGGTACCTGCCTCTGATGGAGAGACGTACTGGTGAACCTTGTCCTACCGCAGGAGCCCATGGGCTGCGTGTGCCTTCTGCCATCAGAAATGCTGCCCTTGGCCGCTCTTTCCTTGTGACCCTGCTGCCAGGGCGAGGCATTTTGGGGCTTCAGCGTCAGTGGGGCAGAATAAGGACTTTCTGTCCATCCGCTGGGACAGATGGAAGAGGGAGTGTTTGACAGGCGCTGGCGAGGTGCCAGGTTGGCCTCCAGCTCCGTGCTGTCCAGGGATGGTTTTGATGGTGGAGTTTTCCCGATGATAAATCGATCTGGAGGATGGTGCCGGGGGGGCCTCTCCTCCATGCTAGAGCGGCCCCTGCCATTTAAGTGCTGGTAATTGTAGCCCGAAGCCAAGAGCTTTCCTTCTGCATGACGTAACTCTTTGCATATGTACTCCTTGCTGCTCTGGGACTTTCTTCCCCTCCTGCGTTTTGGCCGCTTTTTCATGTTTACATTTGAGGAAGCTTAAGTATGAGGGATTGGAATTGTTGTCTCGTTTCCTATATGTAGGAGGAAGAGATTTCCTCAGGGAATTTTTGCTGTGTCTGGATCATTTCATTGTCTGGGTGAGTAAAATTCCTCAGGGATAACCGAAGAGGTTGTGACCCAGCTCCGGTCTGCAGCTCACACATTCAAACCCAGGGCTCTGGAAGATTAAGGTGGCAGGGGACCAAGCATTCACGTTGAAGGCATTGCCTTCAACTTGGCAGAAAAGCTGTGGTATTCCCGTCTGAGGACAGCGTGTTTGCTCCACGTAATGCAAGCTCTGGGGTATTCCAGCCCCTAGATGATGAATGCCGCGCGAGTAGTATGCGCCTAATCTCATTCAGGCAGCGCTCCCCTTCTCCGGTTGCCCCGTGGGCAGATGGCAGAGAAGTCAGGTTGCAATAGAGGCTCCATTTCTCATGGAGCTCCATTTCTTGCGTCCACAGGACTGAGTTCCAGACCTGTTGGTAGAGGATGGTGTTTAAGGGTAAAGAGGGAGTACTTTTAAAAATCTTTTTCTTTAACTGACTGATTTATACCCAGTGTGCAGATAAAGAGCAAGTGTTGGCATCTGGGCTTGTTCATGTGCTGAGCTTTGCTCAGCAAGCAGCGCATTGCCTTTCCCATGCCCAGGGCTGGGCAGGTGGCCTGTGCTGTCCCTGGCAAGGAGCATTCCCATGTTTGACCTGCTGCAGGGTCGGGCTGCGGTGTGGCCAGTGGCACACGTCGGTGGCTGCTCGCAGTGCCTCCTTGGTCACATCAGCTGCCGAGCTGTGGCTGGGGCAGTGTGACCAGCCCTGCCTAGCTGAAAGGAGCACTTTCAGGAGGGTGAGAGGCATGTCCTCAGGCCTTTGTTCACCTGAGAAGTGTATGCAGGAAGACGTGCTCAGGCTTGCAGGATGATTCCCCACAGCCCATGTGTTTCACCAAGCTTTTCAGAGGGGCTAGTGACAAATGTGATAATGCTTTTTGAGACCATTCAAAGCATCCCCCTTTAGAAAAAGATACTGTTTCTTCTACAAGGTATTGCTGCGTGCCATGGGATTAGTAGCTCCTTGTACAAACCGTGGTCATTAATGTCTTGTCAAATCCAGTTTTACACATCCCCAGTAAGTGATGCCCCCTTCCTGTTCCATGAAAAATGATACCATGCTCTGGAGTATCTCAAAGTCAGTAAGTTTATCTTCATGGACCTCTTCTATGAACAAGTAGACCATTAATCTTTTAATTCTGTCCCAACAGTCCTAATTATGCCCCCATGTTCAACAGTAATCGGTGTCTCCCTTGTGCAGTTATGTCCACCTTGTACACGTAGCCAGTTTACGGGGCCCCTCAGCAACATGCTTAACCCACTTCTAATCTCCTTGTAGTTTCCTTTCTCCTGCCAAAGCAGAACATTTTTCCCCTGGCTGCCTAAAGAAACAGAGGTTTATGTGATCTTATTCTCTGTTCGTTGGTACCTTTGAACCTCTTTTAAACCCAACAGCCAGTTTCAGCCATGTTTAGCAAAGTATATTAATTTCCTACAAGATCATAGAATCATAGAATCGTTTAGGTTGGAAAAGACCTTTAAGATCATCCAGTCCAACCATTAACCTAACACTACCAAGTCCACCACTACACCAATTAAGGGGAGAGTAATAATTAATTTCATGTTTCCTGGCTTGGTGGCTGGATTTTTTTTTAATGAACATAAAAACTAGGAATCATGAAGGTTGGAAAGGACCTCTAAGACTGTCAGTCCAACCATCAACCCAACACCACCATGCCTACTAAACTATGTCCTAAAGTGCCACATCTGCCCATTTTTTGAACACAAGATACTATGTTCCTCTAAGTTTTGTAAAAACAGACACTGTGGTACAGTAGTTACTGCCCTACCTGAGTGCTGTGGTTTAACCCCAGCTGGCAACTAAGCACCACACAGCCGCTCGCTCACTCCCCCCCAGTGGGATGAGGGAGAGGATCAGAACAGTAAAAGTGAGAAAACTCATGGGTTGAGATAAAGACAGTTTAGTAGGTAAAGCAAAAGCCGTGCACACAAGTAAAGCAGAACAAGGAATTCGTGTTCAGCCATCTCCAGGGAAGCAGGGCTCCATCACACATAATGGTTACTTGGGAAGACGAACGCCATCATTCAGAGCATTCCCCCCGCTTCCTTCTTCTTTCCCCAGCTTTATATGCTGAGCATGACCTCATATGGTATGGAATATCCCCTTGGTCAGTTGGGGTCAGCTGTCCCAGCTGTGTTCCCTCCCAACTTCTTGTGCACCCCCAGCCTGCTTGCTGGTGGGGTGGGGTGAGAGGCAGAAAAGGCCTTGACCCTGTGTAAGCACTGCTCAGCAGTAAGGAAAACACCCCTGTGTTATCAACATTATTCTTGTCCTAAATCCAAAACACGGTATTATACCAACCACTAGGAAGAAAATTAACTCTATGCCAGCTGAAACTGGGACACTGAGGGAAAAGCTCCAGCATGAGATCAGCTTTTACTACAGACCAGAGAAATGTTTTATAATTACATCCCTCTGATCATAGTTCATACCTTTGCAGCCACCAAATGCAGTCAACCTCGAGAGAGGAATCTGTGGGAAGCAGCTTGTAGAACAGCTTGTTGTTGCTCAGCTTCGAGCTTTATGGTTGCGCCTTCCCTCCTTGGCACTCGGAGCTGTCTGCAGTCCCCCAGGAGGGTGTCATGGAGGAAACTGAGCCAAAGTGTGCTTAATCATAGGGCACAAAATGTGGTTTGTTACCCCTCGTGCGCATGCACAGGCATGCGCACAGAGTCACCTTACTCAGCCCTGTTATGGAGTAACTTGCTGGTAACTCCTGCAACCCAGACCTGGGATGGGGATGCGGAAGGCAGGTGCAGCAAAATTTGCAGTCAGTGCAGATTATTTGGGAATTTTGGGTGAGTGTTGAATCTTGCTGTGGTAAATGAATAGCCTGAAACCGCATGGTGTCAGTGCAGTGCCTGGGCCACTCCTAACTTTGTGCACGTGAAAACTGAAAGAGACTGGAGAACAGCTGGGTGTTAATATCTCCTCACAAATCACTGCCAAGTACTTCTGCAGTGCAGCAGCACTCATCCAGACACTGGGGTGAATTAGGCTGTCCTGGCTGCAGATGCAAGGTCAACAGTAAACCAGCATTAAACAGAGACAACTGTTGGGTTTTTGGGTTTCTTTCAGGTTTATATTTATTTGCTGTGGGGTTTTGGCAGGGTGGAGGGACTAAAGGGGACTCTGAGCATATGTGGTTCAAACAACTTTGGAGCCTGTTAGGCATCAAGAAAATGCAAACAGACTCTTCTCTCCAGACCCATTCGTTCTCGCTCTTATCATCATGCCATGATTTGTATGTAGGCTTTGGGGAAGGCACCTAATTCTATAAGCTGTGGTGTTCACATCTGTAAAATAAGGATAATGATGGTGCTGTGCCACTCAGAAGGGTTTATGAAGCTGAATGCATTCCTGTTAAGTTTAAAAGCTCTCATGTAGAAGGTGCAGCAGGCCTTGCAGGTCATTATCCTTACCAACAGTGATAACAATAGTAAGGAAGATGGCGATAAAATGTGGACCAGAATTGCTGTGTGATACAGCAATTTCTTGCCAGGCAGTAAAGATGTGGAAAAAGGGCTTGTATAGGCCACATTTAAGATGTGAGCTGGTGGCCCATAGATGGGAGGGAAGAGGTGGTTGAATGTTTTTATGGAACCAGAGAGAGAGAGGAGGGGCATAAAGTGGGAGAGCTGGGGTGTCTCGCAGTGGGGATTGCATTTCTGGAGGGTGTTTGCTCTCGGAGGGGAGCAACAAGCATCTCTCCGGATGTTTGTATCTCAAGAGGAGACAAACTGGAGATGTGCTGTAAGGGGAGCACTTGACCTTATGGCAGTGTAGATTTCCCTGTGAGCTATATGTTCTAGTTAAGTAGAGAATCTTACACGGGGCATAGTCGCTTGCTTTCCCTGACAGGTCTGCCAAAGGTTGACAAGAGAGAGAAGATCTGTTAGCGATTTCCATTGGTTGTCATGGTAACTAATGGAAATTACTCCTTTTTTTGGTCTGTCTGTTGTACATGAAGATGTTTAGATGTTTGTTAAAACAACGAGGAAACATTCTCTCTTTTTTAATTAAAAAAAAACATTTTAACTGCTGACTTCTGGTCTTAAAAAGTACATTGTTACCAGAATTTTTCTAGGGAGGTTGTACAGAGTTTTTGAGTGCTGTAGAATGTGTACTGGGGATGAGCATCCAGAGTAGGCAGCTGCTGCACAGTTCTATGTGCTGAGCCGCTTCCCACTCCGAGACCTTCTGCGAGGCGCCTGTGTGAACATTTTTTCACCAAGAGGCCTAAAAGTAGGTGCCCAAGATGACAAGTAGCCTGAGTGTACTGTTTCCCATGTGAATGGTAAGCAGAGGATTAGCTGCTCTGAAAAAGTTCAAGCTGGATGAAAGGGGGATGATAATGCCAATTTATCAGCCAGTGAGTTGTCAGGCTTACCGACGTAGTGACAGTAAATAGCTTGGAGAATTTCAGATTAGAGGTGTGGGTGAGACACAACTTATTATTATTACTGTTTCATGTAAACATCAGCATGTCTTGTCGCTAAAAATATGGCTGTCTACCAACTCCGCTGACACTAAAAGGGGCGATTTTCCCCATAGACTAGTAGATGGTGAGGCCAGAAGGAGCTATTTTGCTTTATTTCTGCCTTCTTGCATAATACAGCCCATATATCCAGCTTTTTTTATTAATTCCATTTGCTCTGGACTCTAAAGCGTGTCTTAAAAAACATCTAGTCTTGATTAAGTAATTACCACAAATGGAAAATACCACTGCGTTTGGTATGTTGCTGCAGTGGTTAATTACCCACATGCTGTTACACCTCATTTCTGGCTTGCATTTGTCTAGTTTTGATCTCCGGATGCTGAATCTTGTGTTTAATCCGCTAAACAGAAGAGGCCTTTAGTACCGCGTGTCTATTCCCCACCATTGTAACTGTGGTCTGCGACAAGGACCGCTCGCAGTCTTGTCTTTGGTAAACTAAACAGTCTGAGCTCCTCAAGGTGTCCCATGGTAAGGTATGTCTCCTAATCCTTTGCTCAATACTGGGTCTCCACGCGTTGCATCCCCTTTCCCAGTCTGTTAGCGCTTCCTCGCAACGTGATGACTGGGCATCTCCGTGTGCTGCTACTGGGCATCTGTACAGCCTTGGGCAATATAAGTTGTAAAAAGAAGAAAGACAAAACCAGTATGAGCCCTAATTTAATATTAGGGAGTTACATACATTAACCCACACACCATCAGGAAGCTTAGGTGGCAAAGTTCTCGTAATAGGAGTCTTCCCACAGTACTCAAATGTGCTGCTGTCATCACCAACTAAAGCCTTGGTTTTGAGTTTCCTATAATGCACGCTTAGGTTAAAGCTCAATAGATGTCCCTGCTCACTGTGGGGGGGTTCGGCTAGATGATCTCTAAAGGTCCCTTCCAACCCAAAGCATTCTATGATTTAGGGGCTTCTCGACCCTCAACCTCAGAGGTGAGATTTGACTGGGCTGGGGGCCGCGGGTGCATGCTCAGCGCAGCTCGTGCCCTGTAGTATGCAAAGGGCCGTATCACAGCACGGTGGCCAGCTGGGGCCTGTCCTCTGGCAGGCAGCTTCAGTCGAGCCCTGCTAGAGCTCGTACGCTCCCCAGCCAGTGCCCTGAGCGTGGTGTCTCTTCCGTCATGGGGCCCTCGACATCAGACCAGTTGGCTGACGGGCTCATGGGCCAGTTTGAGTGCACAGGCTCCTGGGGCGGGGAGAGCAGCTAACGCAGTCTGCTAACGCGTTAGGCACAATGGCAAGGAAATGCATGGTCTTCTGTATGCCTACACTTAAAGTGTCTAAACTGAGCAGTGATGATTTGCAGAACTGGGGCCCGAGAGCTGTGAAAGGCTGCGTTGGTGAGCATGTCTCTGGGCACTGTGAAGTCCCATGTGAGCGCCAGCACATACTGCTGTCGCTCTGATTTGTATTCCTTCCCTCACAGCAGAGGCTGGTGCGTGAGCTAGGCTTTGTCGGGAGGGAGAGCTCTATCTGGTGTCAGAGGCTGGGTCTGTTTCTAGGTGTGGCTTGGTTTGTTTTACACACAGGCATCAGTCCTGGGACTGAGGGGGGCAGGAAGAGCACGCAGGCTGCCCCACCTCTAGACAGTTCAAGCCATCATCCATGAGTGTGACCCGCATTGGATACAGTTAGAGAGGTGGAGGCAGAGCCAGCTCTCTTGCTGTTCACTCCACCCTTCTCATACGATCCATTTCTAACCAAGTAACAATACCGGATTTTTTTCCAAGAGCAAATCTTGCTTGCTTGCTGCCCCAGGGGCATGGACTCTCTTCTGAGATGTGTTTGTACAGAGCTTGTCACAGACTGGGCTGGATCTTGACTTGGACCTTGGGAAGCTTCCTTACTAAAAATGCATAATAAAGATTCAGGGTTATTAAAATACTCCCTTTTTGTTTTCTCTTTCCAGTTCCAACTTCATCTTTAAATATGGATGTCTGGGGGTTTTTCCTCCTCTCAGAGAAAGTAGAAAGCTCTCTGCATTTCTTGTTCTCAAGTCCCTTCCAGTTCACACCTCAGCAAGACCGAGTGGGCTAGGCTGAAGGTTTGTGCTTTCATAGCTTTAAGGCATCTTCCTGCAAGGCAGCCTTAATTGGGTAGCAGAGACATTCAAGGAAAGAAAACTCATGCACTTTTTCTCTGGGCATGCTAGTTAGAAGTCCTTTTTTCTTTGGTCACTGACAAGAGGTGAGACGAGGTGGTTCCTTCTCCTGAAGCGATGTTTTCACCCTGTGTTCCGCCACGAGCTCAAAACCCGTTTTTTCAATAAAAGTCTGGCAAGAGGCAACAACGCCCTGTGTTCCTGGGGCTGTGATTTTATTTTTTTTAAACTTGGAGCCAAACTTCCTTGCAAACGATGTCTCAAGGAGCAGTTTTGCAGCGCGTGCAGGCTGCTCTGCCTGTGAGCTGCAATGGAGAAAGGTGAGCGCCTCCACTGCTGCTTTCCCTGCATGCTCCCTCTTCTTCCTCCTCTGCCCCGATGTAGTTGAAAACTGGACTCTGCCCCAAAAAACTCCAGTTGATGGGGAGGAGGGGGTACATAGCTTTTCATTTTTTGTCTTTGCACAGGCATGAGAGAAAACATGGGAAAGCAGAGCACGGGGAGGGGAAAGGAGGTGCCTCCCTCCCTGCCCCATCCCATCCGCTGCTGCTGACCACAGTCCCTGCGAGAGAGGCACCTTTGCTGGCTGCTCTTTTTTTTTTTTTGATGCAAGAGAGCGCTAACACTTTCTCAGAGAAGCTGTGGCTTGTCTCCATCATTCCTCTTGTACAAAACCTGCGGGAGTCACCGTGTGTCACCGGGGTGGAGGAGTGTGGCTAGGTGGGCTTCTCCTCCAGCACCCTCAAGAATAATGGGCTTGGGAAAGTTTTGGCAGCTTTGGCAGCTCTGAGGACATGGCCTGGCCAGCGGGTGCTGGGGTCTGGCGGGGGAGACGAGGAGTGCGGCCGGCGTGGCCTTGGAGCCGTGCCGTAGCTTGTGCTGGATGCGGCCCAGGGATTGCTCGCCCATCCCTGCCGCGCTTCCCCGCGGTCAGCAGAGCAAGAGGCTGCCAGAGCCCTTGGCTGGGGCTGCAGCAGGGCCTGGCGAGGCCTCTCCTTCGCAGCCTCCAGCAGCGTACAGCGGCAGGGGGGCGATTTCCACCTCCCCGAGGGGCCGTCCGCCCGCAGGGTGCTTCCCTTGCTGGGACGGGGGAGTTGTCAAGGGCTCACTTATTCCAGAGAGGGACCCCAAAGAGCACTAGGTGATGTACTTCAGGATACAGGGAACCATGACTTCACTCCCCATACAGAGACCATCCTTCAATGGATGTTTCTGCGTCCATCAGCTTAACTCTGCGAGAGGGAGGCTTTGTGTTCTTGCTCGCACTCATGCAGTGTGTGGGTAGAGTAGTGTTGTGGAGGAGGGGTGGGGATGTGCTTACCTGGCAGGACTTGTAAGGTCCAGTTTTGCTTCCCACAGACTTCCTGTGTGGTACTGGTTAAGCTGCTGAAACCCAGGGTGTTGAAGACAGATAATGTATCTAAGCTTTATAGAGAACCAGGGAGTTTGTCTCTTAAATGGTGATGTTGCTCTGGGACCGAGTACTTCAAGGTGGGTGCTTTGGTAGGATCCCTGGTCCTACATCAGTGCATGAGATCCTTAAAGGAGAGCTTTCCACCTCATGACTGCGTTTAGATGATAGTGTGGTGCAGTTCATGCCTGCTCTCAGGAAGCAGCTATCTGATACAGCAGCTGATGTACAGCAATCTCTCCTTTCAGACCTAGAGCTGTTCATTTAGCCAGCAGGTGTTCAAACAGGAAGTGCCAGGAGGCCCAAATTTGTTCCTTTCAGGCTCTGTCCCATCCAGCAGCATTCTGTGTTCCTAAGAGGTTGTTGAAAGCATTAGGATGTCTTGGGGAGGAGTGCCCGTATTTGCATCATTATTTTTGATAGGATTTAGCTGTTAAAAGCCAGGCACACTGCGTACTGCTGGCTGCTGTCCCAGTATTAGTGTAGTCTGATCTCTCTGCAGTTGCATGGTTTCCAACAGGGAAGGGGGGGAGCAGGGAAATTTCAATGTCTTGGCTCAGATGAAGGTACAAAACTCAGGTCACATGAAGAAACACAGTAAAGTCCATGCATAGAGCATGCAGAAGTAAAGCATGTGTCTCATGGACTGTTGGTTAGTGTGTTTGATGACGTATAAGAAGGGGAAGAAATGACAAGATTTAATGGGACATTGATGTGACTGAAGCAACAGGGTCCCTGTGGCAGGGCTGTGCTGACATCCTGGTGTTTTGGAGGCTTTGAGGCTCATGAAAGTCAACTGTGCGTTGCTATAACAAAGGACTTGGAGGATTAAACTCAGGCAGCTGAAGCGCTTCCATGACCATCACACAGCAGGGATGTGATGGACAGGTCACAGAGCATGTCTTGAATTGCTTACAAGGGATGCAAGCAGTGTCCCTTGTAGATACTTGATTTTCATCTGGTGCTGCATCCTGGACTTGATGCTGCTGACTGCAACGTTAAAGGTTTCTCGTATAAATGATCACTGCTGGGACTGTGCTGGTACTCGTCTGTGTTTATGTACAGGTTTCATAGAGTCAAAGGTACCAAGCACAAGAGCACATAATACTTGCATAGGTAAGGATTTTGTGGTTCATACGGGAAGTGAGAATCGGTGTCAAGTCCCCATGAGTGAAAACCTCTTACAGATCAGCACAGATGTGATAGCCAGTCATGTTCGCTGTTAAGATGCTTAGTGTGTCTTTGGTCAGGGCTGTTTTCTTTTGAGTTAGCACACCAAAATGGCTCGGGTCTTACATGTGCTAGAGCACTTGCAATGCAAGGAGGGACATACAGCCAGCAGCTGGCTTTGCATAGGCTGTGATAAAGATGTAAGATGTTGCAATTCCAGTAAATCTTTCATTGCAGGCTAGGATTATTTACCATATCTTGCTTTTGTCGTAGGCTAAAGGAGCACATCCATGCTGTTCCTTCAGCTCAGCAGGATAACTTTCTAGAGCTGGTATCTTGCGTGTGCGTCTGACCTGAAGTCTCTACACCCTCACAGGGTCTGGGCGTTTGGCAGGGAAAAAGACCGGGGCAAGCTTTGGAAGTTTTATCCTAGGAGGCCTGTTAGACCTGCAGCAAGGAGCTTTTGGGGCTGCTTTGGGATATGGAGGGTTTTTTTTGGTTGTTTGGGGCTTTTTGGTTTTGTGTGGGTTTTGTTTTTTTTTTTGCATTTATTTCAAACTGAGCTAACCCAAATTATTGGGGAGCTGAAAAGTAAGGTTTGTTTTCTTTGAAAAGCAAACCAAGAAGTTTTACTCAAATACTGAAGTGTGGTGTTGTGTTACTGAACCTTTCATTGCATGATACTAGACTTTGAATAATTGCAAAACCTCAAGATGGCCTGCAGCACTCTGCATCTGTTTATGGTGGCTCAGTACATTGTCATAATATCACATGTTACTTCTAAAATCATGTGGGGTGAAACAGATCATGTTATATTTATTTACTACAGCTTGCACATTTGTACAGGTAGCATCTAGTATAACTTTTTTCAGCATGGCAAGCATGACATCAATACGTGAGAATAATGTCTACACATACACAATGATATGTACCTAAGCAATTTTTTCTCAGTATTCAAAAGTCTACCACTGGTTTCCTGGTGTGCTTGAGTCAAAGCCAGCTCTAGGAACACGTTTTAAGAAATGCTTTGGGTATGTGAATTTCCTGGGTTTTCTTAAATCTTTGTTGAAAAAGAAAACCTATTGTCCCTTCTGAGTTTCCTATCTTAATTTCTTTCGATGCACACCATTTTACCACTGAAATCTCTCCTCTGCATGGGAAAAGAGGGTCTGGATACATTAGGAATTGTAAAAATAGACTGCTTGTACATTCAGGCGATGTCATTCCTGGAACCGAGCCCTGGAGAGGGGAGACCAGTGTCAGAAGTGCAGGCCTTAGGGTCAGGAGAGCTCTCGGCTTTGTTACACCTGGTTCTAGCTGGAGGTGATGGAGAATGTTCCCACTCTTACAGTGGGCTCTGGGCTAGCAGGGGCCTGAGCAGTGGTGATAAGTTCTGCAGACCTGGCTTTATCTTCTGCCCCTACATCTCCCTTCCACCTGGGGCAAGCAGCAGATAGCCAAACCAGTCTTGCCAACAGCAAAGGATGCAGAAGAGAGGCACTGTGGCAATTTCTGTAGAATAAACATCTTTCATTAGCTCTTTAGCCTCTTTATTTGCCCATTTTCTTTCAAGTCTCTTCTAAGCCTTTCACAGCGAGGGAGACATTTTGTTCTGTTCTTGTCTGCTCTTCCCCTCCTTGGATATACAGCTGCGAGTCTGCGATCTTACTGAAAATCAATGGTCGTCAGCAGTTCAGTCTAATACACTGGGCTGCAAGCTGTAGTGGCTGAAGCACAAGCATGTATTTCTTTCTGCTGACTTTATTAGAGGAGCAATAAATTCTGGCTGGCCGACAAGGTGGACAGCCAAGGCTGGCAGACAGCTGTGCAAGCTAATGTCTTAAACTGCTGTGGCTGGATTTGCCAGAGGCTGCCTTCTGAAACCCTTAGTCTGCTTCAGTTTTATGTCTATTGGAGTTCATTTTTTTCCCCCTCTGAAAGTAATGGCAAAAATCCACTTGTCTTCACTGGGTGCTGCAGGAGAACCTACTGTCCCACAGGAGAATCTCCTCTCACCTCCCCAGTGCAGCCGTGGCTGCAAAAGAGCCGCTTAACTTTGCACACAGACTTTGCTTAATGGTGCAGCAGAAGCAGGGGCTGTCCTGTGCTTAATTGAAACTGCAAAAATAGTGTGACCTTCTTTTCAGTTACTTGCCACGTTCATTAAGTGGGAAATTTTCTCTGTCGAATACCAAAATTATTTGTACTGCATTAAGTGAGGGAAACATGCCAAATCTTTTATGCATGTTTAACTTAAAATACGTCCAAATTCAGCGTGCTTCCCCTGTCTTTGATTTGATTTGATTTTGACATAAAGCATGTAAAACACCAAGCTTCAGCTTGCCACAGATGTCTCTGTGTCGTCTATGTAGTTCCACAAACAAGGGGATTTGTGGATAAACTTTAACTCAGCCATTCCTACGTCACTGCTAGCAAAGGGAGAGCGTGGCTGCTGCCCTCTCTTTGCAGAGCTGGGCACCCCAGATCAGAGAAGATATTTTCAGGCATCGTTAGGCTGGTGCTGTGGGCTGGGTTTCCAGCAAGGCTGAAGGCTTTTGTTTCCTTTCCCTATCACTAAGTGTTTTTGGCATCTGTGAGCATTAGGCTGTCTGGGGGAAAACTCTGCCCTGGCAGAAGAACCAAAGTAGTTCTGATGATTTTTTTCTCTTCAAGGAGGGAGGTTAGAGGGAGGTGTGGATACAAAAGGTAAATAGGAGAACATCAGTCTTCTGTAGCATGGTTCCCAGGAGGCTGGGAAGCTGACCTCATATGATCAGCAGGGGTCACCTCCAATTTAAGGAGGAGTGATACATGGGAACCCCAGTGGTTCAAAGCATTGGTAGGGTTGTGTTTGCAAGTTGCATCACAGATACTCCCTCTGATTAGGGAGGCCTAGCAAAAATTCCTGATGTCTGGCTTCTTGCTGTTATATGGGAAAGCAGATACACACAAAAAATGTAATAATTAAATGAGCAAGCAAAAAAACCCCATGGAAATAACCTGTCCCTAAGCCAACTGAACTGGCTTTGGTAATTGGAGATCTGTTGTCTGTGCAGAGATCTTGGCTTCCACTGCTGCTATAAGCTTTAAGGTTTCTGGGATGTTTCCCAAGGTCTGGCACAATCACCTTCACTGCTGGAATGGCTGCTGTGTAGGTACCATTTACTTCTGAGTGAGCCACTGCCTTGTCATTTATCTTGCTCCACCACCTTTGCTTTGCCTTGGATGTCCCCCATCCCGTGTTCCTGAGCTCCACGGCATAAATTGGGAGCTCATGGCTCGGACGGGAGTAGTCTTTGCTGGGTAAAAAACTGGTTGGGTGGCCAAGCCCAGAGAGTAGTGGTGAATGGAGTTAAGTCCAGTTGGTGGCTGGTCACGACCGGTGTTCCCCAGGGCTCCGTTTTGGGGCCAGCCTTGTTTAATATCTTTATCAACGATCTGGATGAGGGGATTGAGTGCGCCCTCAGTAAGCTTGCAGATGACACCAAACTGGGTGGGAGTGTCAATCTGCTGGAGGGTAGGATGGCCCTGCAGAGGGACCTGGACAGGCTGGACTGATGGGCCGAGGCCAACTGTATGAGGTTGAACAAGGCCAAGTGCCGGGTCCTGCACTTTGGTCACAACAACCCCATGCAATGCTATAGGCTTGGGGAAGAGTGGCTGGAAAGCTGCCTGGTTGAAAAGGGCCTGGGGGTGTTGGTAGACAGCCGGCTGAACATGAGCCAGCAGTGTGCCCAGGTGGCCAAGAAGGCCAACAGCATCCTGGCCTGTATCAGGAATAGTGTGGCCAGCAGGAGCAGGGAGGTGATTGTTTCCCTGTACTCGGCGCTGGTGAGGCCGCACCTGGAATACTGTGTCCAGTTTTGGGCCCCTCAATACAAGAAAGACATTGAGGTGCTGGAGCGTGTCCAGAGAAGGGCAACAAGGCTGGTGAAGGGTCCGGAGCACAGGCCTTATGAGGAGCGGCTGAGGGAACTGGGGTTGTTTAGCCTGGAGAAGAGGAGGCTGAGGGGAGACCTTACTGCTCTCTACAACTACCTGAAAGGAGGTTGTAGTGAGGTGGGTGTTGGTCTCTTCTCCCAAGTAGTTAGCGATAGGACGAGAGGAAATGGGCTCAAGCTGCGCCAGGGGAGGTTTAGATTGGATATGAGGAAAAATTTCTTCACGGAAAGGGTAGTCAAGCATTGGAAGAGGCTGCCCAGGGAAGTGGTGGAGTCACCATCCCTGGAAGCATTCAAAAAATGGGTAGACGTGGCACTTTGGGACATGGTTTAGTCTAGTCTACCCTTGATTGGTTTAGTGTGGACTTGGTAATGTTAGGTTAATGGTTGGACTGGATGATCTTAAAGGTCTTTTCCAACCTAAACGATTCTATGATTCTAAATCCGCTGAGCTGCAGCTCCAGCTGCCATGAAAAATTCATTTCTGTTGGGACATACGTGCTGCTTGGGTGATCAGGGCAAATGGCACTTGGAGGCAGCGCCTTGTGTTGGCAAGACTCAGCTGCCCAGAAGGACCCTGGCCCTTCTAGGAGTGAGTACCATAGAGGGGTGCTGTTCTACTGTTGGGGAGGAAGAGATCTGGGACCCATAGTGCTGAGCTCTGGCTGCAATTGGTTTGTCATTCCTCAACGTTGTTTGTCGCTGTGGTACAGAGCATTTGTAATTATATTTTGCCGTCTGCTGCATCATCTGTCTCAGCCTGTTAGAGCATTTGCTGGTTAATTACTTAAAGTGCCATCAAACCTGTGTAAGGTAGGCTATTACTACATGTCTCTCACTGCAGACAAAAACAAGCAAATGAAGCTGACACCTCGGGTGATCTTCATGCTCTGTCTAGAGATGTGGTGGCAACCGTTGACTCCATACCACTAAGAGCACAGGGCTATGCTTCTCTTTTGAGAAAATATGAACTAAAAGCAGTTGAAGGTCAGAGACGAGGTGTGAGCCGCCTGTGTGCTTGGCTCTTGGATCCACAGTGCTTGCTTACTGAGTGACTGGGAAGGATAGCAGTTTCATCAGTGGAGCAGCAGTAGCTCAGCCACCTTCACAGGCAAAGGGTTTGTAGTACCTGCGCATTCAAACTGGTGCTGGTACTCATTCAGGCTCTGAGCTGGATCCCACCATGCAGCTGGCTTGATGAGAGAATGTAAAACACGCACTGGGACCTGCTGCCCCAGGATCAAGGTTCCACATCGGACTCTACCTCCAGGGGATGGATGGTCATGTCCTACCTGCCCCACCCTCTTCTCTTTAGTCTCAGTCATGTCCTGAGCCTGCCTCTTCTGTGCAAAATACCTGCTGATTCAGTTCTCCACCCTTGTACTATTTGTCCTAAGTTACTGTTTTCTTCTGGCATCAGCCCTGCTGGCTGTAATGACTGATGACCTGCAAGGGAGATGCAGTCCCCTGCCTTTCATTTCATCGCTCCATGCTGTACCCCAAGCAGCAGCTGCCTGTGAAATCCTGCAATCCCAGAAGAGAGTTTGTTTGGTCATCGTGTTCAGCTAGTGTTTGGGCAACATAATCAGGATCTGTGAGCTGTAAGGGGAAGGATTGTTCTTAGTAGGGACTGAAGTTTCAGAAGTAATTAGGTGCTAGAAAGGTCACTGACTGCGTGTAAACTGGTGATTTCCACAAACGCAGACTCACACACACTTGCTACAGTCTTTGAGAGATGTGGATAGCTCCGCACAAGCAAGAGGCACCAGGGTGACTCTCCCACCAAATTCAGGCTCTTGCAGAAGCACTGAAGACTGTTCTGTGTTCTGAGCACAACTACTTCAATAATTCCTCGAACATGGACAAAACAACTTAATCTTGTTCTCAGAAACCACTGACCTTTTTCTGTTGACACTTTAAAAAGGAAAAGTCAGCCTGAGGCAAACACCTGGTGTGGAAAATTTCAACCTGAGCAGTTCAGTGCTGGCAAAGTTCTCAGCAACAGAAAAGATGGTTTCGTAAGCAGAAGCACCAGGCTGCTTTTAAGCATTGGGTTGCTACCCATTGCACCCATAACGTGGGGTGACACCTTGGCTTCTGTGAATCAGCCAGCTCAACTGCTCTCCGTTCCTCTGAGGACCTTCAGATGAGGTCAAGCTGTAAATTACAAACCCAAGCAAAGCTGGAGGTGGATCAGAGCTGCTGCTTCTGATACACGGCTCGGCGTGCCTTGTTTTTTTCCAGCCACAAAGATGTCTTGCAGACGCCAGATGCATGGAAAATGATGTTTCTGTGTTGGCCATTACTAAATTTCCCATCGTGGTGCTTGACTCCTTGCAGGTTGTGGCTGAGATTCTGCCATTGCTTTGGCAATATTTGCATTAAGAAATTAAACATGCATGGGGCTGTTTGCTGACTGTGAGGCCATGTGAAACAGAATGGCCCACATCTACGCTGTTAAACTGTCTTATCCCCTAATTAGGGTGGCTGCATGTGAATTACCGCTAGGTTACCGGTTCTCTGTGCTAACTGTGTCTGAGAACTTGCAGATCACACCAGTGGCCCTGCTCATGGTTCGACAGCCCAGGTCTTTGAGCTTGGGTGCCTGGGATTTTCCTGCTAGTGCCTGGCCCTCTTGAATTTCCCAGGGTAAGTGTAGGCTCTGAGCCTCAGTGCTCTGTACCCATCCCAGAACTGCCCAGTTCCCTCAATTTTCCTTTTCTGCATGGTGTTTGCTGCGGGCGAGGGGGACTCTCAGTCAGCTCTTTGTGGCTTCTGCTGCCTGGGGGTATTCCTGTCACGGGCTGAACATCAAGCAGCTTTGCTGGCATTAGCCTAGACATGGAGGATTACCGAAATATCTGTGATATCTGTTATGAATTCACTCCATTTAGTACTCTAAACTCTTCCTCCTTACTCCTGGATTAGTAGTCTTAGCTATCGCTGATCAGTCTGTTAGAAACACCAGTATGGAGATGAACTGACACTGATGAAATGACAGAATTTGATGCGTGCCATGGAAGAGTCTTCAGGCAGTTAAAATTTCTAGTTACTGGTGACACAACTGCAAGTAGCGTAGAGGCAAAAGCTTGCGTAGCTCAGTTATCCGGCATATGGGTTGTGTCCCTACTACAGGATCTCTTCTGTATTTCTGAGCAATGGAGATCTATGCAGTAAAATACATCTCCCTTTAAAGCTGCTCTTGTCCTCCTATCTCTCCATGTAAAATTCCTTCACCAACAGCTTCAAGGACAATGCTGCTTTGCTGAGCTGTTTAATACTGTAGAATTTGTCTTGGGAAATAATATAATTGTATTTTTTTCATAACAAAGCCATTATACTGTCAAAAGCTTAACTTTCTGTTGCATTAGCCGACAGCCAGCAGAGATTGCTGGGAAAAGAAGGTGCTTAGCTTAACCTAAATTTTTTACTAGCAAGAAAAATTGAATGAAAACAATGAATTTATAATGAAATGGATTTATTTCTGGGCTTTCCTATTGTGCTGTTGTTTGCTTTCTTTGGGGGCATTTAGAGCTGATTAGAAGCCTGGAGACAGAAGTCCATTATTTACCCAAACAGCAGCCAAGAGTGGAGAGACAACAATGCAGCCTCCCTCCCTCCTTTTCTCTCTACTCCATCCTCTGTGTCCCTCCTGCATTCTCAAAATGAGCCTCAAGTCCTGAAGGGATCATTCTTCATCGGGGAGAGGACAACTAAGTCTGTGTGGTCTGCTGCCTTCTGTTGGAGATGCCAGCAGTGACAGAGGATTTGCTGGAGGCCTCTGGCTCCTCAGGGTCAGGTCCCTGTGCTGGGGAGGAGCGTGGGACGCCTTCCCGGACGGCAGGAGACGAAGGGGTGGCGTGGGTGTCTGAAACTGTCTGCGCTTAACCAGCCTTCTTGGAAGTGGGGTCACAGGGGCTGTTCGAGGAACGAGGAAGAGGATGAACGTGCGGTCCCACTGAAGAGATTTTGCAAAAAGCTGCACAAGAAGAATTGTTTCTTTCCATGGGAGTTATAGCTAGGGGAACAAAGTGGGAGAGCCAGATGTGAGCTGGTCTGTGGCAGCATCCCTACCCTCCTCCTCCTCCTCCTCCTCCCCCCTCTCTCCCAGGAATTGTTCCTGAGCCCTCCACACACTTCATCTGTGGGGGCGCATGCACTTAGATACATGAACAGATCCCAAGCCTCCACAGCTATTGTTGCCTGTAGCATGGTGTTTTTAATTGCAGGATATGTGGCCCTGGTTTATTGGGGAGCGTTTACAATGTGGGGAAAATGCTGCCTTTTGTCTTTCAGCTGCCCATTGAGGTAACAGCATGGCTAATAATGGATATCAGCTCCAAAACAGTAGGGAACTTGGTTCTGGAGGGGGCTGCTCCCTCTCTGAAACACAACTAAAGCTGCCTCACATTAGGAGCTGTTGTTCTGTTTGTTCCTAGGCTAATGCAATCAAGAGCAAATCCCTTCTATTTTCCGTCTCCATCCCTAATCTTGCATGTCACATCTTATTGTATGGAGGATTCTTTTTTCCTGGAAGGAACAGGAATTTGGCGGTCATTACTTATTGTCCTGATTACAGTCTTGGCTAAGCTTGCACTGCAGCAAAAATACTAAATTCAGTTTTGAAATTTTTCTTTGCCCTCTTCTGGCCATAAAATGGTGTTAAACTGCATATTTTCGCCCCTGATTTGGCCTGTCCCCCAGATTTCCACTGCAATGGAAGATTTTTTGATCCCATGCTTCTTTAAAAGTGGTGTTGATAACAATCAAAGTGGAGATTGCTTGTATAAAAGAGCATTATTTATTAAGACAGACATCTGTTATTGCTATCTATTTTCCTCCCTTATGCTGGGCAGGACGAGAGAATGAAATGCCAAGGAGGGAAATGTGCTGTTTAAGTTAAGTATAGAATTCATATGCTTTAAGTGAAGTTAAAGCATAGAATCTATTCATATGCCACAATGAATAAATAGGTATGAATTGGCCATGAATACAGTCTTGACATTAGGGGAGGGCTCACAACTGTAAGAGGGTTTTGAGACCAGGCTTTCAGTGTGTGTGAGACAAGCAAACAATAACATCCTTTAGTCAGTATCATGTAAATGGAGTTGTACGCAGAAGGGGCACTGGTAAGTGTGGAGATGGACTTGGTGACTCGAGGTGCCTCCCAGCCCTGCGTGCTTCCTACATGTGTGCGATCCCGTTGGGAGCTTTGCAGCGAGTCTGTCACTCAAAGGCAAGCGTTTGTGATGGAGAGTGTTGCTGGAGGGCAGTGGGACCAGTATCTTGGGAAACGGGGCAAGGAGAGTCATCTGGGGAGTGGGGAGCCAGAGCTTGGCGGGGAGGCAGGGCACGACCAGACCCGTCTCTGTGGCTTGCATGTCACCAACAAGTCCTGCCACTCGGGTCTTGTGAAGATCTTCCCTCAGGCTCCAGGGAGATTCCTGAACAACAAAGATTAAAGCTTTTATTTCTGACCTCTTCGAGAGAATGCGGGCATGATGCCCAAGAGATCGTTGCTAAAAAAGGGAGATCCAGTTTAAGTTTCCTTTTGACCAAAAGAGCCAAAACCCAAATTCTTACTGCACAGCATTAGAAAGGATTCAGAGACCATGACTGACCAAACGCCCTTGAGAAAACTGAAGGCTCCACCAGTACAAAGTCACAGGAGTAAAAATCAATCAAGAGTGGGGGGGGAAAGCAGCCTTCAGTTTGACAACACAGAGCAAAGAGAGCTGCCAGCAGCTGGAGGAAGTTCAGCGCTAACAAAGAGAAGGTCTGGCACTCAAGAGAGAAATTAAACAGCCAGTGGACAGCAGGAAAGGTTATGTAGCAGAGAGACACCCCAGAGGACTGAGTTTATTACTGGGAGCATCTTTGCTGAAAACACCACGCCGCAGTGGTGGTGTGAAGGGAAGGCAGCAAATTTCCCCTCTGGGCTGGTGCCTTTGCTGCCCGTGCTTGGGGCTCCCTCGTCCAGGCCAAGGCTGTGGGTGGGAGGGACGGTGCCAGGGGGACCCAAGGCTCAGCAGTGCTGGGATGCAGGGATGGAGCTGTGCCAGCCACAGCTCCTACAGCAGCCATGAGTTATGTTGGTGATCAGGCGGGTGACACAAAGTCACCTTTTCTTGCACTGTGACTTCTGTGAGGCGGTGTGGAAGGGGGCCGTTTTGACTGTCCGTGTGGTGTGAAACAAGCACGCTAATTGTCTCAGGGAGGCATGGGGGAAAGGACCCATCTAAAGAGGGTACCCAAAAAGAGCCCCTTCTTTCCTCCATCTTCCTTTACTGGCTGTAATCTGTCTTGTGTGCATATGGCAGTGGTGCCATTTATACACTTACAGAGAAAGTGCATGCCATTAATTCAGCCCACCTCTGAGTCATGGCAGTGGAGGGAAATAGGGGAGTACTTGCTTCAAACCATATGATACACACAAACTGCAAGGACATTGTTTTTCAGAGCATTCACAACAGGAACCAACAACACACAGGCCACAACAGGCCAGCCCCTGCACAAAGAAACAGGCAGAGTCGCCAGCCAAGGGAGTCCCACAGTTTTCTAAGCGGTCCCCAGCCCCAGTCTGTTGGCATGCTTCTGGTTTGCTGGCACAAAGCAATGAGGGCATCAAGATCCCCTCAGGACAGAGGGAGTTTCACCTCTCATTTCAGTGAGGCCAAAATTTTTCCCTTTGGATCCAGCTGGTTTGGTGGTTTCTCTTCCACACCTCTCTGGTGGTTGGGTTTGGTTTTTTTTTTTTTTTGGACAGGGAAGTGTTTATAATTCCTTGTCTTGGTGTATGAGGGAGTGAGGGCTGCAGCTGCCAGCCAGGCTCTGAGCTTATCTCTGCCAGCAGCCTGTGCCGCAGGCTGGTGTGGTCCTCGAGAGCTGCCTTTGGCTCTCCTGAGCTGTGCCAGTTTTGCCCTGCCAGAGGGAAGGGGAGAGGTGGGTTTGGAGAGGCACAGGGAGGCCCCTTTTCTTGCTGGTTGTGAGGGTTGAGGCTGAGCTTCTGCACCGGTGCCAGAATTTAAGTGGGAGCCACTGGTGGGGACAGTATGTTGGGCTGAAATCCTGCCAGACCACTGGCAGACTCCCTTTAACACCACGATGGGGCTGAGCTGCATGCCAAGACCACGAGCGAGCTTCCCTCCAGTGTTTGGGCTTGGGAATCTGGTTTGGCTTGTGCCAGAGCTGGGCAGGGGAGATGGGGGTGCATGCAAATGTCTACGTTGCAGCCCCTCAAGCTCCTGCTGGCTACTCCAGTGTTGCACAAATCCTGAAGTTTCTGCCCAAGACCTCAAGTGCTCTTTGGGTTTCCTCCCTATAGCACACGTCACCCAGAGGTGGGCAGTGATGCTTCATGTGCTCGGTCTGTGACATGCTCTGGGAGCTGTGGGGACAAAAGAGATGAGAAACACATGTTGTTAAGCAGGTTTGTGTGCTGATAGGATCATGCCCTCTACATTTTGCACCGTGTCTCCTTAAGGCTACTGTAGCCTTTCGGACAAGCAGGGGAGCTCCCTTGTTTTCTGCTGGGCTGGTTGGGGGCCCTGGGGGGTTTTGTGCCAGGACCTTGCAGCATACCTGGCGAGCACGGGTTTGCTAGCTGGCAGAGTGGCAGCCCTCTCTCCGGGCTGGGAGGCAGCTCCTCCTCTCCGGCAGCATGCCTGCAGCTGCTTCGAGGAAAGCCTGCGAGCCAGGAATGTGTAAGGATGCCGGCGTCTGTGCGCCCTCACGGCCTTTCATCTCCAAAACACAGCCCAGCCAGGCCACAGGGCAGAAAGCAAAACATCCTGGGAAGAGCTCAAGAAGTATTAGAGAATAGTTCGTGCTTTTGGAGGCAATTCAAGCCGTGATCCCTCTTGTAGGAATGCAGGCTGCAGGAGGTGTGGAGAGCCTCAGGGTCACTAGCAGGGCTCAGCACCCTCTCCTGCTAGCCCAGGGCAGTACCGAAGTTCATAGCAAGTCACTAATGCCTCGTCGCTGTCTCCAGAGCAGTGAGAGAAGTGAGAGACAGGCAAGCGCTTGGGTCTCCATCATTGTATCTGGCTGGCGCTCATTGCCTGCCCTTACTGGTTTGCGGCTAGGTAGGCTACTGAAGTTCAAAAGCCCCATTTTTAAGTGACTGCAGTGGTGTGCTCAGGTCCTTTATGTCTCTGCAAGTTGAGTCACCTGTGGATGCATGTATAAGCAACAGCAGCAAGTCTCTTGAAATTGCCCATCAGGGAACAAGAGCTGGGAAGAGGACCCAGGCACCCGCTCCCAAGCCACAGGCAGTGCTGTGTTGTCTCTGCATGAGTCTTGGGCACTCTCTGCTTCTCAAGGCGAGCCTGAGTATCTCTGTACCGCTCCGTAGGGCGGATATCAGCCTCGCATTTGAGCTTCTGCATGCAAACCTCCTGACACCCATTAGCTTGTCAGCTGGGTTTGGCTGGTGCCAGCAGTGGGAATGATGTTCTCCTCTGCTGAGGACTGCAGCACTCCGTGCGTGTCTCAGCCAGGAGGCAGGCGCAGGCTCCTGGGTCTGAGGGATGGGAAGTGATGGGACGGGACTGAGCATTTTGAGAGGGGACCAGAGCAGAGCAGGGATGGCAAAGGGCGTTTGCAGCCCTGGTACAATCTGGACTGGGAGCTGCCTCGTTAAATCAGTGCTGTTTGCTTTGCTGGAGTGACTCGGAAGAGAGGATGCTCTCCCTGAAGCAACATCTATTTGGGTTATCATAACCACCAAATAGAGCTGTGGCTTTATTTTTCTGTTTGTTTGGTTTTTAAAGTCAAGCCATGGGACTCAGCATCAACAGTCTTCCCAACTAGACAGGAGAAAATTCCATGATTGCAGAGAGGGGGGGAGAGAGATGTCTGCAACAGTTCTTTGTTATTTCCAGACATGGTCACGAAGAGCCAGATGGAAGGAGATGAAAGAATGAGAAGAATAGGTTGCTTTAGACACCAAATAATGATGTTTTAGGAATGAAGCCATGAGAATTTTTTTTTTTTAAATTCCCTAGCTGAATTAGAGAGTCAAACCAAAAATTTCATTGCAGGTCAGCTGAAATTCATTTTTTATTCTCAACAGGAAAAAAAGGGCTGACCAAACAAAAAGTTACTAAGCTTATCAAAACATGTTTTTGTTTTGCTCTCTTTGACCTTTAAGTTTACATACAACACTTCATGAAATATCTTTCAAAACAAAAAAGGGAAAATAGTTCACTTCATCTTAGAAATAATTTTGGAATCAAAGCTGTTCCCTGAACTAGGTCACAAATTTCCAAATAGTTTTGGTCAACCTCAAATTGCATTTTCTAGTGAATTAGCTCTCTGTCTGAAAAACGTTACCCAGCTTTATTTAGGAATTGTAGGAAATCAATAATCACTTCTCTTGTTTCTTAGTCACAGAATTGCCTTTGGGCTGCAAATGCTGGCAAGACAGTGCTGTCAGCCTAGCACAGAGGCCGTGGGCTGTTAAGGGGAGCTCTGCTCTTGGAGAAGTGGGGGTGACTTGAGTCTGCTTCCCTGAGACTACAGGCGTGGGTACAGGGCATGCCACTTCTGATGAGCACAGCAGATGTTATTCACTACTCAATTATGTTTGCCCTTCATTTTATATACTGCTCCGCTGCTGTGAGAGGGAACATAGTTGTAACAGGTATATCGTGAGAGCAACAGATTGTAAGCTAACAGGTCGAGGGGGTGTTGGGGAAATACCATCCGTCTTCCTCACTGATAGCCCACACAGCATAGTTTATCTCCTGTTCCCTTTCTGTTTATGCTGGGTTAAATGAGCAATAGATGGGGGACCCACGAGGACATGCCAGTGTAAGCACAAGCAGCTTGCCTAAGAAAAAGCCTCTGTGTTTGGCCAAGCATCTTCAGCAAGAGCGGGTTCAGCATGAGCTGCCAGGTAACAGTGCAGGGGCAAAGTGGGTGCAGGCAGCTGTCGACTGATAGCCCGGTGTGATACCCATCCTTGGGGTGTCCCTGGGAAGGCTGGACTTTGAAAGTTTTCCTCTTTCCTCCCAGCTGTGGCAGTTACCATAGTGACTGGATTTTATAATGTATTTCATAGCGATGCTACCAATTTTCTCATGGCCTTATCAGAGCTTCCTCTTGGCTGTCTCACTAAAGAGGTCAGCCATTAAGTGCAAGTCAGAGAGACTTACAGCGCTTTGCGTATTGCAGAGGGAAGCCTCTTCAGAATAGGTGTGAAACAGTGTTAGCTCTGCACAGGGACGGTTTCAGGTGCTGGTGCCTGGGCTGGAGGCTTTCTGCGGGATAACAGGGGCAGCAGGAGTTGAAAAGAAGTAGCTGGTTGTAACTCAGGGGTCATAGTTCCCCTTGCACTGGGTCCCAGGTGGCCCAACACCACTACTCTGTGGTTCCAAGTGTGGGGCTGTCAGGTAACTAACTGTCTTTGCAGTTTAATGGGACTTGCTTGTTGCTGATGTGATGTTTCTGAGAGCAGGGAAAAACACATGCACATCTATCCCTGCAGTCTGTATGCTTGTGCAGCGTAATTTTCACTTAGTTTTTACAGCAGTGTTTTTCCTCTCCTCTTTCCAATACAAATGACTAGGCGCACACGCCTTTCTGCCAGTTATCAGGTCTTCAGTAGTAAAAGCTGAGGTTATGAGAACCTAGAGAGCTTTCTTTGCATCTGCCCACCTCCTGCAATCCTAGTTTGTGTTGTGAAGGTTGTAATGTGACAAAGCTTTGGCAGACTTGCCTTCAGCTCCCTCTGGCTACACAAACACAGTTTAACATTTGATGGAGCTGTGCCTTTTTGGCAGATATACCACTGATAAGTAGACTCCAGGTTAGTACCCCAGCCTTTTCAAACTTCTCCCCTCTTGCAGATTTGTATTTTCAGATTTTCCCATGAGTCTGATAACTATTCCTGACTGTATGGTTTCAGGAAGGGGATACTCTGTCAAGACCATGGGCCAAGAAAAGTTGCCTAGACAAAATAATGCCTAATAATGGGGTTTACTCTGACCCTTCCTCACTGTTCCCACTGTGTAAAGGGGAATCTCATGACTTTTCATGTGGTAAAGAAGCTTCAAAGGAGAGAAATGACTGTGGCAGAGAGCACTATCCTCTGAAGATTCGCTCTTGCAGAGCCATCTCCAGCAGAGCCATTGAGTGGAGCAGCTCTGCAGCTGCTCTGCGTTAATAAGGAGCTGAGCAAGTCCTTGACCAAGGCTAGAAGATGGGAATTGCAAAACTGGCTTATTTCCAATTCTGTTCTCACTCTCCCTACCACACTGAGGCTGACTCAGTGCTTCCTTCCAATCACACAGCGATTTCCATTGCTTTTTTGCAATGTGCTGTGGTAGAAAGCAGGTAAAGAAGGACCAAGGCACAGAGCTGGGGAGAAGGGTCTTCAAATCCATTGCATTAGTGATGGGAGCAAAACTACTGAGGCCTCTTGTGCAAGAAGCCGGAGGCTGCTGGTAAACCTCAGCATTTCCTGCACTCCACGTTCCTCTTGGGTATCCAGTTACTGGAAGAGGTGAGGACATGCGATAGGGTTGTAAATCCTAACTTGCCTCCAACTGCTCAGCTTGCTCTTCCCTTCCCTTCATTGGAGCCAGGCAATGGCTGAGAAATGTGCCAGATTTGGATCCCATTCAGAAATAAATCATCCCAGCTGGCCAGAAAAGGGGGCAACAAAACTTACTGGCAGGACCAGTATAATCTGCAGGACTTCTGGGTGTGGGAAATTAAGGGGGATGAAGGATGGAAAAAGAGGGACTACCATGATACAGAAAGAGCTGTGGGTCACCACAGATTTAGGGGTTGAAAGGGAACGCTTGAGTTTGCATAAGGCACAAAAACTGCCTCAGACTGGGGGGAGGGCTGCTGAGTGAGTGTATCCCAAAATGGGGCAAATGATCTCAGGGCTCTGGTGCTGGGCTCAGTGGACTTGGACTTCTTCTGTCCTGCAGGGGAAGGAGCATGCCTTTGGGAAAAAGCCAGATGGTAGAGAAATCTTCCTTTTACTGCTGAGCCTGGGTGTGCTTGGAGAAGGAGAGAGGTGGTGGGGTCTGTGTTTAATAGCTAAGAGGAATCTGTGATCTACAGTTCTGCTTGGGTCTGGAGGCTGGGACGGTGCTTCACCTCTGGCTGCCTGCCCCGAGGAGAAACTCCTCATCCTCCTCATCCTTCGCAACCTCCTGTCGGCAAGGGCTTCCTCTGACCACTTCTAAGGTGCTGTGACTTGTCTCATGCGCTACCCACGTACAGAACAGCCCCCTCCTGCTGCAAGTCAGGAGTCAATGCTGGTCTTGTTTTTATTTTTATGTTTTAAACAAAACAGGATGGAGAATTGCAGTTCCCAGAAGTCCAGCAATGGCAAAACAGAGCCTGGCCCAGGGCACTCACGGTCTGTGAAGGATGGTCGTACCCCAGCAGGGAGTATGACTTTTGTGTCAGATTGTGAAGTGGTCCTGGCTCTGGACCAGGGGGCAAAGGAAGCTGAGCCCCTGCCTTCGGGTCATTCTTGAGCAAGTCCCCTCCCCTGGGCCTTTCTTTTCCAGTCTGTCACACGAGAAGATGATACCAATCTCATCCCACAGGTCCTGTGGGACTAACTTCATTTAGGACATTTCATGTGCGCTGAGATCCTTCCCTGTGCACGAGGGTTATTTTCTTATCCAAATACAAAGCGATTAACTGGATTCCTCCCCCTGAGAACCGCGGTGCAGCAGCAGCACCTCCTCTCCTCCCATGGGACTGACTCTGCCCTGCTCACAGCTGAAGCCTCTTCGGCTAGCTTGGCATGTGCAAATCAGTCTCTGGTCTCTTGCCTCCGTGCCTTGCTGGGAGCTAGCGCTAGCAAGAAAGATCCTGGTGGCTGCAGAGGAACTGGCAGTTTCACTGCATGATGTGGCAGGAGGGAATCCAGCCCCTTCTTCCAGAAGTGCTGCAGGGAAGGGTGGAGGGAAGAGTGCTAAGAGACAGTGCAGTTGTGAGCCATTACATTTTTGAGGCTGTGAGCGCGAGGGGGGTTTTAGGGCGAGCGGCAGAGCGAGGCTGCAGCAGGGAGAGCGCTGCCAGACGCAAGCTCCCTTCCTTCTAGCAGCCATTTTCCAGACTTGTTTGCGGTAGAGATTTCCTCTTCCCCAGACTCTCATGTCATTGTTCCCCTTATGGGGCCTCACCGGTCATTGCCTTGTGGTGGAAAATATGAGGTTGTGGGGGCTACAGCACAGACATTCCTTCCAGTTTAAAAGGGAAAACAGAGCCCTCGCGCAGTGGAGTCCCCGAGAGAGGTGTGCCTGGCTCCGTAACAGTTAGCAGCATCGCGCTGTAAGAGAAATCAGCTGTTTGGCAGATGCCTTTCTCCTCTTGATTAGGTTGCGGGGAGAAAGCCTTCTTCCTCCCAATTCCTGCTTCCCTTTCCTTGCAGGCACCAGCTCCTGCCCGCTTGCCGTGGGACATGAGAAAGCCATGGCTGGTGTGTTAGGGCTGCAGTCCCTGTCAGGGGGCCAGGCCATATACCCACTGGGGTCATTGGGGAGGTAGAGCTCTCTCTGTCCACCCTGCCAATCTCTGCAAGGCGATACTGCCAAGGCAGTCTTTTGTGTAGCAGTAGTAGAATCGGACGTCTTCATCTCCCTGATAGAGCCATGGACAAATACGCACAAACAGGCTGCCAGGGGCAATGTTGTTTTTTCATGGCCTCATGCAGAGGTCACTGACCTGATGGGCCCCTCTCATCACAGAGGTCAGAGCGTCACTGCTGTCCCTCTCAATGCTCTGATATGATGGACACGGCCAGTTCACAGATCACAGACTGAACAGCCAACAAGGCAGGAAGGGTCGCACACAAATGGGTGAGGTACAGCTTTTGCAGAGAAGGAACCTCCTCTGAGCTCTGGGACTTGCAGGTCCCTTCCTCCCTTGCCTGCTTTTCCAAAATCCAAGTTCTCTGGGAACACACCCTGATTCCCAGCATGGGCAGAGATGTATGCTCTGGCTTGTTTCCCGTTAGCAAAAGTCAGCTGTCATTAAATATTCATCTATTAAGCATTCAAAAGCCTTTTAAGGGGTTGCATTTTGTTGTGTGATGTATTTACAGCAAGCCAGTCCTGGATGTCAGCTGAGAATAGGAATAGATAGAGGGAGAGATTTGGGAAGAGGGGTGGTGACTGGGGACTGGATTGGGGCATGTGCTTCTCTGTGGCAGGCGTCCCAGCAGTGCAGCAGCTCCCAGCACTGTGTCTGGATGGCTGTTCGCAGCCATGGATTGCAGCTGGCTGAAATACCTCAGCGACGGAAGCTCCGAGGGACAGATGAAAGCAGAATAGAGATGGGGTCTGTCCTCCGACTCAAGGAAAACATTGGGGAGGGAGCACAAGGGTCAGCATGGGGGAGACTGAAGTGGGACTGGAGTTGGGGCTGGGGTGAGGACCTGCCCCCAGGACTGCAAGCGGTAGTGGTGTTGAGTCTGTCAAGACGAGAGGCTGAGCCAGAGGGGTGTTTCACGGGGCTCTGCAAAGGAATTACAGCCTGGTTCCCTGAGGAAGCAAAGCTATGTCAGCAGGCTCTCTGTGCCTGCCTGCCTGCCTGTCTCTCGCCTCCAGTGAGTCTTGAATCTCTTGGCCTGTTTCCGCCACAGCTGATAAAGCAGTGGAGGCCTCTGAGATAATGGGATCCAGCTGGTTTTGAGACTCTAGGTGACTTACTTAATGAGAGGGGCCTGCGAAGACCCCCTCTGAGGAAGGAGTCCATACGCTGCCCTATAACTAGCTGACAGGCAGGCTATGCAGAGAGAGCTGTTGGAAACTGGGCTTCATTAGTTCTGCTGCTTGCAGAATGGCTTTAGGATTTGGGGGAGGGAGGAATCCTGAAGTTTTAATGGTGCTGGACCCCTTTGCATCCAGCACAGACCTCATGCTGACACCCTTCAAATCGTATATTGTTAGCACTGGGGACATTGTCAAATGTGTCTGGTCACAGTGCCCTGGGGAATCAATCCAGCACTGGTCCAGACGTTGCCTTGCAAACATCTTTTTTTTTTCCTTTTTAACTAACTAGCTTGGGGACGGCCTGTTTTTGAGCCTTCTGAGCTGCCCATTGACACCTTTGCTGGTCTGAGCTGCAGGACCAGTACCCTGTGCCTCCCAGAGGCAAGAGGAGGGGAACCTCCTGCTGGGGGGTGGCTCCAGAGGGTGCCACTGTGGGACTGGATAACACCAGACCTGAGGAAGGGTGCAGCTGGTGACCCTGCACCAGTGGGTTCAGCAACCTCTGATGGCAGGTTTCCTTCCAGAGTAGAGGATATGGATCACTCCACAGCCCACCGTGCCATCCTAATAGTGATGATGTCCTGGGAGGTTGATTTTATTGGAGAGCTGAACTGGGAATCAGATGTGGTTCAATCCCCACATGCTGGGCTTATCTCCATATTATCTTTGACAACTGAAAATCAAATCTTCCAAGTCGAACTTAAAGATAATTTGTGTGGGGTTTCTTCCAGAGTCTGCAGATGTCCTGAGGCAATAGCCCTAAGGAAGAGAAATTGCAATGTTCGCCTTACCTATTTATGGCAAACCGAACGTCGGGGGTGCCTGCTTGTTTCACGCTAATCTGCTCAGTTTACACTGCTGCAAAATTTCCGCCCCGTCACACCAGAGTGTTAGAGGATCCAGGGAGCTGCTGCAGGAATTAGGTCAGGTTTGCGGGGAGGGACCGGCGCTTTGCTTGTTAGCCACAAACCAGAACGACAAGATGAATGGCCAGAGGTGAGAGGCTGCCTGCCCGTGGGTGCCCTCCAGCAAACTGGGATCTGCTCTCCCTGGAACTCTGCAGGAGGGCACACTGCCGAAAGAGCTGTTTTGCCTGGAGGCACGCTTGGGTAACGGGTTGAAATGCACAAGCCAAGTGCTTTCTCAGTGCCATCGCTGTACATGAGTTGCTAAGTTTTCCTGATGGCCCGTAGCTGCTCTGCTGCCCAGCCCTCTCTTTGGGTATCACAGCACAATGCAGCGCTTCTCCCTCCCAGCCCCACAACAGAGGAGAAGGGAGGCTTGGGAGTCAGGAGACATGGCTTCTTGTCTTAGCTTTCTGTATCGTTGACCTAGCACCTTGTGTCTCCAAATCTTTCTGCGTTGAGGAGAAAACATTGCCAAGACAACAGCTGAATGAAGCACTAGATTTTGTGGCTGGTTTTGAGTTGGTTTAGAAATTGTGTAGGCAGTGCTGTTTACAGGTGGCTCCTTGGTGCATTCCGAGACCCCTTGCATCCCTACTCCTGTGTCAGTCATGGCAGGGAACAGGCAAAAGAGATGTGGACAGGAAGACATAGGGAGGACTGCCTCAAATATGTAGCTGCAAAGCTCGTTTCTCCCTGTCTGTGTAGAGGGAGTCTATTGTGAATTGTATATCTGGTTATATCTATCCTCCCAGCTTTTGCTGCTGCCTTCCCTGAGGTGTGAGAATCTGTGCGAGTCCTGCAACCCCAGATGTGATTTTGGTGCCCAATAGTTTTGCCTTAGCTGCGTGGTACTCAAGTTTGTATAATACATGGGATTGCCTCCTGGAGGAGCTTTTGGTGCTACAGCTCTAGAGCACTTCGATTTCCTCACACATCAGGCAGGGCAAAAATGCAAAGCCTTGATTTTACAGCAAACAGCACAGAGCACTATATGAGGGGTCAAGTCATTTTATGGATTTCACAGACTGATGCCAAAAGAGGAAAAAGACCTGTAGTTGCTGCTGATAGCAGAAAAGCTTTTTACTCCTGTCAGTAGGAGCAGGACGGCAGGTAGTATTTCTCCAGTGCAGCACAGGCTACTGAGAAAAAGACTTTTGAGATCTCCAAGAGGAGATTTTGTAAGGAAAGATGGGCAGAAAGCAAAAGCAATCTGAGGGGTTGTTTTCAAGCATGCAAGGTGGTCTCCTTGCTGGTTTCCCAGAGCACGCGTGATGGCAGAAATCCCTGCTGCTCCCTTTGGGCCACGGGGCACCATGGACATGCAGCTGCTTGCACAGCTCTTCTCTGCAGGTGGAAGCTCGTTCTTACTTACAGAGGTGATTTGTCACTGAACTGTTAATAGCTTCAGCTTTCACAGGCTGGTCAGGAAAGTCCCCATTTCCACCAAATGACACCAGGCGGTTGTGGCTCAGCATGGGCCAGAGGAGGGAGCAGCCAAAGGAGAGCTGCCGTGAGCAGGCAAGGAGCCACGATGCCTCTTTTCCTTCATGCGTGTGGTCACTCATATATCTTGCCGCAGACACCGCACTGTTTTCACACAGCCTGGAGCAGGCACAGCTGCTTGTAGGACCTTGGGACCCTGTGCAGACCTGCACGAGGCACCGTGTGTCGGCGCATCGAGTCACGCTTGGTCCTGGACATCCGGGCTCCAGCAGGGGCTCGGAAATGCTCCCGACATCGATGCTTACACTGTGTTGGGGGGTCTGACTCCTCAGCGCTGGTTGCTGCTAGAGATGAGAAACAGCCCTTCCCACTGCCTAATTTTAGCTCTCCACCTTGAGGCCCCGCATTGCCAGTTGCCATGGTGATCCCTCACCGCTGGCGCTGCCGTCGGCTTTCTCACCCGCGGGTGCCTTGGAAATGTCTCTTTTTCCTCCTTGCTCCCTAGGAAGCAACAGCCGAGGCAGAAGTATTGCGTGTGGCTCGCTGCACTGTCAGTTCGGGTCTTCTGCTTGGCACTTGCCTGTTTGCGTGCAAGAACCCTTCATCCATGTGGTTACACTTCCCAGCCCCCCAGAAGCAGCTTGCGTTCCCATCCCCGTTTGGCAGACAGTCTGGCCTATGCGTACACGATGCTGCCTAGCTGCCCTGAGTTTCTAGCCCATGAGCAATAGAAAACAGCTTTCTCCATGATCTTTGCCGGAGAAGATGTCTAAGGAGGTTGTGCCCCTGCGGAGGCTGTGGGGTGAAGAGTCAGGAGTGCCCCTGTGCCATGGCAGATGCTCGGAGTCCAGATGCTCCTGCCCTGGCTTCATGCCTACCTCTCTTACACCTTCCCACTTGCTCTCTGGGCAGCAAAGGAGTAATTAAAAGCATTGCCCAAACAGAGAGACCTTGGGCATCTCACCTGAGGCAGAAGAGGGGAACTGCCTTGTCACAGCTTGCAGTGTAAATGCCACCACCGTGTGGCAATTAGTAACGACTCCCTGCCCTTTCCATTCTGCATGCCCGAGCACGCTGTGCACAGGGATGAGTGACACTTCCCAAGCCCACAGTGACAGAAAAGGCAATGGCAGTTCGCAGGGAGGAAGTAGTGTAAAAAAGGTGATTCCAGCCCCCAAATCCTGAAATTAATTTAAGGGTGATGGCATTTAAACACATAGTAGACTGTGGAGTCTTTTTTTTTTTTTTTCTTTTTTTTGTGACCTGGTATTTAAACCTTTGCAGTTCACATTTTCAAGCTTTTACATGGTACGTGCAAGGACGAGCTATTTAATATGGAAGTGGCAGCTGCCATCCCTGCTTACTCACATGACTCCAGCAGATGGAGCTTTATAAAGAACAAACATGACAAGGTCCAAGGTAAGATCAGAATATCTGTGACAAGAAACTAGTTGGGCTGGTAGCACCTGGGAAGTCACCAGAGAATCAGGAGTGAAGATTATAAAGCCTCATTCGCAGACCCCCGCTGTAGTCGTCCATTCATCCACCGCCATCTCTGTTACACTCCCAAGTTATGCACAGGAGACTCAGGCATTTGCTGGGAAGGCGGCCAGGAGCTGCTAGAGCTTCCACCCTGCGGTGTGCTGTGAACCACCTCAGAGCCGTGTGGCTGTACCAAGCAGTAGCAGCGGCAACTGCTAACTTCATCTGTGTGCAGGCTGGTGGAGGAAAGTGTTTTCTGGCTCTTGCGGGAGGTGAAGGCAGGATCTGCAGCAGCAGCTGCTAGTGCCTGGCAGAGCAGCGCACCTTGACCTGTGAAGCAGCCGCAGAGGGTCAGGTTGCAGGTGCAAGGTGTGTAGATGTAGGGTAGGAGCGGTGATGTCTGGTGAAGGGAAGGACGTGAGGGTCTTGGGGATTTGGGGAGGGGAGCATACAAGTACAAGAAGTTATGGTTTGTAGGTTGTCGATGGAGCAAGTACGGTTTATGGGGTAAGCATGGGGGGCACAGGGGGCTGAGTTACTGCTCTGGGAACTGGGGTGGAAGCTGAGAGCTGCTTTCACTGAAGGTGGAGCCAGCACCCAGCTCCTGCCATGGCTGCTGCTGCCAGGTGGGAGGATGAGCAAGCTGAGTCTGAGAAACCCTGTGCCAGACTGAGAGGGCAGGCAGGCAGAGTAACTTGATTCCTTTCTTTCTCTAGCAAACCCCTGGGGTGGAGACAGCTGTGGCGGGATGTGGCAACCAGCTCTGACCCACTGCTAGCCTAGGACAGCTTAAAACAACAGCAAAGAAGCAACCACCAAACTGTCTTGCTTTGATTAATAAGAAAAACCAGAATAACGTGGCTTTCTAGCCTGGCAGGAGGCAGTTTGTCCTCAAAGGCTGCTTTGGCCGTGTCACCCTGCCAGCAACCCTGCCCCAGGTGCCAGCGGGAGAGCTGCGGGACGGCTCCTGGGCTCCGGCGCTACAGGGGAGGGAGCTGTGGCCAGGACAGCCGCATTGCGGGCCTGGTTTCCAGCGAGCTGGTGAGGGGAGAGGAGTCTTGCAACCCAAGCTCGGTCCCTGCGGACGCCTGCCGAGGCTGACTGCGGTTGCAGCAATGCCATCTCAGCCCAGGAGGCAAGAGCCAGGTTTGGCATCGGTGGGCACGGCCGGGAGCCTGCTGCTGGCAGTCCTGTCTGGCAAGGAGAGGCAGAGTACTGCCATCTATTGCCAGGCACCTGGATTACAGACCTTGGTGGGTGGCTGTTCAAAGCCATATCTAGCTCTTTTTTTTCTGGTCTTTGGTTCAATGAAGGGGTGGGCACGTTGTTTGAAACCCTTTAAATAGATCAGCACTTAGGTGCCTACAGTGCATTTTAGGTGTGGGAGTGCCCTAGCCAGACTCTAGCCTGGGAGAATTTGTTTTTTCTTTGTGCTTTTTGCAAAATGAGTTATTCTTCCTTTCCTGCCCTAAGTTGTGTGATGTTGCTTTGTGCAGTGAAGCACTCATGTTGCTCCATCCCACCCCAGAAGTGCCTAGATCTTTTACCCCAGCCCTCCACCAGAAGGCAACTAAGGAGAGCTGAATGCAGCAGAAGGGGCAGAGTGTCTTTCATAGCTCAGAAACAATATGTGAAAGGAGGACGAAGGGGCAGAGGGAGGATAACAGACTGTGTTCATGGGGTGAGCAGGCCTGGGACATGGTGTACATTTCTGAGCTAGGGCTGGTGTGTCTGAATACTGTATTTTTATTTTACAGAACAAGCAGCGAGATAGGAACGTTTGCAGAGAGTAGGAAAGATGTTTGTCGCTATGCAAACCTGGAGGGAATCCTGCAATGCTTTGAAAAGACCTTCTTGGGCTTGATGACTGTGCAGTAGGCCCGCAGACAAAATATTCTGAAGATCAGGGCAAGGTCATTCAGGAAATGATCTGGCTGTCACTGTGGGCTGTTCAGTAAAGACAACAACTCACTGTGAAGTTGTGGTTTAAAAGCAAAACAAAAAAAAGAAAATTAGGATAAAGCAGCAATAGAAAAAATGTGTTCAGCATTTGTTACTAAATGTATCAATAATGCTTGTTCCTCAGGCAAATTCTGCTCCTTTTTGATCACCTACTTTCAAAAGTATATGATGGAGGTACAAAGATACCACAAATGAGCAGAGGTTAAGAATAATACTCAAATGAGAAGGTAAAAAAAAGCTTTGTGTATTAGAGAGAAGAGTCACAGCTGATGTGATTGACCTACCTCAGTGATTATTTTACATTCCTCAATCTTCTGTCTCTGATACAAAACTGTTGAGGCTGTTGAGGAAGCCAGTTGGCTAGCCTGAACCACATACTTAACTTCCAGGTGGAAAATGTTAGATGAGATGAGAGTCACAAAGGAAATCAATGACAAAGCAGGGAATTAAACCAGGGTTTCCAAAGTCTGAACCCCTGGAACAGTCTGCACTTTTAAAAGTTTAAGAATAAAAAGACATTAAACTGCTAAAAGTAAATGGTGGGTTTATTGAAAACATGATTAACCTGTGGAAATCTTCCCTGCTAGGTGTCACCAGTTTGGGAATGCAGTGGGACTCAGAAAAAAAAAAAAAGATTTAACAGTTACGTGAACAACAAGAACACTTGTGATGACTTTGGCTAGGAGAAAACTGTAAAGCATATAAATTGTGCTGCAGGGCATAAGTCAGTGCTGGCTGTCAGGGACCAGGAAGAAATTTTCTCTGTGAGAAGATTACTGTATAATTATCTATGACAGTGTTTCCTCCTTTGAAGTGTTTAATCTTGACCAGTGGAGGCAAGATAATGGGTCATGTAGTTTTGTGAAGTTTTTTTGTGACAGGGGCATTATCTGGTGTCAGATGGCGATTTCTTCTGCCTGTTTGGTATCACACCTTTCTCCAGGGTTATGTTCACCACCACCTTAAATGTCTCAAGCAAAGACATTACTGCTGCATACCCTCCATGAAAAAAATTTTGAAGACAGCAGTCCTTGACATGAGCAATTATTCTTGCCATTCATGCTAGACTTTCTCTTACTCGTGTTTGCTCCAGTTCTCCTAGGTGATTTTCTGGGAATGACCTTAAGGAGACCCTCTATTGCTGGGGCTGTAGCTCTAGTTCTTGTGTCTGCTCCTGCTTATTGTCTGAGCTGCCCACCTATTGCAGTCATGCCTCTCTTGTTCTGTAATCTGTGTCTTACTTCTGTAATCTGTGTCTTACTGCCTTGGTGCTCTTTGGTCCAGTCTAGAAGTTAAATGTGTTATTTTTTTAAAGCTGTGTTGCTGTTCTTCCAGGTAACTTGATGCATTTTGTGTCTTTTACTTTGTATCTTGCAGGAAGAGCCAAGGAGCAAATCCAAGATCTGTGCCAATGTTTTCTGCGGAGCTGGGCGGGAATGTGCAGTGACAGAGAAGGGAGAGCCAACCTGCCTCTGCATTGAGGTAGGAGGGCGGCACAGCTTCTGCGTCTGGGATGGATGTCACCACCACCACCACCGCCACCCGTCTGGGTTTTGGTTGCTGGAAGGATCTCATGATGGGATGAGGCTATGGCTGTTTTGGAGCAGCTGCAAATTTACAGTGGCTCTTCAAACAGCAGGGCCTTTCCCAGTCTGGTGTGGGGAAAGAGTCCTGCAGGGTAGATACGGTCTGGGGGTTGCAGCTGTGCTACTCGCACAACTGCGTAGGGTCTTTACACGCACAGGAGACTTGTCTGGAGGTCTTTTGTTGGGAGAGCCCAGTAGGGTATTGATGTGCAGCTGGCCTTGGAGTGCACTATAGGGAGTGGTCTGCGAGCTCCAAGACAGCCTGCCCTTGCTGGCATCTTGTTTGAGGAGGTTACAAGCACCCTACTAAAAATCAGCTTTTGTAAAATGGAAATAATTGTGGTAGAGTGCTGTGAGGATGAATAGCTCCCTCCAGCAGGGAGCTGGAGATGATTAGAAGAGCCTTTCCCGGCTGTGGAGACACAGTGTCTCCCTACTCCGCTCTGCTCTGTGCTTTCAAACCATTCCTGCCTGGCTCCTGGGAATGGGTGTGAGGCTTTTTGTTCCCACTTCCCGCAGAGCCTGCAGCTCTGATGCAGTCAGCCTGGGCACTGGAGAGTGAAATTCCCTGTTAGCAGGAAGAGAGTCTGTCACTTTGGGTAGGCTTGGCCAGACCAAAAGGGATGCAAGAAAGAAGCCCACAGCCTGAACAGTGGCAGTGGTGAACTCTCCCTCTGCTGTGGGGTGTGCTGTTTGCTTGTGGCTGATGTCTTACTATACATTCAGTTGCAGAAAGGTGGAGCAGAGTCTACAAAGAGATGCAACAGAGTTGAGCAAGCAGAGGTACACAGAACAGATTCACAGAAGCACCTCTGGACAGGCACATCCATGGCACACAGAGCAGCACTTGCAGGATTACGCTCAGTATTTATGCTAGGCACCAATTTCTCTGCTGGGCTCTGCTTTTAGGAAGGCTCTTGTCGTGGTGGTGGTGATGGAGGCTGAGACAAAATGAAGCCTTTGAATCCACACCCGCAAGCTTCTCTGTGTGGATTTTTTGGGGTGGCGATGGGAGTGTTCAGTCTGCTCCAAACACCTTTTGGGCCAAGGGGGCTGGGCCAAGGGTTTCTGTTGAGTTGGGCTGATGCTGGGACTCACCTGCCTCCCTCTAGCTGTCCCAAAGAGGCAGGTAAAATGCTGTCTTCTCTGGCTCTCTCACAGCAATGCAAACCTCACAAGAGGCCTGTGTGCGGTAGCAATGGCAAGACGTACCTGAACCACTGTGAGCTGCACCGTGATGCCTGCCTCACTGGCTCCAAGATCCAGGTGGATTACGATGGCCACTGTAAAGGTAACCCTGTGTCAGGGAGCGATGAGGGCCGGCTGCCCTCTAAAGGGAGGGAGAGCTGGGAGCCAAGTGTGATAGCAAGGTAAGGCAGAGGTCTCGCCAGCCAGGACCCAGTACTACAGCTGCAGAGCAGGGTAAACAGGGCAAGCCTGGGAATGATAGCCAGGTTCAACCAAGAGTCCAGATCACCAGGCAAGTTTGTGGTGATGAAGTAGGCCTGAAGTCAAGCCATGAAGTCAGGTCAGCATCAGTTCTGGTGATGGTAACCAGGATCAGGCACAGGCCAGTTATTGCCAGACAAGTCCGTAGCAATGCAGTCTATAGCAGGTCTGAGATCAAGGTGGGAAGACAGTCACCAGGTCAGGGCCTAGATCAACAGGGTCTATGGCAGGTATGGGAATGGTTGCAACAGAGCTGGAGTCAGGCATACCTACCACATAATCCCAGGCAAGGACTAGGGGCCAAGGCATCAGCTGAAATAGAGCTCCTGGGCTCGTGGGTAGAGAGTGTGAATGGAGACCCTAGGTGAGGTTGGCAGGTCCATTAAGGCCCTCATTAGTGCAGTTGGGACCCTGACACCTTGGCTGTGGTGGGATCTTGGAGCTATTGTCTCCCTGGGTTGCTGGGATGCACTCAGGAGAGCAGGGCAACTTTTTGCTCCTGCTTGCCTCTCTCTGAGCTCGTGGATTCAGCCAGGCGGGTGTCTCAGTCTACCTGCTGGGGAAAGGTCAGACTCTTCAGAATAAACCCCCAAAGCCCATACTACGATCCATGTTCATGAAGGACCTCAAGAACTTTAGGAGCAAGGATTTTGCCTCAATGATGGGGCTGTTTAACTCACTGTCACACCAGCTGCACAGTAAAAAAGTGTTTCCTTGTGTTCAGACAGAATTTCATGTGTTTGAATATGTGCCTGCTGCCTCTTGCCCTGTTACTGGACACCATGGAGAAGAGTCTGGCTCAGTCATCTTCATTCCCTCCCATCAGATTTATAAATGTTGATGAGATTGCCCCTGAGCCTTCTCCAGGCTAAATAGTCCTCAGTTTCCCCTCAGGGTGACAGATGTTTCAGTCCCTTAATCATATATGTGGCCCTCATGTTTCCAAAGACTCCCAGGTTCCTCTGTTCTTGCCCAAGCAGTTCCCAGGGTGGGAAGAGGTTCATATTCCTTAATGTTGCATCAGAAATGTCCTCTTCTGTCTTTCCATTAACAGAGAAGAAGTCTGAGAATCCAGCTGCAAGTCCAGGTAAGAAGCCATCTCCTTTCTGGCTGGGGCCTCTGTATGAATATGGGAAAAGAGATGGGGAGGAAGGTCTGCTGGGGGAGTTGCACAGCTCTGTGTAGAAGTCATACCTCTGCACTGGCTGTAGCAGAGTCTGAGTTGATAAATCAGCTGAAATGTGATTGCCCAGCTCCTTATTCTTGGGTAACCTTTCAGAGCTCATACATCTCCTGGACTCTTCCCTGTGCTGGGATGCCTCAGGGACTCTGAGCATGTACAGGGTGCAATGAAACCCAGTTTGCCCCTAGGGACACAAGGTGTGTTCATCGCCCAGACTGAAGGAAGAGACCCGCTTTTGCATAGTTCATTGGGGATCTAAGCCGCAATAACTGTGGAGCTATGTTCCCAACTCCAAGAGCACTCTTTCGAAAGAAGACTTCGCTTCAGGAGTGATTAACTGATGGGCGCAGGGGCAGAGAGGCAGCACTATGTAATGAATGGGACATTGTCAAGGCAGTCGGGCCGTGTAGCCGAACCACTTCTTCCATCAGCCAACAAGTCTCTGATTCCCTGTGCCTGGTTTCCTCCCTTATGCATTGCCTTGTATACTTAGACTATGGATTTTGGGTCCATGGCCTGTGCTTCATCAGCAGACCCTTTTCCTATCCATAGCTTCTAAGTGCTGGAGCTGTATAATCATCAACTTCAGCTTCCTAGGACAGATGAGAGCAAACCCTCGTACAAGGTTAAGGCAAAGGGCCGTGTCAGGGCATGGCCACCACCTTAAAGCAGTTTCAAGGAAGTTCAAAATGAAACATGCAGAATCCTGACTTCCCCCCGCATCTGTCTGTCTGGTTGTGATTGTAGTCACTGGATTCAGAAGGAGATCCTTAGTGTGTGTGAATGACATGAATGCACACTGATTCCCCTTCTGGCTCCATTGACCTCTGGGCGGGTGTGACAACTCACAGAAGCCAGAAGATCTAGACTTTTAGTTTTGCTTCTAAATGCATGGTTTGGTACTAGCACACAAAGTGATATCTACCTAGAGAAACCTGTGACTGTGGAGAGCACTGTGAACAAGCCCAGCTTGACCCCTCTCTCATTTCCAATCAGAGTGGACGAGTCGGGGCTTTTGAGAAACGAGACCTCCTGAGATAGTAGGCCCTAAAATTCAAGTCTTGGGGACAGTGTGGTGGAAAGGCTTGCTCAGTCTAGTCTTTGCCCTTGCAGAGGATAGAGGTTTTGGTCTTGAGGGTTGATGGCCGAATGCCTTTTCTGCACAGCATCGGGAAGCCTGAGGACACTGTCAGTCACCTTCCTCCCTCAGTCTGGGGACTCTTCACACCAAGATGAGTCAGCTCAGGGTTGTTCTTCCACAAGCTTCAGGGACAGGAAGGCACAAGAGCTTTGACAGGAGTGTCGTTTTCTGGCCTTGCCACATGGTGTCACCCACAGCCCATCCGCCGTTCATCACATGGCACCCCTGCTTTGATCTGGCAGTGGCACATCTCCAAGGACCGAGGGGCCTGCAAACTGCCATCAGGGCGGGCTGGCTGGCCTTTGTTTCCAGTTGTCTCTCTGTGGTCTCCCTGCCAACTTCATTTCTTTCATCCTTGCTTTTTCTTCTGCTACACCTTCTCCCATTACAGTTGTCTGCTACCAGTCGGACAGGGACGAGCTTCGTCGCCGCGTCATCCAGTGGCTGGAAGCTGAGATTATCCCAGATGGCTGGTTTTCCAAGGGCAGCAACTACAGTGAAGTCCTGGACAAGTATTTCAAGGCAAGTAGAGCAGCGCCTGCCTCAGAGGCCAGAGAATGTTTCTTGCCCTGTTACTGCAAAGCAGCTGCCATGTGCCCACACAAGAGGGTCCAGCGTGTGATGGGGGCTGGAGAGGTCTGGTATGTCCTACAGCTTGATGCGTTATGGGCTGCCTGCAGCAGCTGCTGACAGAGCTACTGACATGGCTACGTAACAGCCCAGACCTGGAGCATCCCTGGGGATCTGACCTGCCCTGGGGAAAAAGGAGGGCAGGCCAAGTATGCCTGTGGCAGGGGAGAAAAGAACTGATCTCAGGGGACAAAAGATAGCCAGAGGACAAAAGGTGGGTGAAAGTGCTGGAAATGCAGGTAGAAGGAGCAGGAAGCTCGGGCAGGGGCTGCTGATCCTTTGTTCCAGACAGTCCCAAGGCCATGTTGAGATGGGGATAGGGGACACTTAGGGCTTCAAGGTGAATACTTGCTTGTAAGGCGTATGGCCCAGTTGTGGCTGAGAGCTGGCAGTTCCCTGGTGCTCTGCAGAGAGAGAGGAACCGCCCATGAGCCTCGGGCCCTGCAATAATCCCATTCCTCTTCCCTCCTCCCTGTCAGTCTGTCCCTCAGCCCATCCCCACCCCCTTTTGTAACCAGCAGATCACACGCTTCTCCCATGCTCCTGCCACATGCGCTGCTGCGTCCCTCCCCCTCAAGCTGGGCTCCTGATAAAGACTTCAAAGCATTTCAGGATGGAGCTGGAGGAGCAGGTGGGGAGAGGGGGAGAGTGTTTAAATCATATGCTGTTGACAGCAAGAGATTAATGGTGCCTGACAGGAGTTAGCGCTGCAAGCAAATTTGCCATGGCAATGGCACCCCCTGGTGAGATGGAGGAACTGGTCCCTGCGCTCCGGAGAGCATCTTTGCCTTTGTAGACATTAATGCCGCTCCGTCTGTGGAAACCCACTTGTGGCCCACTGCCTCAGGCACCCCCGTCGGCACCTGCCAGCACCCGAAAGCTGCGGCATCCTGCAGAGGGGAGCTGCACAGTCCCTCCCCCTGCAAACGTGGTGTCCCCAGCCGCCTTTGCAGGGAGTCTCCCCAGGCCATGGCCTTTGCTGAAATGCATGAGCCAGCCACAGGCTTGCTCCGCTGCCACCACACAGCCTGGCCCCACGCCTGTCAGGGAGCTGGTGAAATCCCATGGCCGCAGCTCAGAGGCAGACAGTGTCATGTTCTCTTTATTGTCCCCCTTTTTCTGGAGCACTGATCCCAGGCACAAGTGGGTGAAAGTTTCCATGACAAAGCCATACCTTTTCTCGGGCCAAAGGGGGAATTTCCTTCTCTGTCAGGTGGTAGTACACCGTATCAACAACCCTTAAAGCTTTGAAATAATTTTAAAGCAGAATTCAGAGCTTGGAGCAACTTGGGACAAATACAAGCAAAGCAAACTAAATGGGTTCAAACACACACAATTTTTTTCACTAATGAGGCTCCGCTGTCGCTGGAGAAATTCTGCCATGCCCAGCCCTGGGGCTTCGCTCTCCAAATGGCCTGATTCCTGCACTGCAGGTAATAAACACTGGAGACAAAAATGACACGAAGCTTTTCCCTTTCCTCCTTGGTGGGGAGGAGGTTTGTAGATGTGGCATTAAGCTGTTTCCCTCCTGGAAGCCTGGCTTGTGTGGATCGCTGGGATGTGGGTTGTACATCAGGCAGGCCTTGACCTTCGAGGACGTTATTTCAGGAGGAGTGAGGCCAGTAGTAGGAAGCTGCTCTGTTTTGGAGTGTCTCTGGGGGAACACATAAATGCATACCATAGGATTGAAAGGCAAAAAAACTAGCTTAACCTAGTCATTAAGGGAACTGCAGCCACTTTCACAAGAAACAGCGGGACGAGAGGCTTCAAAGTCTAGTAGAAGTTGAAACACGTTAGTGGAGCAGTTATATACAGGCTACAGCGCGCAGAGTAAGTCCCCTAGCCCTACAGGTTTCTCCTGAACCACATAGAGGTAACAACAGGCAGTGTCTCTTCCAGCATTCCTGGAAGCACTGCAGGAGGAGGCACAGTAACCTGCCCCAAGTCACACAGCAAAAATTAGCTGGCGGCAGTCTGTGTGCAGAATTCATTTTCCCCTCCCTGCAATGCAGCTGTCTCTGAGGGGGCCCAGCAGTTCCTGCTGAATGCCCAGCACTGTGATATGACATCTCCAAACAGGAAGGCAAAATGCAATTACTTCTTTGGGAGTACAGCCAGGATTTCAGGGCTAAAAATCCTGCTGTTCAGTGCCAGGAGTCCTGTCAGGACCTTACGAAGTTGGTGGCGAGGCATTGTGCTGTTGCATTAAATTGTTCCTTCTTTGGGATCAGCAGAAAATTGCTTCCTGTGATTTTCCCTTTTGTCACTGTCACCATCCAGGCACAGCTTTGGATTTACACGTATTGGAAAGCTGACACCTCCTTGAATGCAACTGGTCTGCTTTAAGGCAGGCAGTATATAAGAAGGCTAAGAGCTGGCTGGAACAAAGAGAAGAAATGGGGTTAGAGCCATAAATCAAGCAGCAGGAGGTGAATGAGAGGCAGCGTAGCTTATCGGTGAGAACAAGGCTAGGATCATGTCTCCCGGTTCTGATGCTAGTATGGATATGTTGCTGCTTTTCTCTGAGCCTCTGTTCTTTGTGTAAAACAGGGATGATGCAACCTGTTTCACTAAAGCTTTCAAAATGCTAAGTACATATGGAAGAGGGAGAAGGAAGGGATACCCTGAACTGACAAATCAGACCCTCTCACATCTTCCCATCTTTCCCTACAGAGCTTTGACGATGGCGATTCTCGCTTGGACTCCACTGAATTCCTGAAGTTTGTGGAGCAGAATGAGACTGCTGTCAACATCACCACCTACATGGACAAGGAGACCAACAAGCTGCTCAGGTGGGCAGTGGACAGGATGCCAGAAGGAGGGCCAGGGGGCCAGATGTGGTAGAAGGGGACATGAAAATCCACTCATGGAAAATATCAGTTAGGGCTGGGACTAACAAAGATAACTGTGTATGAAGTGGCTTCTCACTTAATTAGGTGTGAATACCACCAAAAGGAGCAGTCCCACCCCTACCCTTCACATTAGGCATGTATTCCAACCCTTTTTTGCCTTAAATCTAGTAGGTGTGCAGCCAGAGGGTGAGTTGGGTGACAGAAAATTTGTTGTCTTTTATTTCCTAATAAATTAGCTTTCCAGTGGACTTTACTCACCTTTTGCCTGGTAGCTAGATCCAGTGTGAGGAAGGTGGTGGGAAGACACAGCTCATGGGCAGCCTGCAGTTAGAGCTGCTGCAAGCATCGCATGAAAATGTAGTTTGAGAGGTTTCCATTTTAATGTGTGTGCCACTGTGAGTGAGACTGAGGAGAACAGGCTGCTTGTGGTTAGGCTGTGCTTGCATCTTTACTCATGTGACTCGTGTAGATGTCAACAAGGTCCTCCTATTCCTGCTGTTCTGAATATCTCCTCGGTTCCCAGCCCTTTGCCAGCCAACAGAGTATTTTGTGTCTGTTTTTCTTTTGTCTATATGCAGTGAGGTTTCCTTAGAGAAGCCACTTCTGCCAGGCATCTCAGAGCCTTCCTAGTTATTACTGGTTTTACTCATCTGTAGTCTGAAGCCAGTAGGTACAGGTACAGCCCTGTGCAGAACATGCCTCTGTGTTTCCTTTCAGGGGACTCTGCGTAGATGCCCTCATCGAGCTGTCAGATGAAAATGCTGACTGGAAGCTCAGCTTCAATGAATTTCTCAAGTGCCTCAGCCCATCCTTCAACCCTCCAGAGAAAAGTAGGAACTCCTCACTTACATTTGGAAACCAGAGGGGTCCTAGGAAGGGAGGAAAGAAAAGAGACAAGCTTTGGGCCAGACATCGGATGCTGTAACTCCGCTCCCAGAGATAATGTTGATATACGCCTACCTCCCATCTGACAGGACCCCTTGTCCCTGTGTTGTCAAACGTACTGCTTTTTCTGTCGCAGAGCTCCCACAGCTCTTGTGATGAAAAAGGTTTGGATTTTAGAAGCAAGGGCATAGGTTGAATGGATATGGTATGCTTGGAAGGTCAAGGCATGTATTTAACAGCGTGGAGATAAATCACATGAGGGGGTCATGTCTGGGTAACTTAGGAAAGTCAGACCAGACCGAAGTCCGGCTATGCTCTCTCTTTCACACAGAGAGGCTCCCTGATGAACATCTCAAAGTTCACTATCCTTCCAAATCCTGCTTAGTGCTACAGCTCATGTGGAAGCAGCTTAGTGTTCTGCTTACCAGGCGTGCCTTAGCCATTCATCTAATTGTCTCCTCAGGGGGTGCTGGTCCAAAGGTGCCGGATTTACATCCCACTGTGGTGGCACCAAGGAGCAGACAGAGGCTATGCTTCTTAGGGAATATTAAGTTGAATTCTCTGTTGCCTGTTTCAGTGGGAAGCTAGGGATGCCGCACCTACCCCAGAAAGCATGATCAGCTGGTTTTCACTTAACACCATACGGGTCCTTGAGTTCTTTGGGGGCCTTGACTTAAACATATATTAGAGCTGTGAGAAGAAACGTGAGCTGAAATGAGAAACCTTTCTTTTTTTTCCCCTTTCTTTCTCAGGGCAACAGCAAATACACAAATCATTTCCCCACCTGGAACAGGAATTCTTTTAGAGTAACCAAAACTTTCACTTGGGCATTCTCTTCTATGTATAACAGATTAGGAAATTCAAAGAAATCCGATATTGAGATTTCATTTGGAATCGAGAAATTGAAATGGGTTTTTTGAGGAAACAAAATCATTTGGACTTTCCCAAATTATTTTTTGGCTGGTTTCACGCACCAAATTCAGCATGAATGTTTTAGTCATCATGAAACTTTCGGTAGTTAAGGGAAGGAAGGCCGCTTCCAAAACTGTGTACCTCTTCTCTCTCAAGGCATCTCCAAAGTATGTTGTCTTTAGCCTGCTTGCTATCTCACAGCCACTGCCCTTGTTTTCTGCCTTTCTAGAGTGTGCCCTGGAAGATGAAACATATGAGGATGGAGCAGAGACCCAGGTGGAGTGCAACCGCTGCGTCTGTGCCTGTGGGAACTGGGTGTGCACTGCAATGACATGCGAGGGTCCGTACGCTCTCCAGACAGTTAACTGTATTTGGTTTTGTAAAAAAGAGGGGGTTGTTTTCTATCTTTCCAAGGGCACCAGCTATCTAGATTTCTCCTCTCTCCAGCTCTTCCTCAGTTTCTCTCTGAGTGGTTTCTGCATCACCCTCCCATGCTCCGTGTTGGCCAAACCCAAGCTGGTTTTGTTTTAGAGGTCAGAAAGTGTGTAACTGGGTTGGGGGTAATGCTGCTGGGGTTTGTAGTTTGGATTTGGTGTCATGAAAGTCCAGCACCAAACCTTCCAGACCAGAGCTACTCTGTATCCAGCTGGCTTGGGGCATGCACAGGCCAAATAGGTCGCTGTCTGCAACCATATGGGTAGGTGTGAGCAAGTCAGCTTTCCAGTATGTGTGTCAGTATCCTCACTGTATCTGTGTTCATGGTATCTCTAAAGTGGGAGCTAGGGTCTTGTCTTGCCCCAGAGAGGAGATAGGAGACTTCATCTAGTAATGTCAAGAAAGCACTTTAGCTTCTTGCCATAAGAACGGTAGAAGTCAAAAGAAAGAAAAAAAAGAAAATAATGGTGATGAAGGGAGGTGGTGTTCATTGTAAGGCACGGTTGTTGGTCTGTCTGTTCTTCCTTTGGAAGATCCTTTTTAAACTTTTACAGCTGCGTTACAATTGTGGGAAGTCATGGTGGAGTTGTGAACAACAGACAATTCCTTGACTGTCTGCCCATGTCAGAGCAGCAGAGAGGTTAGAGGCTATTGCTAGAGAGATAATGAAACCAGAGAATCAGATCAGATACATCAGCAAGTTGCATCTCCACTGAGCGAAATTATCTCTTCATTAAGCATCAGTTACTGTACTTGGATAGCACTGAGCTTGTTTATTCCCTATAAGAGGCCAAGATGTTTGAACTAATTGTAGATGCTTCTTTTAAGTAATATACAGCCTATTCCTTGTGGTTTTATTATTTATCATGTGGGAAGGAGAGACAGGGACAGACTGGATACCCAGGTTCTAAAGTCCCAGGCAGCCACAAGGCCCATTCTCTTTCTAAGAAGCCAACCCATGCCTTCCTCCAGCAAAGCTTTCCTAAGCTTGAGGTATGCTGTGGCTGACCTGCTGCTTCTTGTTCTCTGTGGTGCATCCCCCAGTTGTGATAACGCTGATCTCCATTTCTGTTTGCAGGGAAGAATGAGAAGGTGCCCGCTCAGAGACAGCGACCTGATCAAGACTTGACTGAGGAGGAGCTGGCTAGATACGTTCAGGAACTGCAGAAGCATCAGGTTAGCAGGAGGCCGGGCAGGTCTGCTTGCACTAGGTCTCTCCTCGCCAGAGGGGTTCCCTCTGCTTCTGTCACTTGGAGACTTCGGGTAGAAGGGGGAGCACAGTAAAGGGGGATCCCTGTTGCCTGTGGGGACAAATACAGGTGTGGGGCTTTGACGTATAAGCCAGTGTTGGCAGAGCTTGTGGATGGACCAAAGGCTTCAGGGCACTGCCAGCTCCTGTGTCAGTGCAGAGCTTCACTTTTTGTGCTCTCTTTCTCTAGGAGACGGCCGAGAAGACCAAGAGAATGAGCACCAAGGAGATGTAAGGGGCCTCCACACTGGAGGAGCCCAGGAGGATGGGCCCAACCTGCCACCCTGTCCTCCAGTACTGATCTCAGTATGCACAAGCGTCTGCTACAGTTGCCCAGTCACAGATATTTACATTGTATAGGGATGGGTTGTTTGTTTTGTAATACACAGAGAGTGGGGCCAGGAAAGGGGAGCAGAGCCCACCTGTTCAGGGAGCTTCATTGCTGGGGCCTTGGAAGGCTGGGAGGGACTGACAGCAGCCTCTGGGACCCTCTCCCAGAGCAGACAGCTGCTCCCTCCAGGAGCTAACAGGGTTTTCTTGTTCCCCTGGATCTGGGGAAAGGACGGAGGTCAGTGCTGGATAGAAAAGGGGGTCTACAGTCGATACAATTGTCAGCACCGGCCTTGGCTGCAGAAATACAGGCCCCGCAGCTTTGTAGCTTAGCACATGCGCTGCAGGGCATCACTAGCCAAGGACCTTGCCCTGCTTACCCTTACTTGGTTCGAGCTCCTCAAAGCTGGTCAGCCTGGTGTGACACCTGGAAGTTGTGGTGCCATGCTGCTGGCATAAGTCCAGCACGTTCCTCCTTGCTTTCCACCAGACTGTCCCCAGCAGCTCCTCCAGTACATTGTGGGCTCCCACACAACATGGTTCCTTTTGACCTCATCTCACTCTTACTCTCCCTGCCTCCTCCTTAGAGGTGCTATCATATTTTTTTCTTATCACATTCACATGCTGACTCCCCCTTTTGTTTTGTTGGTTTTTTATTACTCTGTTTCCTATGGTAGTAATTCAGCTTTTGTACGTTTCGTAGCTCTAGATCTTTCAAGAAAACCCAGCCTGTAGGTTTTTGTATTGACAGTGCTGTAAAGCCCATGCACAGTTTGTATTGCACTGCGCTCAGCCACCACAAACAACTTGTGAGCCCTGCACTACAGGTATTTCTCAACTGGGGATAGCAGTGTCCTCATGGGAAGAAGAGACGGGACTGGATGTAATTAGTTTTACCAGGCAGAGATTGACAGCGCAGCTCTTTCTAGCTCTTGCTCCCTTAGCTAGCATTGACCATGTGCTCATGCCTCTCAATTGCCCAGAGAGAAGTGCCAAGTAGTCTACAGAGACAGAGGGACCAGGCAATCCCATTAGTAGGGTGTCTTAAAAGGCTTAACTACATAGAAAACTGTTCAGTTGGAGTCTGGGCTATTAGCCATCATCTTGGGCTTTCTGTCTCCCTCTGGGGTGAGGCAGCAGCATTATTCTTTGATTCCAGGTCTGAGTTTGGAGTCAGGGGAGGAAGCCTCATTACTGACACATTTCACAGTGTCTTTGATCAGACCATGTTTGACCCCCTTCACATCCCTTGACTCATTTCTCAGAGCATTGGTCCTAGATACAGACAAAATGCTGTTTTGTTGACAATCACCTCTGTAGCCTCAAGCCCAGCTGATTTTCTCCTGCCATTGTCAAGTGTACTTCATAACACTCGCACACCTGAACATCCTGTTTCCACATTCCCTTCATGCCCCTGCTGTGCATCCTAAGCAGTGGCACATACCCTGAGTTGAGATGACTGCTTGTGACTTCCAACTTCTGTTTGTGAGCCACTTCAGCAGTCGTTGCCAGGTGTCTTGCAGTCCCTAGGGCGTACTCAAGTGAAACTCCACTTGCATTTGCAAAAGCATGTTCTGCTTTAGTGAAGATCAGCAGGGCTTTTGTCCCAACCTTCCCCTTTTTGCACAGTGCTTTCCTTGGAAAGGAAGAATGAGCTGGTACCTAGCAGGTGTAGGCAAAGAAGGTTTGGTCCCTCCTGTGGTCTCACCTATGAGCCAGATTTGTTAAAGGCTGTCTGGTCTTTGAGCTGTTTTCCTGATGTGAACCCAGAGGACTTCCACTGACTTTGGCACAGTGCCACATTTCCAGTGAGAATCATAGTCTACCCCGCCATGCTCAGAGGTTTTGGCATAATAAATACAGAAGGGGGCTGGTTCTTTCCCCATGAGGGTTTGGATTTGAGAAGCTGTCACCTGTGAAGGTGAGGGTAATGAGTCCATAGGAGCTGAGGGTAATGGGGGCAATGCTACACTGGGATGGAGTCATTGTTTGTATTCTGGTGGCACTGGAGGAAGTGGTGGGTAGAACAGGAGCACCTGTTAGACATTTCATATCCTTGCTCCTCCCCAACAGTATGAGCGAAACAGCTTCACGTGCTGGATCTGGAACCACAGGAACATTGTTAATAAATGTGACCCTGCTCTGAAAGATAGTTCGTGCCTCCCAGCTCACTTCCTTCCAGCTTGGATCATTAAAGTGCCTTAGAGAAAACACAACAGCTTGCCTTAAAGGCTTTCCCTGGATGGGGATAACATCTTACTGTCCAGTCAGGAAAATCTCCCAACTGGGAGAAGCAGAGCATGTGCAGGAAGGGGAGGCCAATCCACAGCTGAAGGGCTTCTGTAGGCTGCATTGTGCGATACGTTCCCTGGTCCCCTTCCTGTCTCCTGTGGATGTGTGGTCTACGAGGATGGCTGCTGGGGACAGCTGGAGAGGTGGACACAGGCAGTTGAGGTTTGCAGAGCTTGTGCTTGCACTGAAGGCAGAGGGATGGGCTGCTCTCTTGGGCAAGGCAAGCTGAGCTCTCTGACAAGCCATACAACACATCCTAGGACAGCCTGGGGCAGCAGGGTAGGAGTGCAGTAACATGCCTCCACAGAAAGGGCCGCGCCTATGGAGCCTTTTCCTCCTTGTGCCCTCAAAGGGAAGCACAGCTGTGGAGACCGATGCTGGTTCTAAGGGCTACGGTACCCAAAGGGGACTGAAACATCTTGCCTCCCCACACCGAGGGGAAGGGCAACCGTTCGGTGAGCGATGCCCAGACTGTACCCCACAGAAGGCTGGTCGGTCGCTAACTTCTGCAGCATGACTTGGCTGCTGGGGAAGGAAGTGCTGAATTACAGCCATTGCCCTCTGGGACAACTGCTGTACAGACTGCAAGGGGCAGGGAAGGCTTCCCCCCCTCCCCCAAAGCCAAATTTAAGCAACAAACAAGTCCCACTCCTCCCTCTATGCTCCCTCCTCTGCGTGTGTGAAAGTTATCAGTATTCCGTAGGTTTCCTTAGTGCACTTATTTTACTTGATTTTGTAATTTTTTTGAAGCGGGGGTTTGGATATTATTGCCAAATAAATGAAAATTTTAAAAATCACACTTTTTGGTTTATTTCTCACAAGCCACATTCCTTGTTTTCAGGAAAAAAAAAATTCAGCTGTCTTTTTGCACATTTACACACAGATCTCAATGCACTTGACAAATGTGAGACACGACTGTCTCTCTTTTATAGATGGGGAAACTGAGGTACAGCAGAGAGAAGTGGAATGCTGCAATCATGTGGTGAACCAGCGGCAGAGATGCAGCTGGCAGCATGACTCCTGCCTCCCAGTTGTGTGCTTTTAATGATGAGATTGCTCCACCATCCTTTCTGTATCCCCCGTTCGCTCCCCCAGCACACGCCACACCTGTGCCATTGGGAAAGAAAAACCTAGCAGCTCTCCATGTGTGATGTGATCACAAGATGAACATAAGTTAGGATCATGCTGCCGATAGAAAGGCGAACCACTGTAGAATGGGAAGAATACAGAGGGACACGGGCAATGAAGTACGGGGTAATCACTCTGTCCCGTGTGGCATCGGGGGAGCCTCAGCTGAGTACCTTCTGGTTTGGGCAGTGCCTTTGACAAAACAGGTGGATCAGGCGGAAAGAACGCAGAGGCGAGTAAAAATGGTAACTAAAGGCCTTGAAGACGCGACTTACAAGGACAGATCAGAAGCCTTAGGCACAGTTAAGAAGGAAAGCTGTAAATGTTTGTCTTCGGGCAGAGACTGCTACCAAGATGAACATACCCATCTCCCTGTGGTGGATGGGACGCTAGCTTCAGCTGTGGCGGTCAAGGCAGATCTAGATGAGACATCAGGGAATGCTTTTCAATACCGAGGTTAGTGAAGAACTGGAAGACGCTTCCTTGATACTTCACAGACTTCCTCCCCGTATGGATTTTAAGAACAGACTAGAATTACAGCTGTCAGGAATAGATCAAGTGTAGCTGGTCCTACCCTAAGATGGGAGAACAGGCTGGTGACCTTCCTGAGGTCCCTTCTGTTTCTGATACGACCTTATGAAGACAGGGCTGAATGGCTCATGTCACCTTTGCTGAGCTGAGTGATGAAATGGCCTTTAATGGTGTCATATAACAGGAGGATAATGTCTTACCATTCGATATTGCCTCTTACATGTTACTTTCCACACCAAATGGCCTCTTTAGCATGTACCAGCTGCTGCGTATGCACTCTTAACTGTGGCATTCTGTGCCCATTTGCTGCTCAACTGCAAAGTGGGTCTGCTTTATTACTTTAATTTCTACTGCTAGAATTTCCTAGGATTTTAAGAAGGAATGAAAGGAAGCATCAGCCACAAATTTAGCTGGATAGCACTATAAATACTGTGCATCGTGCATACTTAATGAAGCGAAATTATTTTGGGGTGGGAGAGAAGAAGAGCAAAACATCTGTTGCCCGCTGCTAGCGGAGGCCTGGCAAAAACTGTGACCCATCTGTTTATGGAGTTAAGCACATCTGAGTATTAGCGAGTTGCTGCACTACTGCTACTGTGGCTTCCTTCCACTCTAAGCTGACAGAGAGTTTTTTGTATGTAAGTTTTATGTAGATGATGTTTTAAGTGGTGGGAGATTGCCGCTCCCTTCTTTTTGGTTCCTCTATGCATCAGAAAGAAGCAAGTCTGCTTCTTAAGCCTGGACTTTGTCAGGGCAAAAGTTTCGTTGGGCTGTTCATCTTCTCATTGTCATCACACGTTGCTGCTGCTTCTTCCCGTGGGCGATGACTGATGACACTGCTGCTCGCCTGTGCCCAAAGGGCGAGGGACTGAAATCGCGCACCTCGAGTTGCCTGTTCGCATGTGGCACAACCAGGGTCAGCTCCCTATCAGTCTGTACCCGGCATCCGGCCTCCTCGCCTGCCAGGCGTGGGTGTTGTGGATTGACTCCTGCCAATGCCCTAGCTCAAGATTAAAGCTGTCTTTGCCCATCCCGGCGAGGAGATACCCCAAGGCGCTTCTGGGGAGGCACCTCTTGTTCGGGTGCCGGGACCGAAGCAGACAAACCCTGGGCAAAGCGCCAGCCGACTGCAAGGCCAGGGACGCCTCGGGCCAGGCCCTACCGCCCCGGAGAGGCCCGGGGCACAGGCGGAGGAGAGCGTGCCTTTCCCCCGGGGCGTGAGGATGACTCCAAAGGAGAGGAGGAAGGTTATTTTTCATTTTTTCAGTCAGAGGGACTCGGAGCTTCAGCGCTGCCCAAGCTCAGCCAGCCTGGCCCTTCGAAGGGGCCATTTCCAGGCCCCCCGCGGGCACCCAGCGGTTCTCCAGCAGCCCGGCTGGCCAGGCCCGCCGGCCGTACCGGTGACCCGGGGGTGAGTGACGCTCCCTCGGGGCGCTGCCGGTGACCCCCTCCGCCGGCCGCGGGGGTGCTGGCCTCCGCTGCGGGGACGCTGCCCCCCCCCCCGCCCCGCCTCCGCGCCGCACTCCTATGCTCGTTCCGGGGCCGCGGCGGGGCGCCCTCGCTCCCCGCCGCCAGCCCGCGGGCGCCCCGCAACCTGCATAAGAGCGCTCGCCTCTCTCCGGCCGCGGGGGCCGCGCTCGCCTCGGCGGGCGGCGCGCCCGGGATCGAGCATGGGGCCGCGGGGCCGCGACGGGGGGAGGAGGGGGGCGGCGGGGCTATTCAGATTCCGGGGCGGGCCGGGGCGGGGCGAGGCGTGGGAGCCCCCGGGGTGACGCAAGGGCGGCGGCGGCGGCGCGCGGGGACGTCGGTCGGTGCGAGCGGGATGGCGGCGGCGGCGGCGGGCGGCGCGGCCCCGGAGCCACCGCGGCGCGGCCCGGCGGCGGAGGGCGAGGAGGAGGCAGCGGCGGCGGAGGCGGAGCTGGCGGCGGAGCTGGCGGCGCGGCGCAGCGCCGAGGCGCGGCGGCTGGTGCTGTCGCCGCGGCGGCTGTCGGGCCCGCTGCCCGCCGGGCTGTCGCAGTGGTTCCCGGCGCTGGAGGTGCTGGACGTGAGCGGGACCGGGCTGGCGGAGCTGGGCGCGGAGCTGCTGGCCCTGCCGCGCCTCCACACGCTCCTGGCCAAGAACAACCGGCTGGGCGGGCCCGGCTCGCTGCCCAAGGGGCTGGGGCAGGCCCCGCTCGGCCGCTCCCTCCGCGTCCTCAACCTCAGCGGGAACCGCTTCGCCGAGGTGCCGCCCGCCCTGCTGGGGCTCCGCGGGCTGCAGAGCCTCAGCCTCGGCGGCAACCGCCTCCACGGCATCCCGCCCGACATCCAGGAGCTCCGCAGGTGAGGGCAGGGCGCCGGGCGGGACGGGCCCCCCGCGCCTCCGGGGCCGGGCCTGTGCCCGGGGCCACGGCGAAAGCCCCGGCGGCTGCCAGGCAAACCCAACCGGATTTTCTCGCCGGGAAGCCGGGCGCCGCCGGCAGCACGCCTCGTGTCTCGCTGCCGCTCGGGGAGCACGTTCTGTCCGGCCTCAGGTGTCTGCAAGCACCGCTGCTGCTGATGTGTCTCTTCCCCTTCGTCAGGTGGAGTTACCAAAGCTCAAAGCCGCTCCTCGGGCGGATGGTGGGCCTTCTGCGCTCGCAAAACGGGCACCTCTCTCAGGATTTCCTAGTCCTCGGGCTGCCTCCGTGCAGGGGAGGTTCTCCTAATGACAGTGTGGTTGGTATAAGTGTTGACACGCAGAAGGCGCTCCGTGGCTTCCCTCTAATACAGATCTCTAGGTCAGAGCAAAATAAAACCCCCGGTCTCACGCAGCTCACCGCTGCACGATGGACTGCACAGGAGAATAAAGACCTGGTTGTGGCTTATGCAGACAGTAGGGCCTTCCTGCCGATGCTCCTCCAGTCTCATCAGGGTGCTTGCTGGCATGGTTGGTTTTTTGTTGTATTTCTCTCCACCCACCTGGCTCACGTAGATCTGACAGGTGAGCTGACGGATCTTCTGAAGCATAGAGCCCTAGGCTGTGCTCAGGTGCAGCGGTACGTCCGGCTCTGGGGCTGGATCAAACCACCACAGGCTGACGGCGTAGGAACCCGCAGCTGAATCACAGCAGTTGGGAACGCTGGTGGGGTGGGAACAGGCCTTAGGTAGGACTGGGTATTAACTGCCCGCATTGACCTGGGATAGGTACTGCTGAAGCCTGCCATCCTCCTGGGCAAGCTGGGGACCGTGTTCTGACTCGCGTGTTACACGCGGGCACGGCAGTGTGTTCTGCTGGTTTCTCAAGCCTCAGACTAGCCCCTGTGTGGCTCTGTGCTAAGACTTTGGGTCTGAACTTTCTTCACCCCAGCTCTTTGCCAAGGGACTTGCCAGAGGCAGCCTCTCTTAGATAAATTCCAGCAGCCTTGACCCTAAGTAGCTGCCTTCGCCCCGATGGCTCAGCAGAGCTGCATTCACTGGAAGCGCAGGATGTTGCGTGTGGCGTGCTGTCTCCTGTGGCCCTAGGTTGGAGGGACCAGAACTGCTTGAGTGTTGGCGGGAAATGGTTTTGTCTGCTGCAATATAATACAATTTGGGCACGCGGGTTTTGCCCAGGTGGCACAGCGTGCACCTGTTTGAGGATCTGGAGCAACGCTGGGTTAAGCTAAGTTTGAGAGATCGTATGAGGCATTTTGAGTGCTAGAGAATGCTTGTGCCCTTCTCGGCAGAGTTGGGCTGGGTCCTAGGTTGGGGCTGTTGTGAGGAGGAGGAGGAACATCAGCCTTCTCTCTGTTCAGAAGCTTGCTTCAAGGATAACGCAGGAAATGAGGACAGTGGCACCAGCTTCGTGGGAGAGAAGGCCAATGGAGGAGGGCAGTTGTGCGTGGGAGATGATCCACGTTGTCTCCATGGCATGCCTGGTAGCATTCAGGATGTGTTTGGGATCTGACTGTTGCGCCCACCTCTGAGGCAGAGGCTCCCTACTGCTGCTTACATGCTCTCATCTGTGGTTGTGGTTCTCTCTCTCTCTCCTCCTACCCCCCGCCGAAGACAAACCTCGGTCCTGCTTTTTGTTATGCTGCTGACCCCGGGAAGGTTCCAGGCTTCGTAGCACTGCATGTGGTGCCCCAGTGGGCTGTGTGCTATGCTCCATGCTGCACCGCTGTCAAACTACTGCTGCACGGTTACTCTGCCTTGTTCCTCTGGCCTGCCCTGAAGCAGGGCTCCTGTTTGTCCTGTCCTGCAGCTTTTCTTGGGCTGGTCATGCTCGAACCCTAGAATGACAATTCTGAGAGGGCAAATGCGGACAAGGCTATTGAACTGTCTCTTTATCGTTACAAAGTGATGTGTCAGCTAGAAAAACTAGACTAGACCCAGCTTATGTCTGCTGCCCATGCAATCACTGTTAACTCATTGAACTTCTGTTAACGTGTCACCATAACGTAATTGAACTCTAGCTCAAGATAGTGAATCCACATTCCACCAGGATTGTCAGCTTCTTTACCACTATGCCATCAGTGACTCTTCTGTATCTGGGACTGTTTAAGTAACAAAAGGGAGCAGCACACTTGCTTGCCAGAGCTGGGAGAAAACAATACTTTATAATCTAATATTCCTCCAGAGGGAATCCTGAATCTAGTCCTTGGGGGCCAGATAACCAGTGACCTGACACCCTTGCCAAAAAGACAGCAAATACATATATGCTGCCAGACCCTCCTCCTGCCTGCCAACAAAAGACGTGTCTACAGCGTGAGCATGCATAGCAGTGAAGTGGGTAAAACGAGCCTGAGCAAGGGCAGAGCAGAGCCAGCTATTGTGGCAGGGCAACGTGGAGGCATCTATTCGCTTCTGAACTCTGGGACAGGAGGTGGGACCTGGTGCTGGTGTTGGGGCTTCTGTTAACCTCGCAGCTTAAGCTGCAAGTGTCCATCTTGCTGTTGCTGGCAAGCCAAGACTTGGATCCTTTTTCCATAAGTAATTTCCCATAAAAGACATTTTTCTCATGTCTCGTGGTCTCTGAGACCACAGAGGAATGCAGGCAGCACTTTGACCGGACACGTTCCTCCTGACGGGAGTTCCTGAGGCCAGCAGTTTTCTTCCTGTGACCCTGGCACCGTCCCATTTGCTTCAGTCACTGATTATAGAGCTGAGCAGAGTTGCAGAGATCTAGAAATACTTCTTATGTTTCCAGGGAATGTCTGAGCTCTGATGAGATTTTTTTTTTTTTTTTTTTTTTTTTAAATTTGTGATAACTAAGCCTCACATCTTTCTTCTGCACCCCATACAGTTTCCTGTTGTAGTTTTTCAGGGGGTAGCGTGTCAGTTTTAATGAAGGCCAGGAATACAGCAGGTAAAGAGTCTACATGGTGAAGGAGAAAGCTGATGGGTTTGATCTGCCGAAGGAGAAGGAACATGCTGGCAAAGGCCCTGGAATGAGAGATGCGTGCCATGTGTTGTTACTCATATGAAGGTAATAAGGCCACAACTTTGCAGCAAGCTGGGGTCAGGCATTTTGTGCAAAAAAACTTCTTTTAGCATGTTCCTAGTGATTTGGCAAGTTAATGAACAGTGATAAGAACCACAGCCAGTCCTGCCAGCTTTGGCCATCTACCCCATCCTTGCCCAATCAAATCTTAGTGTGCAGTGCAAGATCCTGCAGAACATATGTGCCTTTCACCTGATTATCAGTTGCTTCCTGGGCTGTTGTAGAAGGGACCACCTGTAGATGTCCTAATGCTTGAAGCTTCCTTCAAATGGCTTCACAAGTGGATGATCATGATTGCTCTGGTGATGGCAGCAGGGTGATGCTGGTCATAGCATGCTGGCTATTGCCTTTGCTTCATGTTTTCCATTAGGGAGGTATTAGTGGAAAAAGCAATGCTCTTTCCTCCTAATTCCACCATAAGTGCCTATGGTGACCTGCAATGGCCTCTTAAGTTTCTGAGGAAGAAGGTAAGTGTGGGCCCTGCTGAGGGCTTTTTTCAATCATGTTCAGTCTCCTTCTGCATACCCACCACCCTAGTTACTGTCAGCTGGCAGTGTCAGCACAGTGCAAGACCTGAAAGGCAGCATTGGCTGTTGCTGTGAATTTAGAGTAGAAAACGGACCAGATGGATGAGAGCAGCCCTCTTTGCATTGCTTTCCTGTTTGTTGCTAGATAAAAAAAATGAGCTTAGTAGACACAAGTGTCATCTTTTCTATAGTTCTCCCTCCAACCTGGACCTTGCTGTGTTTTCAGTGTGAGATGTTATGGTCAGTCATTCTTGCTCAGACGCGATTCACAGCCCCCAGCAGCTCCTGAACTGTGATCTGCATAGACATCCCACTGCTGCATTGGTTGTGTGTATCCTTCCTCTGCTGATGCAGCTGGGGATGCAATAAGGGGCATCGTGTATTATATAGCTGGTGAGTTAGAAGTGCGGTCATCTGCTTGTGCCCATTCTGGACAAAATTTGTTTGGCAAGTCTGGTAAAATACAGCTCTGGTTTTTGCTGTCCAGCTGTGACTTTTGGCTTAAGGGTGCACAGATTGCCCTCATCAATGTGCGTGCTTGGAGAAATGTCTTGCAAGTGGCCTGTAATGGGAAAAATTCTCAAGAGCTTAGCAAAATGCAGTTGATACCTTGAATCTCCTGGTGCGAATTTGGAGTTTATACTCTTGCGCTCAGTAGAGCACCACGAGCAGGTGGAAAGACCTGGGAGAAGAGCCAGGTCCTTTCCAGGCGTCTGCCATGCATGCTCCTTTCCTTCTTGCTTGGATTCCTCTAGTAAAGCGCAATTGTGCAAGGGCTGGGATCAAAGGCCTCAAACGCCTAACTGGATTCATCCAAGTTTTGTGTAAAGGCTTAGATGCAATGAAAACCAGAGTATTTGCTTTTATTTGTGGGTAGTATTAAGCATGTTAGACAAGCATACACTTAGGAACGGCTGTTACAGTGTGGGAAAAACGGCAAGTGCAGCTTTGATAAAGATACAGCATTAGGAAATCTGCTTGCTGCCTCCCTTTTTCTTCCCCTCTTCAAACGTTTTGCAAATAGTTTTCAGACGACTGTTTGATCTTAAATTTGCGTGTCAGCAAAGGCTATGCAGTTCTCTCAGGAATTAGCAAATCGTAGAACAGGGTTAACAGGAGTGTATTGTGGGCTGCTTTTAAATTCCTCCCTTGCGTGAGCCTCAAAACTGCCCTGGAAATTTCTTGCTAAAAAGTTTATCTTAAAAAGACCTGGAGCTATTTCAGGCTCATTGTTTCTGTTTTAGATTACCTATTTAGATGCATCTGTTTGATGTCAGCTGTTAAATTTTATCCAAAGAAGCATCTGTGGGGAAACAGTGGATTGAAAATTTGAGTATCTTCTGTGCCAGAAGACATTCTCCCCTTGAAACATGACTATGAAAGTCTCATGGTAATTGATAGGGTATCCAAAATACCTCTAGTACTCAGAGTGGGCTCTTCTTACTTACTGAGTGTTTTGGGGCTTTTTGACTTGTTTTCCAGATCATCATATAGCACAAACCTCAAGGACATACTCAAGCAAGAATGTACAGTCTCTTGGCATGTTAAACTTTGCTGCTACCACCTGAATCAATTCATAGTTGTTTGAGCGTTTCCCCACTCCCTTCCTGTATATAGAAGGATTTACACAGCCACCATACAGCCCGCTGGTGTGGAAGCCCCTGCTAGAGAGGGGGGACACACGATGGGCTTGGCGTGCTGGCTGCTGCTTGGCAGCAATTAGCGCTGGCTGTGCTGAGCGAGGGGCCTGCTGGATATGGGGCTGAAAAGGGGCTCTGGCCTTTTATTAGTGTATTTGTAAACACTGCTAAAAGGCAGGAGAGAAAGTGTCAGCCTCCGTTAGTTACTCTGTCAAATAGGGTTTCTTTTGGGTTTTGTTGCGATGGATTTTCTTAGTGTTTGTCCCCTCTTGAAACTCGCTCAGCCAGATCCTGTGTCGCAGGTTGGAAGTATATCATTTATTCTAGCTGCGGAAATAGGAACTGAGCTTACATTTGTTTGAGGCTGGTTGCTCTCTGGCTTTTTGAAGTTCCTGGGCTGACTTTTGAAAGTACAGAAGAATTCCGGCTCTCCCTCTGTGTACACAGCGATGCACGAGACCTTAGCTGGCTGGTCCAAATGACTATGCAGATTAATGATTGTCAGAAAAACTGGGCCTGAGTGTGAAAGGTTAGTTATAAATATTCACTAAGCTCACTCCCATCTCTGTTATGGTCCTCCTGTGAAAAACGATGGTAAATGTTGTGGATTGCCTCATTAGAGGGGCTCTTTTGTGAGGAGGGCAGAGCTCAGCAGTGCTCTTCCTCATCTTACCGAGCAGCAAACTGTCCCCCAAGTAGGACAGCTCGAGAGCCAGCATTGCCTTGGCCTGTAGGTACAGGCTTAGTACGACACGAAAATCAGGCCAGGAGTAGATGAGCTGGACATGAACTGTGGCCCTGTGGCCCCAGTGGTGTGGCCAGTGCTTAATACAAAAGGGTTGTGTCTCTTGAAAGTCCTCACCTGTGTCGTGATTAGCTTTGCTCAAACAATTCTTGATGCTTTAATGGGATGCAGAAATGACTGTTGTTAATTTCTCCATCTTGCTCAGCCAAGACTAGGCTAGATCCTTCTTTCTAGCAAATTGTATTTTGGATGATGGGAGTTACGAATCTCTTCTGCCTACTGAGCAGCGTTTCAGTGCTTAGCTATAGTTTTCAGCTATAAGAATATCTTTGTTGTATTTAAAATAGGTTTCTTTATAGCTTCAAAACCTCCTCCCTGTGCTTTTTTTAATAAATGTACCATTTAATTAATATCTTAAGTTGATGTTGCAAATTCTGAATTTGCTGTACTAAGACTGGGCCCAGTGAGTTGTTCATCTACTGACCTCAAAAAGGCAATTCAGGAGATAGGTAAGAAGAAAACAATTTTTAAGAAGCCCTTTGTTGCCACTGAAGGAGTTATTTAGTGGATTTTTAGTTAGAGACAGTTTGTAGTCTGATATTGGGGTTTTATATCCTAGCTAGTGTAACGGTGAATGGTCTCATGACACAGACTTCACAAAGAATGGATTTGAAAGCTGTAAGTAGTTTGTAGGCAGTGTTTTTGCAAGCTTAGTTTGGGCAGTAAGCTGCTCTTGAAACTTAGCATTTCATGCCATGAAATGAATTTCAAAAACATTTTTTACTATATATTTTGCACCCCTCTTCCCCTTCCCTGGTAGTTTGTGTTGGTACACAGTGTGGCTTTACGGGCATTATTGTCTTCAAACACAGAGGATGAAGAGTTAATTATTCACTTTTCCTAGGAAGTGGAAACTTGGACATATCTAAACCTTGTTTAAACATTGAAATCTACATTACTAGAATTTCCTTGCCCAGCAGTTTTTGGTGTGGGCTCCAGCGATGGCATGGAGTTAAAATATGTCTAGGAATTGTATGGTCAGCAGTTAAGTCCCTAATGAGAGCCAAGAAGCCTAAATCTACCTTGGGAAACAATGGAGGTTGAAGGAGGAATTTTGGTTAACACTCAGGGCTTTGTTAGGGGATCAAAATTTAATTAAAAATAATCTCCCCTTGATGTGGTCTCTGCACAGCAACCTTCCTCCTACCCCCACTCCTCACCTAGAGCTTGTCTGTGGAAGAGAGGCTGCTTTTGAACAGTGGGGTTTTGGTGGTGGTTTTTTTCCTGTGTACTTCCTTGCGTGTTCAGAATAACCTCCAAATGTGCTGTCCCACTTGATCTCTCAGCTGAAGCAAGTATAGTTACTTCCTTTCATATAGTCAAATTCAGTTTAAATCTAAGGCTTAGAAATGGCTTAATTCTATGCCCACTTTGTCACATCTCCAGTATTTAGCTTTCCTCTGACGTACCCCAAAAAAGTAAGTGAATCCAGGGGAAGTTAAGCTCCACGAGCGTCTCCTCGTGTGTTGCATTGGTTTTGTTGTTCTCTTCTCTGCTGTTCTCTTCTTTGCTGATGGGCAGGTGGACCTCTATGTTGTGTTAGGGGTCTCTGTAGCCCAAGCAGATGCTGTCATTGGATCTTTGGGGTTCGAGTTTCTTGCAAGAACTCAACAAAATAGTCTCTTTCTACTGTTCTTCTGCTCCATTCCAGGGGAAACCTCAGGGAGGAGCTTCCCTGGTGCTCCACACATGCTGTGGCACAGCTGCAGGGTTTAGACTGTCTCTGGGTTGAGCACCATGTCCTTTGGGTGGTTTGGTCACGTGTTCCTTTGCCAGCTGTATCTGTAGCCTCTCTGAGGTGCTGTGGTGAGATGAAGGTGTCTCCTACTCCAAGGAGGTTATAAGCTGTTTGTAAAGAAAGGCTGATGGAGCCTGGATGACTTCTCCTTTCTGACCTGCAGGGGATGCTTGGTAGATCAGAGGGGGCCATGTACGCTGTAGTTAGGCAGCTACCCTGAGTATGTGTTGGAGATATTGAATCAGCGTGAGTACCGCAGACACCTGCAGACAGGACCCACCTGTTTCAGGCATAGGAAGAAGTGTTGTCCAGACCGTGATTAGCAATGGTGTCTCTTGCCAGCCAGAAGTACCCAACCTGAACCTGCCTTTGCTCTTCTTCCAGACAAGGTCTGAGGACCAGGGAGCAAACCTATTTGGCTGTGTGCGATGGGGAATTGAAGCTGTTATGTTGAAGAGAAGTGCTTGCCAATTATTTTTCCTAGAAGGGCAGAGGTGCACAGCAAATACTGGATACTCCACCTGGCAGAAGGGTTCTAGTGTCTCTCTTTGTTCCTGTCTCCCATCCACTGAGTTTTCACAGGACATCCAGTGAATTATTCTTTTTATTTAGGCCCAAACTGCAGTTAAGCCCAGGTAACGTTTTTGGTAGCTTTGGGCTCCATGACTTCAGTATACTGAAATCAGTCTACCCGAGAAATTGCATACATGTACTTGTGTGACTTAGATGCACTCTGTGGTGTTGCACCTGTGGTGTTGTCAGTGTGTGAATTGTATCAAAGCGGCTGCCTCTGACTCCTGCTGAAAGGCTGCAGTTAGTCACCGAGGAGTCAAATGATACCATAAAGAGCGACTAGCGCTTGTGCAGGGCCGGGATTTTCAGGGAGAGCCACTGCTGTCTTGCTTTGCTCCTGCTGAAACTGAGAACTCCCACTGGCTGCAGCAGGAGCTGCGTCAGTGCTGCAGACCCTGTGTGCGCAGCCTGCTCTTCCTTGGAAATAGGAGCAGGAGCTTTGAGTGTGGGGTTGGTGTAGGAATACATAGTTGTCTGGTGCCTACCTACAGATGTAATGGTGACTGCAGGAGGCTGGAGGTAAATCTCAACATCATCTGTTGTGAAACAGCAGCTCTGTTGTAATTTTGATGTGCAACTCGGCTTTTTTTTTTTCCCCTCAGCAAATTGTCTCATACATAGTCATCTGTAATTTTCTTCAAGAAATGCAGGAGATGAGAAGACCTAGTGTTAAATGAATCTGGAAATGACTTTAATGAAATAATGCAGTGTTTTCTCTTCTCTTTTTCAGTTTAGAGTTTCTGTACCTTGGAGGGAATTTCATTACTTCAATTCCACCTGAATTAGCAAACCTGCCTTCTCTAAGCTATCTAGTTCTGTGTGACAACAAGATCCAAAGCATTCCACCTCAGCTGGCACAGTGAGTATTTACTGTCATCAGCCACCAGCTGTAATTAACTCTGAACTTTTTCTTCTGCATGTGTGGATAAAAGCACCTGGGAAGACCTATTTGTCCTTCAGTTTGTTAATGTGACTAGACTTGAACAAGAAGATCCTTAGCATGGTGCACTGCAGGCAGACAGTGAATATATGATATGGAAATCTCAATCAAAGGGTTATGGGGGGAAAAAAAAAATATGTCACCAAGTATACACTTTAAGGTGAATTAATAGATTTGTACAGGGAGCCCTGAGAAGTACCTGGGCAACTCAAAAGAGATAAACTGCCATGCTACCGTATTCTTAGTGACGAATGCTTAGTCGGTTTTGTCTTTCACCCAAAGCCTTTTTGTGTTGTACCATCCCCTGTGTTCCCTTGGCATTTCTTACTCTAGGATCTCAGAATGTTTTAGTGTTTGTTAAATCCTACAGCACAGCTTTAGAGGATAAGCTGCTGCTTTTATCTGTTTCATAATGGGGGAAGGAGGACACTGCAAACTCTGTATGGGTAGCTTAAGATGGGAGGTGAAGAATTCAGTGTGTAGTTGTAACCCCAAAAGCAACTGAATGGGAGCATGGAGTTTTCTGAGTTGGAATTTGATGGTGTAGTGGGATTATTATTGATGTACAATGCCCAGTTGTCTTGTAACTTGTATTGGTTTGAGAGCATCCCTGGATGCTGTGCTGGAGCATTGTTTTGTGCTTCCTGAGAGAGGAGAATGCCTCCTCCAAAAGCCAAAAAACTGCTCGTTACTCATGCTGATGCTAGCCTGGCCTGGCCTTGCTTAGCTTTTGAGATCTGGTGGTATCACAGCACAAGGCAATGCAGCCGCAAGCAATGAAAACATGGGGTTTTCCAGGGTTGGCTGCCTACCAGCAATCATCTTTAATGCATGAGCGAAAACAGGTGACTTATTCAAAGTATTGCATGGAACCGTTCTTGATGCACACAGTGGGTACAAGGAAACATTATCTCCCCCAAAAGCACTCAGTTTGTATACTTTTGTTCTGTGCTACCTTTTCTGGGGTGTGTGTGGGGAACACCGAGAGGGACAGCAGGATATTTAAGACTGTGTTTCTTTAACAGGAATTCCAGAGCTGAGCAAAGTTTTCTAGGGCATTGTGTGTGCTGGAGTAACAGCCGATCTTTTAGCATGAATTTATGCTTCTAAAAGGAAGAAAAGCCAAAGGAAAAGAAATTGGTGGGAGAGAGGACAGTAATCAGGTCTGTGTGTAATGCAGTTGTGGAATGATTTTGCTTGCACATCTTGATTGGGTTTCCATCTTCATCCTCAGGCTGCATTCCCTGCGTTCCCTTAGCCTGCACAATAACCTGCTGACTTACCTTCCTCGAGAGATCCTTAACCTGGTTCACCTGGAAGAGCTGAGCTTGCGTGGGAACCCGCTGGTGGTTCGGTTTGTCCGTGACCTGACCTACAATCCCCCAAGCCTTCAGGAACTGGCTGGACGCACAATTAAAACTCGCAACGTTCCCTACGCTCCCAGCGATCTCCCAGAGAACCTTGTCCGATATCTGAGCTTGGCCAGCAACTGCCCCAATCCTAAATGCGGGGGTAAGTACTCCTTAAGTGCTCTGCTTCCTGCTTTTACCTGAGGGGTTTTCTTTCCCTGTGACGTGCCACGACTTCAGTAGCTCAGTCAGGTTAGATGTATTGTTGCGTCCAAATTCTAGCCGTATTTCATTGGCTCCAGGTCTCCTGCAAACTTGTCTTTAAGGAACCTTGTTCACTTAGGAACGATGTTCAAAGTTGTAGTGCTGGTTTACTGTATTTGCATGGGAATGTGAGGCAGTATTTCTGTCAGAGTCTTTGCAGCTCATCTCAGCACTCCACTATGCTTTTATGGCCTGAAGTTTCTGATCTGTCTGCCCTGAAATAGCTCAGACTAAGTAATGGACAGGAGAACTTTTGCAAGCACTCGTGCTGAACAGCAAGCTTCACCTCTGGATGGAAAAGAGGAGGGAGGCTGTAGCGCTTGGCAGTTACCAAGAGCAACTTGTTTAGCTCTTGCTTGAGACTACTAGCATGTCGTTCCTGGAAGGAGAGGACTTCATAGAAAAGCCTGAAATGCCTGGGCTTAATTTGGGTTAATGCTTAATCTTTATCCAGAGTAAATGATCTGTGCGGTTGGCCTTTAGAAGATTAAGGAAAAAAAAAAAAAATCATTAATTAGTATCTACCCTGCAGTCATAATGCAGTCTGTTATCTTATCTCCTTACAGGACAATATCAAAGCATGCTCTGTAAGCAAAGATGGAAGGGTTGGAACTTGTGTTGGAAGGGAAAGAAATGTTTCCTTTTTCAGTTTTGCACAGCTTGGATAACAGTGGATTGGTTTTGCTCTTTTTCACTTTTCCTTATGAACTAGCGCAGTACTGCAGCATTGCTCTAATACTGCAGGAGAAAAGCTTACTCCAGACCAGCTAGGACTTAAAACACCGCTGGAAACTTCTGAAAATGTCACTGTCTAAAATCACTTGCTGTGACAGGAAGAGAACGTAATTGTGTGTTACAGCCACACTGTTGCCATGGAAAGTAGCATCCAAACTCAGCATGGTGACTTCACTCAAGCAGAAGAAAAGTAGAGCTATGAAGGTCTATTTGTGAATGCATTTTTGCTAGCTGCTAGAAGAGGTTTTACAAGTTTGAAAATAGAGTGGATGAATTCATTTGACACTTAGGAAATTTGCAAATTCCCAGCCTGAGATTTCTCCCTAATGGTTAGAATTGATGAATTCTTTGGAAGTAGCTGCCCTGTGTCTTTTCATGTAGAGTGTGCTGTTCTGAATCACCTACCCAATATAGTTTTACAGGAGTTGTTTTGGTTTTAATAAGAAATTTCACATTTCCATAGGTGTCCCGGTCCCTTCTCTTCCTCCAGTATCCCTTGTGTTTCTACATCCAGTGCAGTGTCAATTAAATCCTAATTTGAGGCATTTGCACCAGCCGCAACAACCTCACAGAGTTTACAGATTTCTCCACGCAGGATCTCATATGTTGTTACTGTTCCTTCTGCCCTTACAGGTGTCTACTTTGACAGCTGCGTCAGACAAATCAAGTTTGTTGACTTCTGTGGGAAGTATCGCCTCCCGCTGATGCACTACCTGTGCTCCCCAGAGTGCTCCTCTCCCTGCAGCTCTGCCTCCCAGAGCTCTACTTCCCAGAGCGAGTCTGACTCTGAGGACGAAGCCAGCGTCGCTGCGCGCAGGATGCAGAAAGTCCTTCTGGGATAATGGGGAGCGAGAGCGTGTTTGAAAAGCAATAATGGAACAGCGAAGCATGAGCCTCTGGCCTGAAGGGCTCACGAGAAACTGTCCTCAAGTCCATGTAAGGGGCAGAACATCTTAGCAAGCCTAGACTTGCTGCTTAGGAGAACTAACTCAGTGGTGTACTGCCTGTAGGGTGCATGGGGTTGTTAGAAACATCTCGTGTCTGGGGGACGCCCCCCCCTCCCTCGTACAGGCTGGGGAGAGGGATTTGTTCTCACTGGCGGATTGAGAAGGGTTTTAATATATGACACTTCACTGGACTTCAGTCATCCTGCAGAGCAAAGGAGACTGTCCAGATCTTTTAACACTGTGGTAAATCAGAAACAGGCTAATGATGCCATGTGAGTATGTATGGACCCCAATGTTTTATATAGCATTTTGATTCTTTGCTGTCTCCTTTGATTTCAGTTACAGGTCTTACACCCATCGACTAAAAATGGGAGTTGGGGTTTTTTTGTTGTTGTTGGGAGTAGATTTTTCCAAGCTCTGGTTACTCTTCCTTTGCCTAGAGGTGTAGGGTCTCTGTGCTGTTACAGATGTTACAGCCATAATAGAACTGAGCCACCTTTTTTCTCCCTTGTTATACGAAGCTGCTCTTAGTGTTTCCTCCTAACTGTATTTGTTATTTTCCCTCCCTCTGCCTCTTCCCATTACACTGGGAGTGTTGCTGTCTTTATGGTGCCTTCAGAAAACAGACGAGTTCTTCTATTGAGACTTGGTGTTACTTCAGACTTGTGGCCATACATGCCTGTGCAAGGGACCAGGTGTGATGTCATGTTTCTGAGTCTCAGCTTACTGGAGCAAATCTGCTTTTGTATCTGTGAATTGCAGGAAAGGTCTTGATTGACATTTCTTGTTTCTAAACAACCATGTCCCCCTGCTGCAGCTAGCTTTGCTATGCTTGGTACAGAGTTATTTTCCGTCTTTAAGGTCATCTGCTTAAAGTAGGCAGCAGCTTAATGAATTGGAAGTATTGAGAGAAGTTCTGTGGAGAATGGTTTTTTTCTTATTCATAACATGAGAGGAAAAGCCAGTAGGGAGGCTAAGGCGTGTTGTCTGAGCATCTTGCACGAGGTGGTTTTGAAACCTCTTCCTTATTTATTTGTTTGCATTTGCTCTTGTTATAATAGCTTTGGCAGTCTGTTGGATTGTTCAAATAACACATGCAGTTATCTTAAACTATGTTTAAAGGAAAGCTGCAGAAAATAGCTCAGAATTTTTAAGTATCAAGAAATAGCTTATAAAAATTAATATTTTGAATTGACAGGTATCTGTAAATCTACTTTATGGGGTTGTGTGTTTTGCTCAGTGAGAGCTGCCCCTTTATTAACATTTCATGGCAGACAGTCCTTTTGATGCAGTTTCAAATAGAGCAAACCCAACTGTGCCTTCGAATGCATGAGCAGAGCAAATACATTGTGTTAAGAAGCTAAACGAACAAGAAAAACTTTTCTTAACCCACTTTGGCCCTACAGGGGAAATTAAAAACCTCTGCTCTTCTCCTGCATTCAGAAAACACATGTACCTGTTTGAATATCTTATGGCACCTCTGTGTTGATGGTCCTGTTTAATTATATTTGACACTTTAAATATTAAAGCACTTTGATAATTCTGTTCTTTGTAACTAGCTTTAGTGATTTTTTTTTTTTTATTAGACTACAATTTTTACTTTAATGTGACCTGAAGAACAAGGTCTGTGAAATTTTGTATGTTCCAGTCTGTCTTGGTATGCAGGCTAAACTTCTTGCCTTGCATTTCATTGACAGCACTGCTCATTTCCTTGGTGTCCTGTGGAGAGAACTGGAATTTGAAAGAAATTATCTGGTTGTAAAATAGCATCCCATCCGTTATTAATCATTGCAACTTAGTCTGAAGATTCCACACACACACAGATCCACAAGGAACTAAACTGCATGTGCTCTGTGCCTTTCCAAATCATTTTCTTAAGGTCTATTTTTAAGACACAATAAGGTATATGTGCAAAGCAACTGGATGTCACTTTAGCAAATTCTGTGAGGTTTGCTTGGGAAGAAGAACCTACAGATTTTGAGAGAAACTGACTGCATGCTGTTAGTTAAACTGGGATTAGTGAGAGGCCTGTGTTTTGTGCTTCATCTCCTTTTTCAGATGCTTCTTCCTGTCCCAAGTAAATATTGTCATAGCGATGCTGGAGGTCAGTAAACTGATTGCAGAGCCACAATTTTAAATTGGCTGCTGCTATAACAGTAGTGAGCAACTGAGTGATCTAGAGCTTGGCTCTTCTGCCAGTGAAAGTGAGCCACACAAGTTGAGATCTCAAGATCTTCTGAGCTCAGGGCCATGAGGTACCACTTTCCTTTCTTCTCTTTATCAGCAGCTGTCTAGAAGTCATGCATTTTTTCACTTCGCAAAGTTAGATTTCACCACAGTTCCTGTTTGCACAGTAGCCCCTCTGTGTGTGGTAGGGTAAGACCAGTGGTGGCTGGTTCTAATTTAGCTTGATCCTTAACTGCATTTTCTTTCCTAACCAAACAGGCATCCCGTTTCTGCCCCAGTTCTAATAGGGCTAACAGGCTAATCTTTTTTCACAGCTTCTTCACTGTAGCCAGGTCAAAACTTGACAGCTTATGCAGTTGATATCTCTATGCATTTTTGGACTTGATGAAGTGTCTTGTCTCTTAAAAATGTATATATATATTCCCAAATATAGCTACCAATTTTTCTTTTTGCTGCTGGGCTTTAAAGTGCAATTCAAGCAAGTCAGAATTTAAAACAATCAAGGACTTGTAAGAAAAACAAATGGTGGGTCAGTTGTGGGTTTTTTTTCCCTCAGAGGTGGATTTGAGAGGACTAGGGATGCAGGTTTGTACTGTAGTGCCTAATGTACTGAGCGGGAGTTGAGTTTTTCCAGCAATTGTTAGCCCCCAAAGGCTGGAAAACGTACTGGGCAATAAAATAGGCAAGACAAAACGTGAAGATATGCTGTTGGATGGTTCCTACCGTCCCCTTCTCAGGGGCCCTGAGAAGTAGACAGTGGGTTTGCGAGCATTATAGCGCGCTCTGTCAGTTTTGAAGTGTGGATTTCAGTTCTTACAGATGCGTCTCTGAGTGCAGTCTTCAGTCAGTGTTTTGGTATCAGTCCCCTTGTTGCTACAGCAGCCCAGCACGTCTGGCTTTTGAAACAGTTCTTAATCCGAGACACAAGCGTGTGAAGCGAAGTCGCTCATTCCCTCATCCCCGCGGGGTCCAGGGCCCTGCCTGCATTCATCCTCTGCCCCGCCAGCTCTCTGCCAAGGGGAGCTGCTGGTGCCTTTCTGAATGCAGGTACTTCATGTGAACAGTGGGGTGGTGTTAAAAAGAAGCAAAATACCAATTTGACTGGAAGCAACTTATACAGTTGCCAATTCTTTTATGTTTCTCTTTCTTTATAAGAGGTGAGACTTGAGGAAGTCAGTAATGAATATTTAAACGTACTCTGAAGTGGCCAGATGCAGTTTTTCATGGGCTTCTGTCCTGGTCATTTTAAGTCTTTGGAATCTTGAGTTGAATTATAATGGGAGTAGGGGGGAAAGAGGGGAGAACCAGCTCCTTTTGTTCCTTACTCTTGTTGGCAATAATGAATGGAAGGAATTTAATCCAATGAAAGTAATGAAATTTAATCCCTGCAATGTGTCTTTGTTACCCAGTTCAAAGAACTATTTTAGTGCATCTTATTCACACCATGCCCTCCCTCCCCAACTGAAGATACTTCAAACAGACTACTTCAGAATGCACACTAATACAGCAGTAACTCTATCTTGGAAACCTTTCTATTGATTATTTCATTTGCCTGCCTGACTAGAGGATTGATCTTTTACTGACCTGAACATTAAGGGTAGAAAGGATTCTCATCCAGCCCTCTTGTTGAATTTTTATCATGAGCGTTTGTTTTAGGGAGTCTTAAAGTGCCTTATGTTTTTAAAAGTGTATTTTGCTAGAAATGTATGAATGTAGAATATCTCTAACAGTATTTCATTATGAGCTGTAAAACAAATTGCAAACACTAAACCAAAAATGTTATTTCTACAGTGTCTGTCCATTATTTGCCGGCATCTCGATTCTGGTATTGCTGCAGGCAGAACCCTTGCAGAATTGTAAACACCAAAAATAGGGCTATGCATCGTTGGGGAATGGATGAGATTTGACCTGTGCTGTGTAAAACCAAGAGTAGGTGAGACTTCCAAAGGGACTGCTGAAACTCTTGGCTTTTGGGGCCCACTTGTGACAGACCAGAGAGTGTGACAGACCAGACCCTGTTTTACTGGTGGTATGGTGTTGCAGAAATTTGCTCCACAGTTTAAAGGTAGAAGTAACTCACGGGCAAGATAAATATATGAACAAGAGAAGGCAGTGTCATGGTGGAGTTTTCCAGCAATATGAAGCAACAGTTCTAAACTTCTTGAATTGTTTCCCACTTAATACGCTAATCCTGAAACCTGTAAATGACTCTTTGAATGTTAATTTTTCTGATCATGTTAACTGGCTAATGTGTTCCCATTTCTTGTGTAATCCCATGTTTCCCTTTACATCCTGAAGAGTTTTTGTGATCTGTTGCCAAAATGTTTCAGATCCTGCCGTGCAATTACCAGTTGTCAGTGCAGAAGTGTAGTGTATTGGAAAATGGGACAGTGGGAAACAAGAATTACTTGGTATTAACTTCAGCAGGAACTGTTTCAGAGATGGTTCAACTTCATATGTAATGAAAAACCTCTCAAATTATGCAGCAGCCTCATTTCAAATAACATAAAATACTGAGGAATGCAGTGACCTTGCCTGTAATAACCAGGCTGAGAATATTCTTGCCTGTTTTTAAAGATACTATTTTCTGTGCCTTCTTAATACCTTTCTTATATTTGGAAACAAAATCATAGAAGTGCTGGTTCAGAGGAGCTTCTGGTGGTCTCTAGTCCAACCTCTTCATTTAAGTGGAACTATCGCCAGCGCTAGTTCAGGTCCCTGTGGGTTTGTCTAGCTGAGTCTTAGAAACCTCCAAGGATGAAGAGTCCACAATCTCTCTGCCTCTGGTGGTATGATCTCCTCCTAGTGCAGAAGTCTCTCAAAGTCTCCAACGTCTTCCTGACATTAGTTGCCCATCTTCTAATCTCAAGGAGCAAATCTTGGCTCTCAAACCTTCTTCTCTGCTTCTAGTACTAATGCAATGAGAAGAGTGTAAATGAAATATGAGTTACATAGATGCTCAAAGCAGATGCTCAGAATGTCAAATTGACATTTTAGGCTTATGCAGAATTGCACAGATCTAAAAGGGAGCATTGTGTCGATGCTCTGGAAGCGCTCTTCATAAAGTAGAGCTATATGTTTCCTACTCAGGTGGGCTGCCTTAGGTGATCAAGAGCGAGCTGAATGTATGCACCTTTTTCTCTGCACTAAGGTTGTGAGTTGCCAATGATTTAAAAAAATTTATTGGAAGAAAGTTAGTCCTAGTGCCGCATTGAAGAAGGCCAGGGCCATCTGCACCCTTAGTCACAGTCTGGAGATGGCATGCCATGTCCGAGTGTCTCTTCCCTCTCCAATAGCCACTGCTCTGTGGTGACTTACCGGAGGAGGGTTGAGAGCCTGTGTTCTTGTACTACAGCTTGCTGCAGTCTCCCCTCTCACTAGTGAGCAAAGTGGAGAGTTTTGACAAGGAGGTTTAACAGCAGCCAAGGTCCTTTTAGGATGGAGGGGAAGGCAATCCATAGCAGAGCCCAAGTCCTGCTTCCAGCTGGTCTTTTGTGGCGAGGTGAGGGTGCAGCTCGTCTGGTGTCAGTTCAAGGACTGGTCATCCGGGGAACACCCAGGACCCTTCTCTTTGTCCTGGCCTGGGACTTATTGGTGGCAGCTCAAAGCTTGCTATCAGACTGGCAAAGGATTAACGTACCTTCCGAGTGTTGTCCAAATGCTGTCTGTAACCCCTTCTTGACTCTGGAAAAAGCAGGACCTGAAGTCAGTACTGATTAGCAAGTTGTACGTTTATCCTAAATACAGCACTTTGATCAGAGCGTCAAAGCCCCACAGGGCTGGCTGCCATTTACACATCTCTGAAGATCATTGCTGGTGTGTTGGCAAATCAGTGATTTCGCCAAGCTGCACCACTGCTCGTGTAAGGGAATGTGCAAGACCAGGAGTATTACAAGGTCCTTGCCTGTGCTGTGACACGGATGCTGGGGAACTGGTAAGTGGGAGGGCAAACAAACCCTTCATCTGGACGATGGTTCGTATTGGGGTGGGAGGTCATAAGCTGAAGTCCAGCAGGTCAGCATATCACCCTTTACATCAGCAAGGACACAAACATCTACTGCCGGTGAAAGGACCTGTATGAAAGGTATGGGATTGTTTTGTTTGGTGGTTTTTCCTGAAAGAGTAAATTTCAGCCTTAGGGCTTTGAAAATGGATAGGAAAGTTAAATGCCATTGTGGAAAAATGTTTTTCTGTAATTCCTGGGGGTCCTGGCATCTGCAGCAAAAGTGACTTTATAACAAACATGCATAATACTGAGCAAACATTGTCCTTTGTGCCGGACAATGTTATGTGGTTGCTCTCCAAAGCCTTGCAGCCTCCTTGGCAGAGGATCCCTCCAAGCTGCTGAGGGCAGTGCTTTGATTTTCCCCGTGTTCCTCTGCTCCTGGTTGGAGGGTCCGCGGGGCTCCCTGAACTCAACCCCCTCCTTGTAAAACCTCCCTGCAGGTGTAGGGGGCTGGTGAAAGCACTGGCTGAACCCAGCACTTTGTTTTTATTGTGCGTAGCGCTACTGAAAGCAGCTTGCTGGAAGATGTTAAAACATCCCTTGCATTTATATAACCAAACACCCTTTATAATCTAAATCAGACTGGAGTGGTTTGCAGCAGTAGTTTTTATCTTCAAATAAACACTGCAGTGTGTTTTACAAAGTTGGGTTCCCTAGTTACTCTCTTAAGATATTTGGAGTTAAATTGCATCTTTTTGTTTGTTTTTCTGTCTGTCTTTAAAGCAGTCGTGAGTCTTCTACTGAGAGATATAATCATAAAAGGCCTTGCAAAAAAACCCATGTGACTGGGCTCGTTGAAACACGTTTTGAAACGGTCCAGGAATGTCTGAAACTTTATGTTGGTCTTTCACAACTTGCAACCCCATCTGGCTGCCTTGCACTTTGAAAACCTGTTCAGAGATGACCCTTTGCCATGGTTTGTAGGGAAAGCCCACCCCGAAAGCCTGGGCACCTGGCCCTGGCTCGTCCACGATCCCAAGCACAGCCCTCCAAGCATCCTGCCTAGAAACACTTCGTAGTGCTTTTAGGAAAGCAAATTTTGTTTGGGGTGTATGTGGAGCGCAGAAGTATGGCCTTAGGAGGCAAAAACTTTCCTTGATCGAATGCTGCCAACTGGCATACTCCAGGCTTGTCACGGCAGCGGGCTTTTCATCCCTGCACTCTGAGGTCTCTATGACTGTGGGCCATGAGGAAGAAAACTGCTGTGGAGCACGTCCAGGAGCATCTCATTCACTTCTCCATCTCTTGATAAAGGCCTGTGGGCATCTTAGCTATTCATGTGGAGTTTAAAAGTATCTGTCTGCTCTGGTTTATTGCTATAAATTTGGCCTGCATTAATAGTGGCTGGCAAAGCCCTGATGGGGTGCTCCTGTGTTCCCCACTTCAAGCAGGGGATTGTGGCTAGTGAATTCCCCCCAGGAAAGAGGGCAAAGGCAGGCAGGGCGTCTCCCAGGGCCAGCGTGTTCCTGTGGCAAGGAGGAGCCTGAGCTTGTGCTTGTTTACTTGCACCAGTTGCATGTAAATGCCCCAACGCAATGCCGTTTGCACAGCAGGGGATTAGCAGGGTTTGTCTTCCATCAACAGCTCAGTAAAATGCATGTGCAATGTGCAAGGGGAGGGGGAATTACTGTAGTTACTGCTGATGGTGTGGGTGGCTGTCCCAAAAACAAGCTATCCTGAGAGCTGGCCGGGCTGCTAGCAAGGATGTTAAAGGCGCACATCCATATGTGGTCCGGGGGAGGCAAAGCCCTGGCTGAGCGCTGCACACAAAAACAAGAGAGGCTCATGTGGGGTATCTCCTCGGCTTAGGAAATGGCAGGTGCTTTTGCCATTATGCAGTTGAGCTTTTGCATCCAAAAGGTCATTTCTCTTGAAGAAAGAGGTTCCTCAGTGGCTGCATCCTTCTGCTCAGGGTTGTCATGGGGGCTCTGCTCCCACAGTCGCGGATCTGCCCCTCCAAGGTGACTACCTTTGATAAGCATATTGAAAATGGGTAGCAAAAGTGTCACTGCTGTGTCATGCTACTAGTTACCTAAGTTTTGTGGGGGCTCCTCTTATGGTTGAAGGAACATAGACCCCCTGGATAATTCCTCAAACCCAATACCAGCTTCTGAACCAAGGGTGTCCCGACAGAGAACACCTTCTGACATCCTTTGTGGTCTCCTGGCAAAACTACAATGCAAGGTGGTGATCTGTGCCATTCGTTATGGGGTCTGAAGGTGGCTTCTGAAACAGGTGAGTGAGGAGGGAATATCCTCTTTAACGGGATTTTCTGAACTCCAGTCCCTCTTCAGACAAGCTGTAGCTTTTCAACAAATGTATGGAATATGCCTTCTATGCCGTCCCACACATCACAAGTGTCTAGTGAGGCTAAGTCTCACCTGATGCTTTTTTTAAACCATTGTAGTGTTGTCCCCAGCTTTCTGGGGACAAAGGTGAAGCCCGATGATACTTTGACATGACAAAATGAGCCATATCTGCTCTGGTCTGACGTTACTTAAATAGCAATGGTGGTGTGATACAGGCCCTATGGATAGAGGTGGAACATACTTCATCATGTCTAAAGGTAACAGATGTTGCTTTTTCCATGGATATGGATGTAGCAAGTTAGAAATACGGAAATATGCCTCACAAATAGTTATTTCACATTGATCACATTAATGCACCAACAGATGAATCCTTCAGTAATATCGGGGATGAGGAGGACGTTCATGGTTATCACAACCCAGCAAATCCTTAAGATGATGGCTGGTTCGTCACCAATGGAAAACCTTTTCATCCTTCCAAAGGCTCTCCAGACAACTGTAACAGTTGTAGTCCTGGTCCAGGCAACCAGAGGAGGTGGGCATGGGTCCGTGGTAACTTTGTTCATGCAGTGCATTAATTGCAGAGAAGCCCAGAGTAACAGCCTGGCAACCGAAAGGTTGAAATGACATTTGAAAAGATTGTTCCAGTCATCTTTTGCTACTGCTCCAGGTGCTAGGGTAATGTATTTACCAAAGGCTACTTCCTGTACACCTGGTGCACCCTTGGGTTTAACTAATCGTTGCAGAAGCTGAGTTGGTGTTTTATGAGCAGATGTCAATGCTGGCATTCCTGGTTAGAGTGGTAAAAAAAAATCCTCCGTTGCCCATGTTTTCTCCTCGTTGTAACGTGCCTGAACATCCCAGATGCGAGAGGTTTCCACCTGACTGTTGAATTTTACATGGCAGCCCAACCATTTCAGCAATGACTTTCTCTTCTCCTCTCCCCTTTCCTTTTACAGAAACGACGTTTTCAAACTTGAAAGTCCTGTTGCTTTTGTCATGAACTTTTTTCATAATTCTCCAAGGTGAAAAAAGCTGACAAATGTCTTCATGATCTTTTTTTATTCAGTAGTAAATGTCTTCTCTATGTCTTCTCTATGCAAATTTCATTGGTGAACATCTAGTCATAAAACTTTTCAAAGGCTTTTTTTTTTTTTTTTTTAGGAAAGAAAGGTGTGTTTCTTTTACTTTTAAAGCAGCCCACGATGAATGGCTTTCAAAACCTTCAGAGAGACTGAGGAGTTCACAGTGTCAGGGCTGGTGCGTGTCGCTCTATGAAGTCTGTGATTGCTTGCTGTCATTTAAAAGCGTTATAAAAACTGTTGTGGGTTGTAATATATTTTCCCATCTCAGTTTCTAAATGTTGGGGTAAGCAATCTGCAGTCGCTGCTTTGAGTTTCTTAGTGGTAACAAAGCAGTGAGCTTATTTATCAGTGCTTCAAAGCTTAGTTAAAAATTCTGTACTAGAGATCTGTGATTTTTGAGGTACACATCCTTGACCCAAAACAACTTTAAAGGCCATGGAAAATCTATCATGAGACCTGTATTTTAGGTGTAAAATGTGGGCATATTTGGATCAGTGCCAATAACGGATAAGACATACTTAAGCGGTTGTTAAATTGGGTGTTGCGCATCCACAGAAAGCTGCTGCAAAGCCGCATTTGAAACAATAGTTCTGCTTTTAAAATTTGTTTGTGCCAGCTTTTACAAAGAGTAAGAAACAATTGTTTCCTTGCATGCCAGGCTTGCATTTGCCCTGTTTCTCAGTCATCACTCCTCCTCCTGTTCCTGCTCCACTTTCTCTGTTACCTTCAGCTGACAAACTCCTGGCTTACAGCAATGTTGTGGCCTATCTTAAATTACACCCCTTAAAACCGGTAATGTTTAATGTCGCTCAGCCACTGTTCCTCAAGTCCTAAAGCTCAACCTATTCTTTCTGCAGGATGTGCTTGTCCTCCCCACCATGTAAGTTCATTGTACAACATCTTGTGTTGATGCCGTAAATGAGTATTATACCCTGGGCATGGAGGAACTCCATAGCAGCCCTCCCTTCAGCTGCCTTTTTCTCTCCATGCTACTCGCCATCTCTGCACTTGTTGCTCTTTGGACATACTGGTCTTCTCCTGACTTGGCAGATTTCTTAGAGATACTTGCTGCCAGGGGCATGTGTCGGTTCCTTCAGAGTCCTCTTTTTTTTACCTTCCCACCTGCCCCGGTTCCTTCCCTGAACTCAAGTTTACAAAATTATTCTTGCTATTATAGATATCAAAATGTGGATGGTGGTAACTTCCATTTCCTGACCCTGTTTCTCATAACCCATTCTGCCTTTGTCTCTGAAGTCAATGGCGCTGTCCTTGTGAAAGTCAAGGCTTCACATTGATTTAGCAGATTGATTCAGCTTTTCAGCCTTACTGGCGTATCTCTACTCTCATTTTCCTCCACACAGCACCCCTTTCTTCTCTCGTTCTTCTCTCTTTTGCATAAGAATTTTTCCATGACCCCATCATACTCCTTTTCCCTTCGATTCCGCATGTTGCAGTCCCTTCTCTGGCAGCCAGCACATATGTCCACTCTGCCAAGGATCCCCACTCGCATGGACATGCTTTTCCACAGTGCTTGTGCAAGTGGTTGGTGGCCTTTCTTCCTTCTGTCCTTCCTTCTTCTTGCCTCCTCTTCTTTCTAGCGAGCCCAGAAACACCTTTGTCCACCACTGGCCCCCAGCATGCTGTAGCTGTCCCCACGGGAATGGGTAAGGGTGCAGCCAGCTGGTCTCTGCTCCAGGATGGCCCATTCAGTATGGATGTGGGAATCTCCTCATTCAACACGTTCCCATCAGCCTCAGGAACAAACACTGAGTGATGAACACCTCCCACCAACACCCTCGGCTCCACGTGGCTGAGGCTCAGACTGAAGTCTTTGTCTCTAAGGACTGCCATGAACAAGGGTTTTCCTTCATTGTGAGGATCTGGAAACAGGGATGTGCTGTCCTTGCCTGGCAGAAGAGTTCTTAGCAGCCAGGGAGACAAGTCCCAGGCCCCTGCTGTGACAAGGGACCTCCTTAAAAGGAAGGTGGTGGGCTGTCTTTCCAACTCTTATAAGGAAGAATGCTTCAAAAGTGGCAGCTAGGGCCAGGAACAAGGGATGCTTCTGTTGTGTACTGCATGTGTGTTAGCTCTGCATTAATAGAAAGGAGTTTGTTTTTGTTTTTGTTCTCTATTGTTAGAAAGAAAAACATCTTCACCGTGCCAGGTAGAAGAAAGAACATGGTGAATAACTGAGGTGAGATCATTATATGACTTCATGAGTAGTCACGAACTGCTACAATTGAAGGAAACTATCATTTACCACCTGTTATTTAGCAGACGGGCACAGCTGAAACTCGGCTCCACTGCAGACTTTATTGTTTCCCTGTCAAATCCTAAGAGGCTGAGATACCTCCCAGAAGACCACTAATCACTGCTGGGGTTGGGTGTTGCTGGCAGCACCAAGTGAACCTTAAAAGGTTTGGTGGTTCAGATTAGCATCAAAGAGACTGAATGCTTCCCCTGGGTTCCAGGTCATACTAAACCTTTAATAAAAATGCTAAACTGAGACTCTGTATGAAAGGAAGGAGCGGGCAGTCTTATTGACTGCATCTGGCATGACCGGTCCCTTACCTAAAATTAGCTAAACTCCTCGTATCCTGTGTCAGCATGCACTTGGGCTTGGGCAAACCCCAGCTGGTCCCTTGGGAGCTCAGTCCTCTGCAGTCTTTTCTGAAGTGTGGCACCCAGGTACACTGGTCTTTCACTGAAGCACCATCTAACCTTGGAGGACATGAGTCATTCGCTCACCGAAAATGGAAGAAAACCAAGTATCCAATGGAAAATACAAGTAGAAAAAACAACAAGCAGAAAACCGCTTTATTCTTTGGTTTTTTCCCCCATTTTCTATATTATGGTAAAGAAAACATGTCATTTTGTGGGCAGCTCAGTTGAGGATGCCCTGTCTTCCCACCAGCAGACCCTCTGTTTTGCCATAAGGTGTGATTCTGCCTGATCCCATCCCTGTGAGAGAGATTTGCTGATGTTTAATAAAAGCTGTGCACATGCTCCTTCCTTGTGCTGGAGTGGGAGAGGGAACGATTCACCAGGTTTCTCCCCATCCAGTCACTGGAACTTGTAGAAATGTAATAGCTTTGAGACTCCCAGCTCACTGTTAAATTTGTTGCAATTTGCCAGGTGGTTTAAAAATTGTCAGTGAAGAGGGGATGCTGGACAAACACATGCACTGAATAAGCTTCATTCCCTTAGGATATCACTCTAAAAATGGGAATGGTCCTAACTGGTTGGAGAGGATCTCATCAAAGATGACGCAATCATTTGCTGCAGAGCCCTGACACCAAATCTGTATGAACATCCTTGTTTGCCAGAGCCAGATAGCTTTCTGGTGGAGGAGGCACCAAGCGCCTTGGTCACAGCCTCCCTCGATTTCCTTATGCACTGGCTACACATTGCAGTGTAGGGTCAGTCTGGTCCTTTCTCAGAAACCCAACCCTGGCCCCCTTTTCCTTGACGCAGTACCTAATTCATAACCACATGTTTTCTTCTTGATGCCATCCCCAAAAAATAATAATTAGAAAGAGTGTGGGAAACCAACTTACAAAAGGTTGGCAACCTCTCTCCCACATCTGAGAGAGGGTTTGCTCCGTCCAGCTGCCTTGCTCTTGCAGCAGATCTAGCCCCCCTTGCCCCGTCTGCAGGTGGGCTGATCCCCATCCAGCATTGCCACTGGTGGGACTCAGAAAGTCTTCACAGAGAGTTTTTAACACCCCATGGATCTGCTTAATGGGTGGAGCAGAAAGGATCAGGGAGAGCTGAAGTAGACCAGCCTTTCCACTGGCAGCGAGCACCAGCTCCTTTCTTACAGGGAACTAGTCAAACGGTGGCTGGAAGGAGGTCATGCCTCAGGCCCAAGTGACTTTCTGACCTGAGCCCCTGGTGTCAAGCAAATCTTGGTTTAGTCTTGTTTTGCGTAAGAGACAGGCAGGATTAGTAGGGTGTTGCTAGCAAACCAGTTCTCACCGGTGGGAGTGAGCTTCAGTTCTAAGCATGTTGGAAACCACAGTGGAGCTGATGTCCCTGCCCTAGACAGGTTCCAAGTGCCATAGCTTTTGCTTACAAGAGGATGGGGGTCTCACGTCACTAGTAGGTGCTTTTCTTCCACCATATTCTTGAAGTCTTTCCTTGGATTCCTCTGGTTCTCCCCACTTTTTCCTATTCCTGTCCTCACCTGGGTCACTCCTAAGATCTTGGCTTGACCGCCTAGCAACAGTGGGGTCCATATCAACCATACAAAGATTGTAAGATCATCTTTCTGAGAGATTATGTCAAATCTGGGAAGATGCAGGGCTGTGTGTTACAAAGAAAGCGTGTTTTTTTTCCTTGCCTTGGATGGAGCAGCACTAGCTGGCCTAATAATTTGCTGTGGCAGGAGTAAGTTACGAAGTCATCCTAAAGTGGTTCATGGAAGCACAGAAAATAGGCTTGAAAGGAAATGTGACCTGGTCCATACTGCTGTCCTCAGCTGCACGTAACTTCTCCTGGCAGAGATTTCACCATCTGAATGGAGAGTCTTCTGGGATGTACTGGGAGGAATGGAGCAAGCAGTGGGAACCTCCCTCAGTGATGCTCTTTGGCTCGATTTCCAAGAGTGGCCCACACATGTCCCCAGTTGCCTTCATAAGGCAAGCAATTGTAACAGGTGGCTTCCCTTAAGGAGAATGAAGAGGAGTTAAGAAAGAAGATCCATTCAGGAAGAAGATCCATTCAGGAAGAGTCACAAAGCCAACAGGGTGGTGTGGGAACAGCAAGAGATTATACAAGACTTCAGGAGCCTCAGAAAAGTAGTAGAAAGTCCAAGTGGTCATCTCAAAGGTCCTGTTCCTGTGAGCTGGAGGAGAGGACAGAAGCTCCTGGAGGTCGAAGCTGGTGTTTGCCGAGAGGCTGCATTGTGTGGGGCACTCAGCCCTGGTCTGTGGGGACAGAGTGGTGCTACGGAATGGCCTGCCTGTCCAAAGCCCAGCACCCAGCCACACAGCTTGGAAATGGGCTGGAAAAGGCAGGATGTTTTCAACAAACCCTGCAAAGAGAACCTTCAAATGGGCAAAAGCTTCAACAACTTAAACTCAAGGGACCGTGGACTAAGTGGGTATATGAAAAGAAGAAAATGATCAGTTGTTTAAATTCCAGAATAAGAAACTTTGTCAATAAGAGGAAAAAAGTGAAAAAGTTTCACTTTTAGGAATGAATCGGACAAAACTGGTGTTGCCTAAGTGTGGCCAGATGCTTTCTTTAACGGAGATGTTACAACTGCTGGCTACTGCATGCTGAGAAAGGAGATAGTGAGTGAAAGAGATAAGGGTGGTGCTTTATGCTAATAGCAACATTACCTCTTTTAGAATGAGGGGTAACTCAGAGCAGACTGTATGTAGATCAACACGCTAATTAGTAAAGCCCAAGAGGGAGTACTCTGTGCACGCCTGTGTGTATAACTGACTACCTCATCAAATGAGGCCCAGGACGGATGTCTCTCTACAGGCTTATTTGCAATGTGTGAAAAGAAAACTGTATTTGCATAGATAATTTAATTCTAGGACACATCTGTGGAGATTGCCTGCAGGCCACAGCCAAGTCTCATGAGAGTTTCTAAGACTGCTGGATGATAATTTCCCAGCAGAGGATGCATCCATCCAACACATGCTGTCTCCCTTTCAGATTCATGGTGATGGGTAAAGAATTTGTCGCTGAGCTACCAGCAGTTAGTTGCCTCATCACAATCAATGTGAGCAAAGTCAGGACAATTGTAGGTAGTCATACATGAATTTTGATTTTCAAAGAGACTAATTTTCCCCAGACTGAAGAAAATACAAATTGCAATTTGTCCTGAAGAAAACTTAGACAAATCCAGTGAAATTTGACTGAAAAGTGAATTGCTTAAGAAGAGTTTAGCAGATGACCAAAAGACGTAGTTAAAATAGAGGCTGGTTTTGATGTTGGTCTGTGCGACCCTCTGGTTGATTGTGAACTCTTGAGGGTGGACAATGTGTATGTGTTGAATGGACTGAAACCCTGCTACTTGCCGGACCCCAGAAGAGAGGTGCTACTGCTAGCGACTGGGAAGTAGGGGGTCTCATTCCACAAAAATCAGCTCCAAGCCCACTTTTTTTCAGCAGTATACTTGAAGTAAATATAAAATCGTTGTATGCATCTTGGAGCAAATGACATGGGCCATACCTCCAAAAGGAGGTGCTGTGTCTCAGGTGGCCAAGAACTCCCAAGAAGGATCCAGCAGGCATAACGCGTAAATAGCTCCATGCAGGATGAACGAGGTGCTGGGGATGAAGAGCCAGAGGAGCAGTGAAGAGGTGTGAGCTGGTGGTTCATCCTTCCTATCGGGCAGTGTTGGGGGACACTGAACCCCTCTGGGTAGCTCTGCAGTCTAACTTTTCAACAAGATGTTTAAAGAGAGCAGGGAATGAGCCAAGCTGAGCCGTGGAAAACAGCTGGAGAAAACCGCATCCTGCCTCCTCCAGCAATTTCAACTGAGTTCAGCTTTTGCTTTCCCTTCCTAGGACCCAGCCTCAGGCTGAGCCATGCCGACGCTGGACTCCAGTTATACCCTGGCCTGGGGTGATGTGTTCCCAGCACAGGGTTGCTGACTGCTCTCTAGGCACAGCAGGATCCTTTGGGATGAAAGGGGCCTCGTCTCTGCAGAGATAATAACACAACTCACCCTAACTATAGGCTTTCTGCCTTCACCTGCACCTCTCCGGACTCCTGTTCCTGCCTGCCCGGCAGCACAAGTCCTTCCTCGGTGCGTACCTGTAGCACAGCACTCGCTTTCCTGCCTCCAAACGAAACACCCGGGCATTTTCCTGGAGTCCCTAGCATCCTGGCTGCAGCCGGGTGTTGTCTGACAACACCAAATGACAACCGGAGGGATGCCCCAGCCCTCGGAGGGCTGCAGGGCTCACTGGGATGAGGTCACGGTCCCGCTTCTGCTGGGTGAGGAATAAGAGGTGACGCACATGCACGCATCTGCAACAGTTGCCACGGAAATGTCAATACCCCCGGAGCTTTGATTTTTTTGAGAGCTAAACCCAGGAGCAAAACCAAAGCACGGACAAAGCGGCGATTACTCGTTATCGCTGTTTACAAGTAGCTTAGTAATAAGCATGAGTCAGTGGGGCAACACGAGTGCTTTCTGTTGGCATTGGGAGGAACCAGAAATAAGGCACCTAGCTCCTGTTTCTGTGTGAACAGTCAGGTTCCCGCTCCTCTCCCCTCCCTCCTCATTGTGAGACGCTTCGGTTTATGAACCTGGTTTTACAGAGGCGGAGACCAGATTGGTAAGTCCAGTCTAAGAGCCTGCATGTTTTAAAAGAGATTGGATTTCCAGAGATATTGAGACATGGGGGACCTTCATCACAGCCACTGTGAGCTGCAGATGCTCTGTGCCCCGGCAAATCGAGGTGCTGCTTCCAATACCAAAATACAGATTTAATCCATCTCAGGGCCTCCAGGTTTCAGACTGCTGGCCACCAGGGCTGGACCTTGGTCTCTCAAGGCTTTCCAAGGGGCTCTTTCATTCTCCTTTGCACGTGGCAGTAAGAAGGCTCCTAGCTCCTTCACCTGCTCCGGACATGACCCTCCACTCCACCAGCAGCTCCAGGACTGGCCCCCGGCACATCTGCCTTCGTCACCCATCGGTGCCCAGGCTGGAAAACGCTTTCAAGGGGGTGATGTGTTAGACGCCCTGGGGAAGGGCACATCCCTCTGTTTTTCTTTGGAAGAGGATGGGAAAAGGGACTGGAGCGGTCCTACTGCAGCTTCCCCACTTTCTCATCTGGGACATCAGTCAGATCTAGTAAAAGGGGGTGGGGAGCTGCTGCCAGAACCAGTGGCTGCAAACTGGATGCTTTTACTGGGCTGGGGAACTAACAGGTCCGTGTGTTTACGACAGCACCGCACGGCACAGCAGACCTAACAGGGCTGCGCAAACCTCTCCGCTCCCGTTCGGACCAAGGCTGCATCTGGTCCACGACACTGTGGGCTTGGGAATGGGCAGGAGTGAAAAATGAGCACCGCTCACGCCAAGGCCTGCCAGAGTCGGATAATGAGGTAAACAGAAGCGTACAAAGAGAGAAAACCCGCACGGCCATGCAAACAACTTTTTCCAGTAGTGCTTGGCACTTTGCTGCAGGCTGGGAGAGAAACTTTGGTGCTGGCAGGAGAGAAGAGCTTCCGGCTTTTGGAGCTGGGGAAGAAAATCCAGTAAAACGGAGTGGATGTCTTGTGGGGAGAGAGCAAGAAGTTAATGAGGGCGTCAGGGCTGTGGGAGGCAGGAGCGGGAAATGGGCGGCATGGGGATGCCGAGAGAGGCGGTGGGTCTGTCCACATGACACTGAGTGTTGCTCGCGCAGACATACCTATTGCAGTAGTCACGCTGGCTACCACTAGCCAACTGCACAAGCAGGTCACGGAGCGCAAGGCTGGCCACCCTCGCGTTTACTCACCTTCTCGGGCCGGTTTCGCCACAGCCGTGGAGGTTTCGTGCTGCCTCAGCTGCAGGCAGCGCCCGGTGACCGGCTGGGCCGCGTCCCCACCTGCGGCGGGGGGGCAGGCGATGGCCATTGCCGTGGGGCGGCGGGACGGAGCCTGGGGCTAACGGGACGCGGCGGCGGGCTCAGGTCAGGCGGGGCCGGGGGGGGGGTCCCCGCTCGCCCCGGCTGTGGGCACGGGGGGTGTTTTTGGGAGGGGGTGACGCTGCTGCTGTATGAAGCGGGCAGGCGCGATGACAGCCTGTGGGGAGAAGGCGGCCGGCGTGAAGCGGGCTCCAACCCCACCGGGACAAAACCCCGGGTTTCTCCCCCCCCCGCTGCTGAAAAGTTTTGCCCCGGGTCAGAGGCAAAGGGGGCCGGAGCCCCGCCGGGCCGGGGCGGGCGGGAGGAGCGCAGCCGCCCGGCCCCTCCTCGCCGCCCGCCCCCGCCGGGCCGGGCCGAGCCGAGCCGGGGCGCTGCGGGGCGGCAGCCGGCGCGGAGCTCCGCGTCCCCCGGCGCCGGGGGCAGCTCCCCGCCCCAGCCCGGCCCGGCCCGGCCCGAGAGGGCGCAGGCAGCCGCCCGCCCGCGCCGCTTGCAGCCAGCCAGCCCCGCAGGTTTGGCGCCCCGGGCCCGGCTGCCGTCCCCGCAGGTGGGTCGGGGTCTCGGAGGGGGGGCGGGCGGGTTGGGGAGAGGGAGGCCGGCAGGGGTGGACGGGGCTGCCCCGCTCCAGCCGGGCCTGCCGTGCCCCGCCGCGCCGGTAGCAGAGCGGGGTGGCCGAGCCGAGGGGTGCCCTTCACCTCCCGAGCTGCTTTTTCTACCCCGGAGCCTCTTTGCTTTGGAGTCTTTTGCTCCCCGTGGCCTTTCCCCGCGGCGAGCGGGGGGCCGTGGGCGCAGCCTTGCGGGACCCCCAGAGCAGCGGGGCCGTGGGGCTGGGCCGGCAGCTGCCGGGGGGAAAACGTGCCCCCCCCCCCCCCCAAGCACCCCCGCTCCGCAGCAGGGGGTCGGCGGTGGCCGGCAGGCCAGGTTTGGGGTGGCGTTTTGGGGATGGAGCGCTCCTCCGTTGGCTGGCTTGGCGGTGCCCAGAGTACACCCCTGAGCTCGAAATGGTGGCGGACTCGTGCCGCTGTTTCGTAGCTGTCGAGAAAACACCGTCCCGAACACGGCAAGCAGCGCCGTAGAAGGGGGCTGCGGGAGCGGGAGCCTGCCGGCACCTTGCCATAGGAAAGGGCCGTCTTGCAGGATGCAAAGATGCGAAGTTGCAGCGCTGCTTGGCTTCTTCTAACGAAACTGCTGCTACCTGGGCAAGCCGCGTGCGTTGCAGAGTTTAATTTGGGGGGAAGAAAGGTTGCAACCCTCCCCACAGTGCAACCTGCGCCCTTGGGGGAGACGCAGAGAGAGGGACCCGTGTGCCCCTCCAGCGCTGGATCCACGGTCCTGCCCCTGCTTGCTGGGGGTGAGAGCCCCCCGGGAAGCACTCCGGGATCCAGTGCATTTGCTCTTCCTTGGCTGCCGGAGTTGAGCATCACGCAGCACCCCGGGGCTCGGGCACATATCGGGGAGGGTGGCTCATGGAGCCCTCACCCAGACCTGGATTTTCCACTGCCCCACAGGCTCTCTGCAGCCTGAGAGGGGCAAGGAAGAGGTCAAGGAAACTGGATCCCTGGTAACCAGGAGCTGTCAGAGTTAAGTTGCAGCTGGCATTTCCTATGCATCCTTGATGTATCTGCTGCATCACCTCACCCACCTGGTGCCGGAGCATTGCATACCCCTCTCTTGTTGCAGACCCCTGCGCTTGCACAGTTTACAAGTAGCGCTTTCCACCCAGATTCAGCTGTGCCTCCAATTTTGGAGCTGCACCTCTCAACCACTGAGCGAGCCTCTGCCCTGTCTGCAGAGAGCCCCGGCCAGCAGACCTCGTGGGAACCTTGCTGTGGCCCTGTCCCTTGATGGGGTGGGGGCTTTGCCCAGTAAAGGGACGAGAAGCCTGAGTGAGGGATCAGTGGGTGCAGCTTGGTGGCCTGCAGTACCTGGGAGGTGAGATAGATGAGCTGTGGACATCTCTGGCTTTCAGAGCCTTAAATTAAATCTGACTCCTAGGGGGAAATATTCCCTACTTCTTGGCCAGCAGGGGCAAGGCGAAAGAGCTGCGGCGCTCCGTGCTGCCTCCTCTTTCCGGGAGACAATATGTCACTTGATTTCTAAAATCTTGCCAAATTTAAAAGAAAGAAAGAAAAAAGATGCCAAGCTTGTTAGGGTTAGCAGCTGTCCCCGTGCTCGCAGCCATCCAGCTTTGCAACCCGGCCATCCTAGCCTTGCTTGTGAAAATGCAAGCTGGTGCTGCAGAGGCTGTGAGGGGCCGGTGTCTGATTGCATGAACTGTGCCTCTCTGCCAGCTTGTGAAACGGAGAGCTCTTGAGGGCATAGGCTCGATCCGAAATGGAACTTGATGAAAATATCCCTTCTGCGGCCTCTTCCTCCTCTGCATTTGATAGCTCAGCAGCAAACAGCTTCAGTGGGGGTGAGCCTCTGCTTTTTAATTAAGTCATACACACCTCAACCACAAGGTAGATCTCTCTTGTAAATCAAAATACTAAATCATCTGGCTTTTTTACCTCTTATTCATGGCGGCTCTCTAAAGATGGTACAGTTAAGAGAGGAAGAAATTGCAAGCTGCACCTTCCCGTAAAGCTGTTTAGCCCGTTGCCGTTCCCTCTGAAGGCAGAGGGAGCTGATGGTGCAAGGGATGCTCGAGCTGCCAGCGGTGCTCGGGTCTGAGCCATGCCTCAGAGCAGTGTATCAGGGCGCACGCACAAAGCGGGAAGCAGCAGCATTTGACAGCAGTGGCCTGGGAAAAGACAGTTTTTTGAAGGAGGTCGTGTTCATGGCCAGAGGGAAGCAGGAGAGGACCATATGGCAATGGAGGCAACGTGGATAGGCAGGGACCCCAGGCTCTGAGCACCGAGACCTGTCGATGCTGCGCTGGGACGCTGTCATGGTGCCTTGAGTCAGTGTCCCAATGGGCAAGTGCGAGCGTCACACAGCCACAACGGGGTGTCCTGCAGCATCCTTGTCCTGTGGCAAGGTGCCAGCCTCCATGGGGCAGGGATGCGGGAGTGATCCCCGGCAGGGATCCCGGATTGACCAGCCCTGCAGATGGGGACTCACCGCTTGCCCCGCAGCGGCCGCTCGGGATGCAGGGATGGCAAAACGCGAAGCAGATGCTTGGGGATTTTTGCACGCCTCCAACGTTTCTTCTCCTTGGGTGCACCAGGCAGCCTGGTGGGCAGGAGACGTGTTTCTGTGGGCACAGGGCATGGTGGCCATGCAGTCTCGTCCTGCAATCAGGACGGGGCTGTTTCCAATGAAGGTGTGGTCAGCATGCAAATGGCTGTGTATTTTTGGAGGGGTAGCTCCTGCTGCCCACTTTCAGGTCATCCACCACATGCCTGGTGCTTGGGATGGAGACCCTCCTGGCCTGGGGCTTGGGGGCAAATGGGGAGGTTGCCCCATGGAGGCAGAACAGCACCTACGGGTGCGGTCTCCCACTAATAAATGAAATGATTGATGAAGTCATTATGGAATAGTGAAACCCCAAGATTTTGCCCAGAGTGATGAAAAACCTCTGCTCGGCCTCATTGTTCATGCAGCGTGGCTGCTGGGGCGTTATGCACCGCAACCTCCAGCCGGGGGGCAGAGGTTTGGGCATGGGAAAGGGCTGAGGAGCAGCACCGCGTCGTCTCAGAGCTGTGCTTGGGGCATGTCCCTGCCCTGTTTCTGGTCGAGGAGCTTCGCCCACCTTAGCCCCAAGTGGCGAGGCTGCTGTCTTGCAGTAGAGATCCCGCTGCCTCTCTCAGTCACGCAGACAGGTGGGCTTCCACCTGGGGGTACCAATGCTGTCACTTAAATTCGGTGGGAAGGAGTTTTCCGAGGGGTTTCTGGCTGTTTCCTGCTGTGGCTGGGCACTGTGTGGGGACCCCTGCTGAGCTGCCTGCTGCAAGCAGGGTTGAGCTCAGCGTGATGGGTGGTGGGGTCCCAACCCCTGGGCTCGCAGCTGCTTCGGGGAGGGAGGTTTATACTCATTTCATCCATGTGCTGCCCAGCTGCTGCTACAGCTGGGCACATGGGAAGGCTCGGGTCTTCGCGTGGCACAGGATTGCTCAGCGGCAGCTCCAGGCATTTGGCTCACCTCCCTGTCAGCTCTGGTCATGTTGGTCTCATCTGCGGCAAGCTGGCCCTGGCTCTCAGTATTTCCTCCCAGTTTTCCTTCCTTTGAGCATCTCCAATCTAGTCTGTCTCTATTTCTCTCATGCCTATCATTGTATAGCAATTAGAGAGTTAAAAGCCTTATCAGCTCCCTGGTGGGAGATGGTGAGTCGGCTCCTTGCAGAACCGCTTGGTGATTCAAAAAAGTCATGACTTTTTTGCATGGAGGTTTCTTCAAATTCAAAACGTAAACCACAGAACTGGAAAGAGCTGGGCAGGTATTTAACTTACATTTAAAAAGTTAAAAAGACTAGACGCAGAGCTAAACGTGCCAGCCTGGTGCCATCCTCCCGAGCTGAGGGACCTACAGCCGACAGACACGCAGCGCTGGGGTGATCGGTAAGGTCAGTGTTCAGAAGCGATTGCCTTCGTGATCGTGGGAGATCCTATCAGAAACAGATGGGAGGCTTCAAAATTGCAACTAGCTTCAGTCGACACGGAATTTCAGGTTTCAGAGTCACCCAGTGAGCTCCCTGTGTGTTGGGAGACACAAGCAGCTTGTCCTGCATCTCCTGCCTTTGCGTGCAGCAAGGTCCTGCAGCTCCTGGTGGTTATCACCCATGCCCGGGGCATGGGTCACAGAGCGGGAGCATAGCCGGGGACACTGCCTGGGTGGGAAGGTGACCCAGTTTGGGCCCTGTGACGTGACCCATCGCGTGGCTGTGCAATGAGCTAGCTGTCTGTCTGCCAGGGATGAAGATATCTGAGAGGCCTGGAGGTGCCTCTGGAAATCTCAGGAGCAAGAGCAGGAGGGAGCAAGAGCGCGGCGTGGTCCCTGGGAAGTAGGGTGAAGGCTTTGCAGCTCCCTGGTGTTCCCAGGGACTGGGGCTTTGTAACCCAGGTTTTAGGATTACGTGATGAGCAGAGTTTCTTGGTTTTCTTTCTTTTTCCTTTTGTGTTTGCACAGGAAAGCGTGAAAACTTAGACGCTGAAGTTTTAAATATAAATTAAAAATAAGCTTCAGATATACTGTGTGTTTTAACTCACGATTTTTAACTAGCTCCGTTGGAGGGGGTGTTGCAGTAAGTCTAGCTTGTGATTTTTTTTGATCGCCTTGAGGTTGGCAATATTGCAGGTTTCTCAGGTCAAACAAGAAGGGATCTTGTTGGACAAGAAGAGCAGAAGGGAAAAGCAGGAGCCTGTCTCAGAAGTGCCAGTGTTTTCTGAATTGCAAAACCCCATCTCCTGTCGTTCATCTTGCTGGAACAGTTATCCATACACCTTCCCATTTTAAGTGTGTGGCCTGGCATCCTGTCTAGCTGGGGCTGGTCCCCACCAGCAGACCTCCGTCTCCCATCAGCAGTGACAGTAGCAGCACAGACCCGCCATGGGTGAGTTGAGGTCCTCCTGCTCCCCTCCCGAGGTGGCAGGAGCGGCTCTGCTCTCTGCACATTGCTCCTTCCCCCCGGTTGTTCTTCTCTGGCTGGCTGGCGTGCAGCAAAGCCACGGGTTGCAGCTGGCCACAGAGCCATCTTCCCAAGAGGTTCTTCCCAACATATGTGCTTCTCCAGATGTGCTCTGCTCTTCCCTTGCAGAAGTATACATGTACCATTTCTCTGTCAGGGCTGATATGACCAGACAGGATTGCAGGGCTCATGAAAACTGGCACTTTTCTGAATGCAACTGTTCTGTTGTCTGTGATTTGACGTCTTCAGTTTTCCACCTTTTGATTCACCGAGCCATGACATTGCCTTGTTCTTTGGGAAGAAGTCTCTCTTTCAAAGCCAAATCAAAAGGAGTCGGTTGGGGTGAAACATTTCTTCTTCCTGCTCTGGGCCCATACATGCTGCATCAATTTTTCAGCTTCTCTAAGTTTTTTTTCCTCTGCTTTTTCAAAAGAAAGGTTTTGAAGGGAAGAAGGAACTTTGAGAGAGTCAAGATGTGCATTTAGACGTCATCAACTGCATCTTTTTTGAGGGTTATTTATGCATTAGTCTACAGTTGCTCAGCATTGGTAGAGAAGTAATCTTGGGTCTTGAAGGATCTAAACAGGTTTTCCAGCCCTGAAGATCAACCATTGAGGTGACTGCAAATTGCTTTTATCCGAATATTGTTTTTAACAGTCAGTGCTTCCTTTTTACGTTAGAAGATGGTGGTGCTAATATTTTTCATGTGGTCCAGTCATTGGTTTTCTATCAACTTCAGGCTTGTTAGATCATGTCCACGTGCACGCCGATGCTCAGCCATGGCCAAATACTAGCCACTATGACCCAACCAGCCAGCAGATACAATACCACAGAGACCGAGGGTGGCAAGGGGAGGAGAACGAGGCAAGCAGAGCCAGCAGGCTGAGCAAGGGCTTTACTTCACCTGACACTGTGACTGCTTCCACGGGGCATGTGTGCTGTCGGAAACTGCTCTCCTGGTGTTCCTCATGTCTGTTGTTTGAAAATCAAACTACAGTAAATTCCACTTTCAGTCGGCATCACTCTCTGGCTTCCCTTTTCCCTCTGTGATGTTCAGGCTAACAGGAGCACAAAGTGCTCTCAGCCTTTCCCTTCCTCTTTCTAGGAGCTGAATTTTCTTTTGAAATTACCCAAACAGGAGCCTAATGTTTCTGGAGTGACAAACACAGAAAATGAGAACTAACTCCTCTTGGGTGATGAAGGGATTGAGAGCAGCCCTGTGCCGAAGGTCTTGGGGGTACTGGTGGATGAAAAATTGGACGTGAGCCAGCAGTATGCGCTTGCAGCCCAGAAAGCCAACCGTATCCTGGGCTGCATCAAAAGAAGCGTGGCCAGCAGGTCGAGGGAGGTGATTCTGCCCCTCTACTCTGCTCTGGTGAGACCTCACCTGGAGCACTGCATCCAGCTCTGGAGCCCCCAGCACAAGAAGGACATGGACCTGCTGGAGCGTGTCCAGAGGAGGGCCACAAAAATGATCCGAGGGCTGGAGCACCTCTGCTATGAGGCCAGGCTGAGAGAGTTGGGGTTATTGGAGAAGAGAAGGCTGCGGGGAGACCTTATTGCGGCCTTTCAGTACCTAAAGGGGGCCTATAGGAAGGATGGGGGCAATCTTTTCAGCAAGGCCTGTTGTGACAGGCCAAGGAGTAATGGATTTAAACTAAAGAAGAATAGATTTAGACTGGCTATAAGGAAGAAATTTTTTACAATGAGGGTGGTGAAGCACTGGAAGGAGTTGCCCAGAGAGGTAGTGGAGGCCCCATCCCTGGAAACATTCAAGGCCAGGCTGGACAGGGATTTGAACAACCTGATCTAGTGAAAGAAGTCCCTGTCCATGGCACAGGGGTTGAGCTAGATGATCTTTGAAAGTCCTTTCCAAACCAAACCATTCTGTGATTCTGCTCTGGAAGTGATCCACCAGAATTGTTGGGTATTTTGGCCTTAAAAGAAAAAAACCCAAACCCCAAAAAACCCCACAAGTCTCTGCCCTCAAGAGACCCTCGCATTTTAAGGATGTGTTTTCTTGCCTGTGTTGCTGTCTGTCCCCCCAGCCATCGCCCAACCTCACCCTGAAGGGCAGTGATCCCCCACAGCACCGGTCCCCCTCCGATGCTCTCCAGGCTGTGGAGCAGCGTTCCTGCCGGCTCTCACCAGAGGCAGGAGCCGGGCTGGAAATGCCTGTTGCCTTTTGGTGACAACCACACTGGTGCTTGCTTTGTTGCATACTAATGAGCGCTAATTGGCTTCGGCTTGCTATCCACATTGCGCGGGAGCCATTTGCAGAATAGTGGGGTGGGGGCTGGGGAGATCCCAAGGGGCTTCTGCCCTCTGCCAAGGGGCGGCTTCCCAGGGGATGGGGGCTCCTTGTGGAAACATCTCCATTTGTGAGCCGTGGGAGGGCCGTGCCTGCTGGCCTCGTGCCAGCCTTGGTAGTGGTCCACCTGGCAGGTGGGCTCCCCCTCTAACATGGCAGGAGGTTACAGGGGTTTATAGAGGGACCCCTTAGCTTTAAACACCCCTGGGGGCACGGGGAGGAGTTGAGCCCTTTGGGAGGCTGGGCAGTGCTCGCCTGCAGGTCTTCTCGGCATCAAAGGTTCAGTGCCCCTCTCCTACCCCAATCCCTGGGCACTGCATGGAGCCCCTCCATGCGGTATCTCATTTACCAGTGTTATCCCTGAACTGTTCACATGGAGCCTGTCTCCACCTCTCCGCTGCCCTTCTACTGTTGTTGCAATACCTGGCATTTGCTGCAGCAGCTGGATATCTCCTGCAGCCATACCCCTTGTCTGATCGCTCAGCCTGAACGATGAAGGGCATGGAAACTTCCAGAGGGTAGTCCTGCTGTGGGGGAAAAGCCACCACGGTTTACAAGCTAGAGAGAGAGGGAGGCTTGATGGAGCTGGCTTGCACCAGCTCTCTTGGAAAAAATCTCTGTTATGCATGTAAAATCTTAAATCTGGCTAAAGTGTGATATTGTGTTTGTAGGACGTGGTGAGCTGATCTTGCACTGGGGACAGTCCTGGCGCAGGCAGGACAGCATCCAGACCCACGGTATGTTGGGGCTTCTGCTAGTGGGAGAGTTGCAGTTGTTGCTTCAGAGGTGGCTCTGCTAATTTTGGATGACTGGCCAGCTGTCCCTGATGTTTTTGGGCTGGGACTTGTAAGCGACTTCTCTAAAGCTGAAAATCAGTTTATGTGCACGAGCTGAGAACGACGCCCGTAGCTTTTCTGCCATTTGAATCCTGATTATCCCCTGTGAAGAACAGCAAGTTTCAGACCAGGTCCTGGTGACCATGCTTTGTTCTAAATTTACTCTTTCTTTGCTCATGTAATGATGGGAATTTTTCCAAAGAAAGGACTTGTGAGGAGAGGGGATCAAAGTGTCAGGAGTAGTGGTAGGGAAGGATGAAGCACCGGCCAGGCACAGGGTATGAGTGCAGGGGATGTTTGGCTGGGGAGCAGCCCCGAGGAGCACGATATGGATAATTTTTTTCCTCCCACCTGTTGTTAGGAGCAAATAGGGAGTGAGCTATTGCGCTTCCTCCCCAGCTGTTAACGACGGGAGACTTGCTTATGGTCGTGCGCTGGAAGCTAATTAAAACCGGTGACAATGGTAATTGAGTAAGGATGCTTGAGGATAAGTATGACCTCATGTCTAAAATGGTAATGAGGCCTATTAAAATCCCCACCAAAAAGAGAAATGAAAGAGGGAACAGAGGCAAAGGTGGTGCGAGGGGAGCGAGCGCAGGCGGGGACAATACCTGGCAGCCAGAGCGCCGGGAGGGATGGGGGGCATGGAGGTGCTGGGCTTTTAAATCTCCTTAATAAACAACCCGCTCCTCAGCTAGCCAGGCTGCCGCTTGGGCCGAGCCAGCCAAAACACTTCGGTACGCGCGTCATTCAAGCGTGTTCCTCCCCTGCTTGCCCAGGCTGGGGTTTTGGTCCCATTAGGCGATGGCAACACTTGTTGCTGTTTGTTGTTGTTTTCACTTGCTGGTTCTTTGCTGGAAGAAGGGATGGTGCCAGTAAACCAGCAGTGGCTGCTGTGGCCAGGGAGGGGCCTGCAAAGGTATGCCCTGAAATTGCACCGGTGCAGGAAAACGCATCGGCAGAGGAAAGCTGCAGCAAGCTCGGGGTGCCGGGGTGCCATGCTCCAGCTTAGACCAGCATGGCACGCGATTTTGGCTTGGCAACTGGGGTGTAGGGGCCGGGGGCCGCCATGACCCTGGTGCGTGTTGGTTTGCAGGGTGGCGTAGCAGGGATCGGGATGCCACCGTGCTCTGTGGGGAGCCATGCCCTGTGCTGACTTGCCTTGCTGCAGAGGACACCCCTAGGCACACCAGGAGGTGGGCGCTCCCCATCCTGGCTCTGGATGTGCACCGCATCGCTTTGGGTAAGCTCAGCCTTGGGCTGCCAGACCCCTTCCCTATGCCCTGCTGACAGGGGGGAGATCCAGCATATGCCAAAGGCTTCTTCTCGCTGGAGAAAGCCGACCCTCATCCTTCCGGCAGGGGCGAAGGTACGGCTGGATGACGGCTGAGGATGTGCTATGGAGCCGGGATTCAACTGCTCTGAGCTCTGTGATGGCAGCTCCAGTTTTGGCAGCCAGGAGCAGCAGCAGTGGGTGCTGCAGGAGCTCTGCACTGTCACAGTGGTACGTACAGAGGTGGGGGAGCGCGCTGGGGCATGAGGTTTGCTCTGAAGAAGTGGATTTGGGTGGAGAGATGGAGAGGGGGGCACAGGGGCACAGCCACCAAGCAATCCTGGTCCAGCCGGAGGCTGCATGCTGTCACCTCCTGGGATGGCTTCCAAGACAAGCCCTGCCCAGATGACACCCAGCAGTTGGGCAGAAGGTGAGGAAGCAGCCACGACAGCCAGGTTGTGTCAAGCAGCCCTCCCGTGTGTCAGCTGGCATGACAGCCTCTTAGGAGTGGCCTGGGATGGCCTTCTTTGCCCTTGACCTTTCCCATCCCCTGGGACTTCAAAGTGCTTTTCAAATATGAATAGAGCAGGATTTAATTAAAAGTCATCATCTATAATAAATGGTACCTCCCCACCACCACTAAGCCAGCAGAAATGACACTGGGATGCACCTGGTTGCAGTTGGCTCCACATGGGGCTGCTGGATGGACCAGCAAGGTTTGGCCTGCTCGGCTCTCCACCATGTCCTGCGTGACCACGGGCCTTTAATTAGAAGACCGTAAGCTGCTTGGCTCCTCTGGCTCTGGCAGCTGCTTTACAATTAATATTCCCCCTGCTAGGGCCAGGATTTACTCCGCTCAGCGGCAAACGAAGCGCTCCATCAACTTCAAGTAGCATCAACATCCAGGGAAACAGCGGTTGGGGTGAGGGGGGGTGTTGGGAAAGGAAAGGTGGAGACCACAGCGGTGTTTCTGATCCCTGGGTGGTTGCTGGGAAGAGGGTGCAGTAGCGCTTTCGGCAGCAGCCAGAGGTGGAAAGATACTGCTGGTGGATGCAGCTGGGAGTGAAGTGTGGGAGCCCTGGGATGCCGAGTCTGCCCTGCTCACCTTACTGACAAAAGCTCCGTGTTACCCTCGGGCTCGGCCAGGCAGGATGCAGAAATAGGATGGCGTTACAGCCTCATACTGGCCCCGAGCAGCCCCGTCAGCCCCTCTGAGCTCCAGGCAGGTGGGAGGATGGCCCCGATTCATGCCAAATGATGGGGTTTTTGGACAGCGAGTACTGGTGTAGGCATGGGGGGGGACCGACCTGGCTGACCCTCTCCACCGTCTGGTGTGGTCTTCATTTCCCAGAGAGCCAAAAGACACCCCAGGGGATGGGGAGAGAGAAGAGGAGGTGGGGAGCAGTTTGCAGGAGGAAGATGAGTATCTCCCCAGGGATCCCTCCATGCTGCTGCAAAGCGGGGCTGAGCTGTGCATGCAGCTGTATCCCAGCATAACGCAGCAGCAGCAGCATCGGCTCTCGGCTGGCTGTCTCTCCCAGCCAGGGGTTTGCCTTCCCCAGCAGCCCTGCGACCAGCGTGGCACCAGCATGTGAGCTGCCGGGAGCCCGCAGAGCAGCCATGCTCGCATTGGCAGTGACGCATTTTTGTTCTAAGAATTACGCATTGGCTCTCATTCTCCAAGCTGTGCCTTGTTCTTGCTCGCACAGAGGAGATGGAGCCCAGTGGGGGAAGAGGGAGACTAGGCATGGCTCAAAATGACTGCCTTACTTCTCCTTGCTAGATTTATTTCTAGCAAGGCTGGAAGCAGAAACAGCTCAGACTTTGAAGGAAGAATTGGGAGTTTGGGGCAGTGGCAGCTGTTGGGAAAATAGTCTTCTGCTATAGAAATTGCGTGCACGTGAACTGGAATACCTGAGAAAGGGCTTAGCACCAGGGAAGTTAGTGAGGAGGTGTGTGTTCCCAGCTCAGTCCCCATCCTCCTCCTTCCCCTTAAAGGGGATGTGCCAGCAGTTGCGTAAAAGTAATGCTTTTTTTAAAGGGGGGGAAAAAAAATGTCAGTAACATGCACACATAGTATGTGTGAATGAACCCACACGTGCACACCCCGTTAAAAATGCTGGAGTATTTTAGATCCGCAGTGGAAACAGGTTTCTTTTTTCACATAGGATCATTTTATCCATCCAATGTTAATAGAGAGATAGCAGAGACTATTTTAAAATGGAGATTTAAAACCATAAGGTCACTTGTGTGCAAGGAGAGAGGTGCCTCCATCATACCCACTTTGGGAGTGTCCCTCAAAAGCCAGTTCTCAGCTGATGTCTGCCTAGGACCAAGTTAGTTTCCAGCCAGCTGGGAGACGGGTGGAGCCCAGCTCAGTGCGTCACTGCGTAACGCAGCTGAAAAACGCTGTCCCACTCCCTTTTTCTACGTTTTCTGCACTGACTGGCAGCTCTGCTGCTGGCTCCCAGTCACGTCAGCCGGCTGGTTGGTTATCTGCTGCATGTAGGGGTAAGGGTGGGAACTTGCCCTACCCAACTTTACAAAGAAGCGTGCTACAAAGTGGGGTGCCACGAGGTCTTTCTCCAGAGGTTTCTTTCCAGCGAAGGACAGTGGGGAACTATCACCCATTTTCTTCTCTCCCATGACTAGGGCTGCCTGAGGTTTATGAGTCACTTGCACGGCTTCATTATGTATTTAGCTAGTTGGCCGTAAGAAGAGGGCTCCTGTACTGCCCTGTCTTCCTGTGCGCTCAGCAAGTGGCAGAGTATGTGTCCTGTCTACACACATCTCCTTAGCCTGGCCAGCAGTTCTCGGTCTAGTGCCAGGGTGTCTGCTCATGAGGAGGGGTTTGGGAGATGTGGGTTTGAGTCCTTTCTGGCTGAGCAGGAGCACATGTGGGAGTGACCATGCCAGCAACATCCTCTTCCTCCTCATCCCCTTTGCATCCCCCAGACATCTTCTGACCGCAGTGGGAAGAGCTCCCCGTCCTTCTCTGCTGCTCTCCTGGGAACTGTGTGGACGTTCCTGACTGGAGGAGTCCTGCTAGCACTCTTCTTTCTTGTCTTCACAATTCGCTTCAGGAAAAACAGGTAAGGGCTTCCCTCTTCTGCCATGAGAGCTCCCCTGAGCTGGGGCAGTGGGGTTGGGCTCCTTCAGGGCCAGTCTCTGAGCTGATGGCCGGCTAAGGATCAGGAGGGTGCAAGCCTGAAGCAGCAGCATGGGGCAAGCAAGGGCAATGCCAGGAATATTGCAGCTTTCTCCATCACACCCAGTATTGATCACTGGTGGAGACAGTCCTGCTTGGCCTGCTCCCTTCTTCCCCAAGTCAGGGAGCTGTGAACAAGACAGAGCATGGATGCCCTCCGGCATAGCACAGGCAGCAGTGCATGGTCTCATCCCGAAGGTGCTATTCAATAAAACCATCAACAGGATTGAGCAGAAAGAGAGCTGGTCTCCTTCTCCACTCCACAGTCTTGAGAGCATCACTTTGAGCAGTGCAGCCCCATGAGCAAAGCCACCGTGCTCTCCACAGTGCGCACATATCCTTCCTGCTGCTGGGCCCCTTGTACTCTGAAGTTATTGCTAACTTTTTCTGATCTTGGTGGTTGTCCACGTTGGTGGGGAACATGATCTCCATTGATGAGAGAAGCTGGTGGTGAAGTGCAGGCTTTCCTTGGTGCTGTTCAGTCTGCACAAAGGATGTAAAAAGTCCTGCTCCCCTGAATGCAGCATAAATCAAGCAAAAGGCTCAGCAGTTCCTTGTAGCTCAAACTGTCTCAGCCAGCGCTTAGCCTTCCTCTCAGCTTAACCTTCTCAGCTTCATTGGTCTCACTGCTTCCCCCATAGAGATACAGCCCTCTCCCACGCTTCACCTAGCAAAGCCTTTGTGCTCCATGTGCTGTTGTTTTGTAGAGAGGCACATCTGTGTGCAGCCCGGGCTGTTGCTGTTCCAGTGCTTTGGTTGTGTTAATGCTTCTTATAACCACTGTACAGCCAGGAGGGTCCTGCTCGTAAGGGTTTATCTTGAGCCCCGTGCCTACTGCGGTGCAGTAGCTGCATGACCTGCATCCCGGTCTCAAGCACTTGATTTACTGAAGCAGAGTGGTGTTGAGTTTGGTGGCCATCTTAATTGATTACCAAATTATTTAGGCCTCTGAAGATATTCTCAGAGTGAAGCTGTAATTAATGTGCGTTATTTATTTGCACTGCAGCAAATAAATACAGGTCTGTCTGCTGAACGTGGGAGGGCAAAGGAGACCTTTTTCAGCATGCAGCTGAGAGGGTGAGCTGATGGATATCTTTCCCCAGGGCCTGAGGCAGAGGAAGGCAGGGAGGGAGCGAGCCAGGTTGAATCTCAGGCTCTGTGTCTGCGAGGCAGCAAGCCAGGAGGGAGCTCAAGGGTAGAGAAATGCAATAACTTAGCAGCAGATCGAAGGGACTGAGCTATGCAGGGGGGATGGCAGGAGCTACAGCTTTCACTTGATGGGCTTGCTGGAGAAGAGTGACAGGTCAGGAGAGATTGGTGGGTCGATTCTCCCCTCCCTGAATACAGTTAGAGGATTATGAGTGATGGGTGAAATTACAGAGGGGAAGCTGTAACCTGAGCATTGCTGGCAGCTTCCTGAAGTTGAGACTGTGCTGAGGGTGGAGGTATCTCCTCAAAGGAAGGAGCAGTGGGAAGAGCCTGTTCCTGGAGGCATTTGTAGCTGCTGTACCTGAAGCTCACTGCTGGGGTCAGTCACCCCGGGGCTTCGTTGGTGAGGTTTTCCACTTCTGCCCCTTTACAGCAGAGGACAGCGGAGGAAGATGTTGGCCTTGAACCTGGGGGGCCGAGCTGGGCGCTGTGCTGCATGCCACCTGCGTGACCGTGGGGCTGTGCTGCCGTGGGGATGTGCGGCCGCAGCACGTGCTGGCACTGCTGCACGGCTTTGCCTGCCTGGCACGGGCTCTGGTAGCAGAGAGACATGGCTGCGGTCACCCTGTCTGCTTTGCTGCTAGAAGCCCGTGACTTGCCAGAGTTTTATCCATAAAGACACTGGCTGAAGCTGCCTCAGGGATACTTTTCTGTGCTGCAGATCCATGCAGGGGGTAGAGGTGCCATGGGGAAAGCCTGGTACCCATCTATTTTGGGGAGAACGGATCTTGCTGTCCTACTGGACTGTTGGGGTAGGGCAAAATGAATACTTTAAGGGTAGTGAAGCACTCCAGCAGTACAGGGGAGAGGATGGGGTATGCACCATGGAGCAATGGCTGAGCTTTTGGAGAAGGAGTGGAAAGCAGGGACTGGGGGGGACAGTGTGTCAAGCATTCCTTATGGCCATCATTATCCCTGTAAGGGGACCTTGCCCCTGTGCTGCCAGGTCATGACGCTCAGTAACTGTCACCGCCTTCCCTGCTTTGTTTCCTGGAGGATTGTGAAGATGTCCAGCCCCAATCTGAACATTGTGACCCTGCTGGGCAGTGGCTTGACTTACACTAGTGCTTACCTCTTTGGGATTCAGGAGCAGAGCCTGCCATCCGGAGACTCAGTGGAAAAGCTTATTCAGGTGAGCGGGGGGTTTGCTGGGACAGGTGCCTTCACACATGCACACGCATGCGTATACATGCATGTTTGTATGTGCTCTCTCTTAGCTGCAGCCTGTCGCCACCTTGCTGCTGGGTGCATTCGGCTGGGCTGTGGTTTTCACTTACGCAAAACACAACCAGATGCTTTCTGTCTGAATGGCCTTCACTGTTTTTGCAAACCACAGCCGCACCGGGGGGGATGCAAGGCAGGTCCCCAGGGGAGACGGCAGCGCCTGTGGCAGCTGCCCCACAGGCAGGCAGGCTGCTGGGCTTGTAAAAGTGCAACAGGTAGAGGGGAGCCTGAAGGGAGATGAGATCCTCTGCACAGCCACTGCCCAATGCGGCACAGATGCCACGAGGTTGCAGGCAAGGTTTTTGGCTGCAAAGCAGATCTTCATCAAAATGCTGACCTGTCAGATGAGCCCCCATGTCCTGACCTGGGGCAGCCACCCTGCCAGACCGGGGACTGTGCATGCACCTGGGTGGGAGAGCAGGATGTGGGAGAGAGCACACCCTGCCGTCCTGCTCAGCTGCCGGGCTGAGGATAATTAATGGAGGTGCCAGCGAGTGATTTATTGGTGCTGGGACCCTCCGTGCCCCCGCTGCTCGCAAGCTGCCTGGCTCTCCCTGCCTGCTCCTCCAACAAGAGCCTCTCGGGGTGGGGAAGAAGAGGCAGGCAGCAGGCATGCCTGCAGAGGAATACACTCCTTTTAATTTATTTCACCCTGCAGTCAGCTTTCTAGTATCTGCTATGACCCTCCAGAAGCCAGAAGACCATAGACGCATCCCTGCCCATCTTTATCGCATCCCTGGGTGGGAGGGCGCGGGGTGTCCCTGCGATCCCCGTGGCTGCCCCTTCAGCCCCCTCGCTCTGCCCCCCCGGCAGGTGCGGCTCTGCCTGCTGTGCGTGGGGACCTCCCTGGTGTTTGGGCCCATCCTGGGGAAAAGCTGGCGGCTCTACAAGGTGTTCACCCAGCGGGTGCCGGACAAGCGGGTGGTGAGTACACAGCATGCGGAGGGAGGCAGAGTCTCCAAGCAGGTGAACACTAGCAAGTCCCAAAACGGTGCGGGATAGCAGATAAAACCACCACATGACAGGGATGGGTGGCACAGTCACAGGTCTGCTTTCACACCTAGCTGGGTATGAGCTCCTCATTTTTTCCTGCACAATGAGGCAGGAGCTTTTCCCCTCTACAGGCAGGCGGGTGCCCTGCCAGGCTGCCTGTTCCTGGTGGAGTCCCAGCCCCATCACCGAGCGAGGTCTTGTTCTCATTTTACATCGGCCATGTGCCTTCATTACGCTACACGCCGGTGTTTGTGTCCTGGTCTGGGCTGATTGTTTTTGTGGGATGACGATAAGCCAGGTATCCTCAAGGGCGTCTGATGTAGGGCTGCCCCCAGATGCATCTGATCTCCTCTTGAAGGGAGGGAGGGAACTCCTCTGCAGCACTGAAGGAAGGGGATACAGCAGCTGGGAGGGAAATGGCAGCCACCTGTATAAATTTCTGCATATAACAGTGCACGTACAGCTTTCAGCGGCCACTTTCCAACGGCAACAAAAGTAGGTCTCAGAGGAAAGGTGAGATGAGAGGGTTTGCAGGGGAACTGGGTGCCAGCAAGGACTCTCGTTCCTGAGCCACCGGGGGCTGAGTTAAACTTGTAAAATGATAATCCTACCAGCTCCTTTTTTTCCCCCCCACCCTTTTTGTCTCTGCTTGTGATATGGGCATAATGGATGTTACTCTTCTTTTGGAAGAGGTGATTTCTGTCATAGCATTTACCAGCTAGTCACACCATCAGGGAGTGTTTATGCCTGGCCCCAAGCCCAATTAGGTCTCCAAGAGTTTGGGAGCTGGAGACAGAGATCCTGTGGCCAACTTGGATGTAGGTGAGCCGCTGGACTCCAGTCTGGGGGAAGTATTAGGATAGACATGTCCCTTGGAAGAAAGAACCAGAAAGAGACCTGGGAGACAGAGGTTATTGGTGCCCATTTGCCCCCCACAGTAATGCTTACTTCTTGAGTGTTTGCAGATTATCAAAGACCTCCAGTTGCTGGCGATGGTGGCAGCGTTGGTGCTGGCAGACGCTGTGTTGCTCTTGACGTGGGTATTCTCTGATCCAGTCCAGTGTTTCCGAAGCCTCAGCGTCTCGCTGCGGGTAAAGGGATGAGGAGGGGCGGTGGAACATTGTGCTGTGTCCTGTCTGATCTCTGTGGACAAAGTTGGTGGGTGGTCGGGCGTTTGGAGGTGCTGTTTAAAAAAATAGAAAGAAAAAAAGGCCAGAAAGCCTTCTGGGTTCTCCAGGTTGGGTTTATGTCTGGTCTATTACAGAGATGAGGTTCCGCTGCAAAATTTCCAGGTCTTTGCACCCAAGCCTGGCAAGGGATAGCTGGTTGCAGGGCTTTGGTTTGCCAAGCAGTGGGGTCTGGTGGATGATCTGTGTCACCCAGGTGACCTACGCGGACTGGTGAAGGAGAGGCCCATGGCATCTGCAGAAGCTTTAGAGAAAGGTTTAACCAGTCCTTTTGGCAGCGGAGTGCCAAAATCTTCCTCACTTTAACCCTCTGCCCCTGGCAGCACCAGCTTTGGCCTTTCCTTTTAGGAATTTACAGAGGAGACCGGCTCAAATGTGTAGACCTGTCTGCCCATCGATCTGTGCCTGCTCCCGGGCAGCAGCCTTCACTTCTGCCTTCTGCTTGCCTCCTAGGCGACGGAGAAAGGCATGACCTGCTCAGTGAGCCGGGTGCAGTCCTGTGCATCTCTTTATTCCGATCTTTGGCTCGTTCTTATTTTAGGGTTTAAGGTATGTAACCTCTTTATTGATTCTTGCGTTGTATCTCTCCTCCTCCCAGTCTCATAGCCTAAACTGTTTAGCAGCATTCATAGTTTCGCTACCCTCCCAAGCTACATGCCTAAATGCGGATTCCAGCTACTCCTGTTCATCTTGAAAGCCCTCCCATCTCCAGTGTTTCCCATCTTGATGTTTTCTTGCATTCCCTTGTAAAAGCCGTTAGACGCTTTTTCCCTGCCTCACCATCTCTTTTATGTATACCGTGCACATACTGTCTCTCTAGTTCACTCCCTGCAACCCCCCCTACACCTCATCTATCTCGCTTCTTAAAACTTGTGTCTTACTGTTTTCTAAAGCACACTTTTTCCATAAAAGCCTCAGATGACCATCCACCGCAGTGATGCACTTTGCAGCTCAGCCCGAGTCCTCTGACTCCAGGGAGGTGCTGATGACAAGTGCTTGGTGCCTACCTTTACAAGATGTATATCAGCTTAATTATACCACTGAAGTACACTTTCACTGGTGTAGCTTAGCACGTGGCCGTTCTTATTCCAGAAGAGTTCATTATACTGATGTAACTATGTAGGCATAATTATCGCTGTAATTATCTGTGGTCTTATGTGTCTTTGGGTTGGCAGAGGCTGGATGCATTTCAGAAAGCTGATGTTGATGAAGCTTGTGAGATCACAGCCTTTCTTTGAGAATGGCTCCACCTCTGCGTGCAGTACAGGCAGTTCCTTTCTGATTCACTGTAAAATACTCATTGACCATCTACCCAAAATCATAAGAAAAAGAGCAGGAAGAGACCTCACGCCACGGCCAACTCCTTCTCTCCCCTACACTTCATTTTAAAGACATTAATCTAGCCTGTCCTTAAAAGTCCTTTGGTGCTAGGGATTGCAGGCATTCCCTGGGCTTTCAGTGCTGTGTCTCTGCCTCTGATTTTGTCTGCAGTTTGTGTTAGGGTTTAGACAGGTAATGCTTTTGCCTACAGCTCCTACAAACTGCTTTTTGGAATAGAACATTCTCATTACCAGTCCCAGGTACTCTTCGTTATCATTGTGTTGAACCTGGCCCTGATCCTATCTATCTGCTGGGGGTCATGGAGTTATTTCTTTAGTGGTTTCTCTGGAGTTGATCTGGATTTATACTAATGTGAGAGTAGGCTCTATCTCTGCGTGTACTAGCACTTCTTATCTTCCACGGCATTAATGTGCTCAGGCCTTTGTGAAGCCGCTCAGTGTATTATCCTGGTTTTACTGGCACAGAACAATAAGCAGATATGACTTGCCAAGGACATGCCTGGAATTAGGAGCAAAGTCCTCTGCTCAAGATTAAAACAAACAAACAAACAAACAAACAAAAAACTTAGTCCTGTGCTTACTGAAAGTCCTAGTTTCCCAGACAGCAGTGCTGTTGTCTGTGTCCCAGATAGACTATATGAATTTTAAATGGGACTTTGGTGCTGGTTTTCGTCTTGGTCAGGGATTAGGAGTTGGCTTGCTTTTGGGCCATGTATTTGGAGGTGCCCCATGGTAAACATGGTTATGATCCAGTGCAGATCCTACGAAGCAGGGTCTCAGCCTAGTTCCCAGCGAGGCAGGTCTCATTCTCTCTTACAACCCTCCTGAGAATTCATGGTGCTCTGAAGCTGGGAGTCTCACCAAAGACCGTGCATGTGAGCCTCTCTTGTCTGTAGGAGTGTCGCTCCAGACCCTAACCCTGGCAGTGGCTGTCATGGTCATCAAGCAGCCACTGCATGGAGGGGTCCAGAAGGGTCTACAGAATGTCTGCACCACAGGTCACAAAGCACTTCTTGATGCCCAAATAACAATTTAATGTTTCTTAGTAAAAGGCCGACAGCTGCACTTACTGGGTAGCACAGAAATAATGTAGGAGTCATGTTCCCAGTATTCGGGGTCTTTGCAGGAGCAGGGATTTTGTTAGATGGTATTTGCAAATGATCCTGAAGGCAGACCAACCGTATCCTGGGCTGCATCCAAAGCAGCATGGCCAGCAGGTCGAGGGAGGTGATTCTGCCCCTCTACTCTGCTCTGGTGAGACCTCACCTGGAGCCCTGCGTCCAGCTCTGGAGCCCCCAGCACAAGAAGGACATGGACTTGTTGGAGCAGGTCCAGAGGAGGGCCACAAAAATGATCCGAGGGCTGGAGCACCTCTCTACGAGGACGGGCTGAGAGAGTTGGGGTTGTTGGAGAAGAGAAGGCTGCGGGGAGACCTTATTGCGGCCTTTCAGTACCTAAAGGGGGCCTATAGGAAGGATGGGGACAATCTTTTTAGCAAGGCCTGTTGTGACAGGCCAAGGAGTAATGGATTTAAACTAAAGAATAGATTTAGACTGGCTATAAGGAAGAAATTCTTTACAATGAGGGTGGTGAAGCACTGGAAGGAGTTGCCCAGAGAGGTAGTGGAGGCCCCATCCCTGGCAACATTCAAGGTCAGGTTGGATGGGGCTCTGAGCAACCTGATGTAGTTAAAGCTGTCCCTGCTCACTGCAGGAGGGGTGGGCTAGATGGCCTCTAAAGGTCCCTTCCAACCCAAAGCATTCTATGATTCTATGATTCAGACCATGCCCTGTGCTACAGAGGTGGGCAAAAAATACTCGGTGTTTCCTGCCAGTGTGCCCTAGGGAAGGAGGGATTCAGCCTGCTGGGTAGTTTAATCCTGAGCGCACTGAAAAGATGCATGCGTGGGGTGCTTGAGGGGCAGCATGGTAAGAAAGCCTGCTCTGAGTGACCTGCACTGGGGGAGGGAGGGCCTCAGTGTACAGAGCACTTCTCTAGCCCCTTTCACCGCTGCTGGAGTCAGGCAGGAAACGGCAAAGGGAAGGGAGAGGAATTGCACCTGGTAGTTTCCAGGATTTCTATTTAAAGAGGCACCAAGTGCATCCTCTTCCCTCCAGTCTAAACCTCCGCTTCTTCTGCCTTGCTTTTTCCTTCTGAATGTCCTTCTGAATCTCCTTCCTGCTCCTTCAGAGGTATGTCGTTGCTCCTGATGGCACCCCACCGCTGCATCCCCACAGGGACCTCCATCTCTTGTCTCTCCATCATTGCTGCTCCTGCTCCAGGCTGCCCAAGGGTTTTCACATCTTGCCTCTCCGGGCCATGCCCTGCTCCGCGGCATTGCCTGCTGACCTGACCCTCAGGCTCCTCATGCCCCTCAGTTGGGACCCCCATGGCCTGCCAGTGCCTTCGCTCCTGCCTTCCCTCCCCAGCCCCACTTCTGACCTGCAGCAACATGCTGGGTGTTTGCTGTGGCATCACCGCTGCACACTGAAGGTCTGCATTATAGATCAAAGAGCATTAATTAGGATTGCGCTGAGTGTATCTGAGCTCACCGGGCTTGGTATGAGGTGGGGGTTGACACCATCAGGCTGTAATTTTCCACACTTTGGAAACCTCTTTTTTCTGCTTCCAGAGTATCCTCCTGCTGTATGGGACCTACTTGGCCGGTCTGACTGACAATGTCAGCTCCCCGCCAGTCAACCAGTCCTTGACGCTCATCGTCGGGGTCAACCTCGTTTTCCTGGCTGCTGGCACTGTCTGCTTAGTTCACCGTTTCTTTCGCACTTGGCACAACTTGCTGTTTGGTTTTACCTCTGGAGGCATCTTCATGTGCACAACCACAATCAACTGCTTCATCTTTGTCCCACAGGTATGCTGCCACCTCCGTCCCACCACCTGGCTGGAAGCAGGCACATTTTCAGAGTTTAACAGCAGCAGCTGTGTGGGCCAAAGCACTTATTTTCCTGCTTCTTTCCCCAAATGTTTGGGCTCACCTGCACAGCCCCAGTGGCTCTGCTTCCCCAAGCAAGTCCCCTGAGTCTCCAAGGAGAGCAGGCGCATTGCAGAGCTGCTGCTCAGAAACCCTCCTGCAAGAGCGTGCTGTGGCTGGCAGCCACACAGAGGGTATGCGTGGAGGCGAGGCAGCTGCTGCCCTCCTCCTCCTCCACATGGGTGGTGGGATCGGTCCGTCACGCAGTTGTCCTCTCCTCATACCCCATGCACCCGCTCCCACCGAAGGTTTTTGTCCATGGCAGGGACGAAGGTAGGCTCCAGCAATCCAGATGGCCTCGCCAGGCTCGGAGGCTTCGTGGCTGCTGGCAGTCCCCAGGGGAGGCTGTCCTCCTCTGCACTCTCAGAGGAGGAAGCTGGGCTTTGCCGCAAGTGAGGGGGAGGACATGGAGATGTTTTGAGGAAGCCTTTTGTGGCAAGGCGAGGCTCTTCTGCTTCCCATGTCCTCCAGGAGCAGGCTGGCGTGTCTGGCCACGATGTTAGTGGGAAAAATGCTCCCATTGTTACAGGGAGAGGAAACAGTTGTTTACTCAGCGTTATGTTTGGAGGGATGTTTGGGCTCAAGGAAATGAGGTGAGAAAGGGAGGAAGAGGTGAAGCTGAAGAAAGAGCAGATCTGTGCAAGAGAGAGCCCTGTCTTGGGGGATCTCACCAATGTGCATAAATACCTGTAGGGGTGAAGTAGGGAGGGGGAGCCAGGCTCTTCTCAGTGGTGTCCATTGACAGGACAGGGGACAATGGGCACAAACTGAAACACAGGAAATTCTGTTTAAACATCAGAAAAAGTTTGGGTTTTTTTTGTTCTGTGAAGGCTGTAAAGCACTGGAGCAGGTTGTCTGGAGGGGTTGTGTAGTCTCCACAGTTGGAGATATTCAAGACCCAGCTGGACACAGTCCTGGGCAGCCTGCTCCAGCTGACCTTGCTTGAGCAGGGTGGTTGGACTAGGTGATCTCCAGAGGTCCCTTCCTACCTCAGTTGATGCAGTGTAACTGTAGAGTCCCAACTCACTAGATGACCAGCCCATGGGAGCAGGACCCAAACCTCCTCTGACAAGCACCAAGCCTGCTGGCGATGCTCTGCCAAGCGCGAGGTCTCTTGGAGCAAGGGTGGAGGAGCTGATGAGCTATACTTACACTCTGCCTGTACCATTTTTTCTGCTGTAGCCTGGGGGCCTTGAACATTTTATTTAACTTGGATCTTTTAATTCATCAGCTTGTTTTTCTTAATGGGCTTGCTCTTCTATTGCTCATCTGAGATCGATGAGCAGCTGGAGCTGGGCTGCGCGAGGCTTCCACACAGACAGGAGATGAGAAAATGGATAATAATCGTTGCTGGTTTTCAGCTTGTCACTCGTGATTCGGGGATAAGGAGGCATGCGTGACACTGTCTTTGTCTGTCACAGAGTCAGGGAGTGGGAAGAAGGGGGCAGGGGCTTTTACAGCACGCTTAGAGGTTGCAGTGCAGGCAGGCACCAACCCTCTCTGTGTTAAAAGCTGGAGCCAGGGACAGAGTAGGGCTCAGATGGGTGGGAGACTCCAAGCGACGCTGCAGCCCCTCGCCCAGCTGTCTCTCGCCGCCCGTCTCTGCTCCTCCGTCAGACCCTGCCTTTGTCTCCCCATCTCCATCCCTTTGTCTCCTTCACGCTGGAGCTGCGCCTGCCTCCCGCCGCGTCAGCAGGGGCTGCGCGTAGCGCGCCGATAACGCCCTCTTCTACTCCCCAGCTCAAGCAGTGGAAAGCCTTTGAAGAAGAAAGCCAAACCATGAGCCACATGGCAAAATATTTCACCAGCCCGAGCAGGAGCTGCCACTCAGTGTACAGCGAGGAACAGCTCTACCAGCTGATAGGGGAGAAAAACTCCATGAAGCGGCTGCTCACCGAGGTATGGGGCTCTGCCAGCCCCGGCTGGCCGTGCTGGCTTCTCCCCTTCCCTTTTGTGTGCTGAAGGCTTTGCAGGGCAGGAAGCCCTCCCTTATGCCCCAGTCTTCACTGGCACTCCCCCTCTGGCCTCTTGCCCCTGGAGGGAAAGAGCTGCTTTGTTTTGTGACATCACTCTGCACCCCAAAGCACCAAAATTTACACATAATCTGGAGGGTTTCAAAAAAACATGGAGGGAGAAGAGCAGGAGAGCCTGGTTTCCACAGCCCAGTCAAACATGGTTAATTTAGTGGGGAGGTGCTCTGTCCCAGGAAAGCTCGCAGCCTCTTGTTCCCTCGCCCACACTGCATGGTGGGAGCACCCAGCTCAGAGAGCTGCCTGCCCTGGTGCCCCCCTTCCCAAACCTGCATCTGGGGCCTCTTGGGGGCTCCAGGGGAGGAAGAGGTCACTCACGCTGCCGGTGTGGCTCTTGCAGGCCAAACCTGCAAACCTGCCACTGCACTGCGTCAGAGCACCTCTCTGTGCGGAGAGGGGCGATTTGTTTTCTGGCAGTGCCTGCTTCCAGATCGGTGGCATTTTTGTACCCTGTGCCAGCCCCGCACTTGACAGGCTTACTTGTTTGATGCAGAAAAACGCCGTGATCGAAAGCCTGCAGGAGCAAGTGAGCAGCGCCAAGGAGAAGCTGATGAGGCTGATGTCTGCGGAGAGCGGCTGCGACCCCCGTGCACCGCCAGCGGCTCCCTGCACCCGGAATGCGGGGCATTGTGGGGATGCGCCGGGGGACCGCCGCCCCCCAGATCTGGAGCAGGATGGGTGGCAGCCTCCCCATTTGCTGGGTACACCGCCTCTTTGCAGCGATGCTCAGGACCTCCGGAAACCTGTGAGCCACGAGCCTGTCTGCTCTCAGACACTGCTTTTTGACATGGGGGATGGCCTTGAACGTGGCCTGAAAGATGCCCAGGAACATGGGACAGCTGCAGGGCAGGGGCAGCCTCTGGAGAAGCTGCCGGGCCAGGACATCTCGGCTGGCACGGCCTGGGAGTCATCCCCCAAAGTCAGCTACGTCAGCAGCGAGAAGCTGCGGGAAATCTTGCAAGAGCTGAGCCTGGATGGCAAAACCTACAGCCCGGCATTACCTGGGGGGCTCCCACGCAGCAGCCAGGGCCCCCCAGGTGAGCAGGGAGGAACGTGGGGGGCCCAGGAGGGCTACCCGGGCATCCACACTCCCCTCAGCCCCTACCTGGCGAGGCGGCGGCGGAGGATCCCGCTGCCTTCTGCCTCCACCCGCTTCCCTGGGCATGTGTCCCCTTGTGCCGGCCACGGGGTGAAGGAGGCGGGTGGCTGGGGCCGTGGGGAGTCGGCACGTATCTCCCTGGGGAGGGAAGGGGAGATGGCTGGCAGAGGGCTCCTTCACCCCCCAGCACCGTCCCCTCTGGCCATCCCTGGGGAGGTCTGCCTCCAGCCAGAGGGATGGCCAGGATGGCTGGAGTCCCAGGGTGCTTCCCCATGCATCCTGCAGGAGCAGCGGTGGCAGGGTGCCCCGAGGGGACCCGCCGAGCCCTCCCTGCGCTCGCTGTACTATTATCCGGACTCTGACTCCAGCAGCAGCAGCTCCGAGGAGATGTTTCATGGCTGCCACCGGCCCTGCTGCAAGGTCTGCTTCCAGAGCCCACGCGGGTCCCTGGGCAGCAGTAGCACGGACACGGACACAGAGCCCAGTGGGCACGTGGGCCACCGGACAGAGCACCACAGCGGCCTCCAGCCTGTGGTGAATTTTAAAGAAGATCTGAAGCCCACCTTTGTGTGACTGGGAGCACCCCTGCACCAAAGGCAAGTGCCCTCCCGCCACCAAAACGCTGCGTGTTTTCAGTGATGCTAAAGCCACACGTCCCTCCGAGGGATGTGTCTTGCTCTGGCATCTGGGGGTCAGGAATAAGTCTTGCCGTGCTTTGGGTTGTTGTTTCAGCCCCAGCCTGGTCAGCGGTGAGTGCAGACCGTGTTTGGCTGTGAGGTGGTTGGCAGCACCCGGGGAGGTGGCGGTGGTTTTGTCCCGGCTGCTCTGGGCAGCTGCCTGCACTCTTGCAGATACCCGGCACGTCTGTCCGTCTTGGTGACAGCAGCGGAAAGACTGGGGCTGGGTGGCCTGCAAGAGCTCCAACTTCATTATCTCAGGGGGCTTTCCCTGCAAGTGCTGGGTGATTCGTACCGGCGGGGAGGAGCACCGCATCTCAGAAATGTGTGGCTTGTTGCACACAGCACAGACAGACAGACAGAGGACTCCTTCTGCGAGGCTGCCGATGCCAAGCCTCCCACCGGCATCACACCCAGCTGGCGGTGGGAGACAGCTGGAAGCCAGGAGTGCTTGCAGGCTGCTGCTCACCTGGGCACACAGCTCCCTCAGCAAAGCAAGGACCTCAGAGTGGGGTGCACGCAAGAGACTTTTGGGGCGGGTTTTTTGTATTATCTGAGTGAGAAAATGAGTCCAAAGGTGACATCCCTGGAGGTGTTGCATGGTCATAGGTGAGACTGAGGTCAGAGCTGAAGGGAAAGACAAGCTAGCAATCGTAAAAGATGATCTGAAAGGGTTTTTATTTTCTTTTTTTGCCTTGTTTTTCTGGGGCTTGTGCCCTTCTGAATGCCTTTGTATGGATGACATAGTCTGGAATGAGGTTTGTTTAAATTAATATGGTCTGTTTAATTTTTATCTTAGAAATATCAAGAACAGTAAATCTGACGTGCCCACTTTTTTGTGAAGGCATTTCAGCGTGTCATTGCCTCCACAGGAGAAATCAGGGGTGCTGAGACCTGATGCCTGATGCATTAAAAAACCTTCTGGAGAAAGGCTTTGTTAAAAGGGCAGGTGACAAAGGAATCCCAAACCTGCTTTTGAACGATGTACGTTAGCACTGCCCTCTCTGTTATCCTTTATGATGGTGAAATCCGTCACTGCTGTGTCCCTTCACTGGTGTCACCTTTTTTTCCCCATTGCTGCCACGTATTTCAAAGCTTGCTGAATTTCTAGGGCAAATCACCAAAGCTGATAATCTTCTGGGGAACAATATTCCCACAGCCCCTCTTCACTCCTAAAATGGAAACACTCCAGAGGGCGATCCCAATTTTTTTTTTGTCGCCTTTAGCTAACAGAAACCAGTTTCCTTTGGTTTATCTTTCACAGCTGTCTGAGCACTTCATGGCTCTGGCCTGGATGAAATGCATTGACTGGGTGTCTCCTACCGCTGTGGGGCAAATCCACAGTGGGGGCTGGAGGCAGAGAAGCCCAGACAGGGTGCCAGGGTGGAAAGTCTCCTGCGGTCCCAGCAGAGGGGAAGGCGGCCAGTGCAGCCCTTGCTGGCGTGGAGGGATGCTAACAAGCAGGAGGTGGGTAGGGGCAGCACGGCAGGGGGGTTAGAATCATAGAATGCTTTGGGTTGGAAGGGACCTTTAGAGGCCATCTAGCCCACCCCCCCTGCAGTGAGCAGGGACAGCTTTAACTATATCAGGTTGCTCAGAGCCCCATCCAACCTGACCTTGAATGTTTCCAGGGATGGGGCCTCCACTGCCTCTCTGGGCACCCCCTTCCAGTGCTTCACCACCCTCATTGTAAAGAATTTCTTCCTTATAGCCAGTCTAAATCTATTCTTTAGTTTAAATCCATTACTCCTTGTGCTGTCACAACAGGCCTTGCTAAAAAGATTGTCCCCATCCTTCCTATAGGCCCCCTTTAGGTACTGAAAGGCCGCAATAAGGTCTCCCCGCGGCCTTCTCTTCTCCAGGCTGAACAACCCCAACTCTCTCAGCCTGTCCTTGTAGCAGAGGTGCTCCAGCCCTCAGATCATTTTTGTGGCCCTCCTCTGGACCTGCTCCAACAGGTCCATGTCCTTCTTGTGCCCCTCCACACCACTTCCTTGGGCACCCCCAAAAAGCAGTTTTTATCATCTGAAGCCACCCTGTGCCAGACTGAAGGCGCAGGGAGCTCATGTAGAGCCAGAAGGCACCCTAGGGCCTGGCCCCAGGGGAGCAGGAGCACCCTGCGAGCATGCAGCGGCTGGTGTTTTACTTCTAACCATCATTTATTCGACAGGCTGGAGCATGTCCGCGGAGCCGGGGTGCCGGCGGGGAGACCCCCGGATGGTGCAGCCCCGGGCGGGGGCTTGTCCCGGGGCGAGGCCGGGGGAGCCCCGGGGGGTTCCTGCAGCTGGGGCTCGGGTGGCTCTTTGTGGCTCTCCCCCCTCCGCCTCCCCGCCCCGGGGCCGGGGAAAAGCCGCCTGCAGTTTTGCAGCGCTCGCAGCAGGGGCTGCTGCTGCCACATCGGGTGCGCTAGCAAACCTCAAGTGCCCCACGCAGCGCGTCCCACGGCAGCCCCACGCTGGGACAACGGGTGGGACGGGGCGGTGGCTGGGACCCTCTAGGGACCCCTTTGAATATGGGACAAAGCCACTTTTCCAAACTGGGGCTGATTTCTCCCCAGCCCAAAGCATGTTCACAGTAGCACCTTGCTCTGGGGTGAGGAAATAGTGCAGCACACTCATAGGAAATGATCAACCATGAAGCCACCTGGAAGCAGCTGATATAAAAATTAACTTAAAATCCACTAGCGAATGCAGAAAAACCCTCCAGAGGACTTTGAACCTATGGCTTTTTTGGAAACTCATCCCTGGAATTTGGAGCAATTGCCTTTCTGTCTGGTGACCAGCAGCCATGAACTGAAAACTGCACATCATGTGGATGCACCTACTAAGAAGGCCAACAGCATCCTGGCTTGTATCAGGAATAGTGTGGCCAGCAGGAGCAGGGAAGTGATCGTCCCCCTGTACTCAGCACTGGTGAGGCCGCACCTGGAATACTGTGTCCAGTTTTGGGCCCCTCAATACAACAAAGACATTGAGGTGCTGGAGCGTGTCCAGAGAAGGGCAACGAAGCTGGTGAAGGGTCTGGAGCACAGGCCTTATGAGGAGCGGCTGAGGGAACTGGGGCTGTTTAGTCTGGAGAAGAGGAGGCTCGGGACACCTTATCGCTCTCTACAACTGCCTGAAAGAAAGTTGTGGTGAGGTGGGTGTCAGTCTCTTCTCCCAAGTAACAAGCGATGGGACAAGAGGAAATGGCCTCAAGTTGCATCAGGGGAGGTTTAGATTGGATATTAGGAAAAATTTCTTCATGGAAAGGGTTGTCAAGCATTGGAACAGGCTGCCCAGGGAAGTGGTTGAGTCACCATCCCTGGAGGTATTTAAAAGACCTGTAGATGTGGTGCCTAAGGACATGGTTTAGTGGTGGACTTGGTAATGTTAGGTTAACGGTTGGACTCGATCTTAAGGGTCTTTTCCAACCTAAATGGTTCTATGATTCTACTTTCTACAGAAAGCTGATGCAGTTCATACATGCATGTGCGTGTGCACACATGAAAACTCACTGGTGCTTTTGATGACTCCCAGCTCTGGCTTCCCCCTGTATCTAGCAAGGAATACGCATTTGATTCAGGTGGGGAAAAGTCAAAGCACTGTGTGATGGATTGGGGTGCCTGCACATGAGAAGAAAGGACAGAGCGAGATGAGGGGGGCTGCCTTTCATTGCCATTACTGTTACGGGACCTTTGCATCAGGCATTGCACAGGCACACAGAGGAGCCTTTGTGCTGCTTAACTTTAGGCACCTGGCTTAGGCACTGAATTCGGCATTTGGTTCCCCCACAGTTCTTCGTTCAGTCTTTGGAGCAGCCTGTCTCTCCCCATGAAGACATTCAAAGCATCTTAATTAGGGCTTTGCCCTGAATCCAAGGTTTCTGAGAAGCTGTAGGGGCAGTGGTGCACATTCTGTGAAGGCGGGGAGGTAGACTGGGAGAGCTGAGAAGAAGGCTTGTGGCAGCAGGACCAGGAATGCTTAATAACTATTTTTCTTGCCACTGATGGTGGATATAGCCTAAAAGAGAGCCCCCTCTCACCCAGGGGGCCCATAGTATCAATGTCCCATATAAGCAATTCCTTCTCTAATGTATCTGCTGTCTAAATCTGTTCCCCTGAGGAAAGGCTGTGCCTCTTTGCAGTTCAGGGCAGAAACTTTCATCTTACAGAAGTCAAAATGAAAGGTAAGTGACTGGAAGAAGGTCCTCTGCCTGCTCCCAGGTGAGTGCTGGACTCACCATCCCTACAAATGCGCTCATGGCACTTCAGGGCACGTGAGAAATTCCTGTGACCCAGAAGTTACAGAGCAGCCCTTGGCAATCCTGTACACCTTATCCCAGCACCCCGTCCCCATCTAAGCAGTATCTGCAAATAGAGTTTGCCTCTTCCAATGACACACAGGGCAGCCATGGCAGTTAATGCTGATGAGGTCCTTTGAATGTTTTTAGCTTCCTGAGCCACGTTTGCAAACCATCCTTCCCCTGCTGGCACCTCTGCAGGCTCCAGCTCCGTGACTCCTGCTGCTGGCTACAAACCATAGGAAGAGATGACGAGTCCACATCAGCCAGCATCCCTGAGCTCTGCTATGCACAGTGCGATAGGAGATGCTCCACTGAGCAGAGCCTTTCCCTGCCCACGCGCCTGTTTACAGATGCTGCTCTTCTGTTTAAAAGCTTTGCAGCCTCTGCCCGCTCCCCCTGACCTTAGTGATGCACCGATACCTCTGTGCCCTTTCCTTGCTGATGGCTGTTTAGGAAGAGTCACATCACAGCCAGTATGACGTCTCCGTATGCCTGCTTGCTGGGCCTTGGCAAGAGCCAGGAAGGCAGGAAGCCTTGAGGCTCTTGTGCCACAACCACCTGCCATCCCTCAGTCTGCCTCTGTCACCCTGTCAGCTTGCGACTGTTTAGGAAATAACAAAATTGATCTCAATTGTGATTCAGCTGCCTGGTTTAAAAAAAATAAAAGGTGGGGGGTGGGGGGGAAAAAGAAGAGCTTTGTTAGCTATGGCAGAGGGAGATTAAGCCAGGCTCTCTGCGAGAAGAGTGCTGACTCTTGTTGTGGAAGTTTTCCCACTGCCTTGTGTTGGTGTTAGCAGCTGGGCTCTGTGGGGAACCACTTGCTCTGAGCTTTGATATTGGGGGCAGTTATTAGAAATAATGAGTATTCGAAAGTACCACAAGAGGGGAAAACCCACAGGTGTCCTTGGCCCAGAATAACCAGACTGTGCGACCCATGGTGGCTGTACAGTGGTGCCACATCTGTGTGGGGACATTCTTGTGGTACAGTGGGGAGCAGCAGTCAGGGGCCCTAGGTCTCCAAGTAGCCCGTGCTGCAGGTTTTGAGGAGGTGAGGGAGCACCTACATCTGTACTTGACCTCCACAGGTCCAGAAGAAGCGCCAGAGAAGTCTTTCTCAAGTCCAATAGCCATGAGGGCTGTGGAGAAGCGCTCTTCTCCTGAGCAGTGTTACTCTCCTGAGCCCAGAAACCAGGCCTGTCTCTTACCATATCCAGGTTTTCATGTGTGCCTTCTACTTGGCCTCTATCTCTAGCTGTGTACTACTGAAACTGCTGCTGTTAGCCCAAGGTCTGCCCTTAGAGTCAGGGCAGCAGAGCTGTAGACGTCCAGTTGGGAGGCATCAAACGCATCAGTGTAAGCTGGATCCTGATTGCTGGCCTTGTGCTGCAGAAAGTGATCTCACCCTTGGGGGACTCCTAGGAGACAGGAAAAAACACCATCAAAAGAGTTGTGGATCCTGGGGTGGCAGGAGAACTGTGGATGTTTTAGCAGCTGATGTTAATTGGAGGGCCTTTCTGCTACTTTATATGATCATGCTCTGTGGAAACGATCCCTGCACGCACCTGGCGGAGCAAGTGCATGGGATACCTCCACATGGTTCCAAGCACTGAGTTTCTTTCCCACATTAAAATTGTGTATCGAAGCTGCTGGAGCGCGTTCACCTCAGGGCACGTACCTCTCAGTGTTTACAGTGAGGTCTCTTGCTTTCATGGCCACGCCACCACCTTTCCCCTGTGTAGAGGAGCCCGTAGCTCAGCTGGTTTTCTTCTAACTCAGGCAGCTGTAGCTTTATGCTTTGTGCTGCCAGAGCACAATCATTTACGTGAGGGTTTGGGGTTTTTTTGGTGTCCTGGAGCTTCTTGCAGACAGGATGGATGCGAGGGACTTTGTCTTGCCAGGCAGCTATATAAAGCACTCAGTGACTCAGCATTTACTGCGCCCTACACAGATTCCTCTGTTATCATACCAACAGGAATGCGGGGCTAGAAGGGATCTCCTAGTCATCATCATATTCCCCAGCTATGACAAGTACTGAGTCATAAAGTCCCTCTTGTTAATTTATCACAGTCCATCTTAAGAGTCATCGGGAATTTTCTTGGCAGGTTATTCCAGAACCTCACTCTGACAGAAGGAAACTTGTTTCTGATTTGCAGCCCACATTTTTTCATAGCCTATTTTTATCTACTTGTTCTCATGCCAATGCTGTCTTCTAGTTAGGAGCTTTTCTTCCTTCTTGTTCTCTAACCTACTCTCTTACAGGCCAATGAAGAACATGGCCTTTTCTTCCCAGGGTCCCTGGGCTACTCAGAGAAGAGACTGTCTATTTTTAGTTCCCTCTAGCAGCTCATACCTGCCCCTCTTTCAGTCTGCAGGGAGGCATTGAGGGAGAGCCCTGGTTTCATTGCTACCAGGTCATACTCTTCCCATTGCAGCAATGTGAGGATGGCTGTATACACCGCTCCCTGCCTCCAGCTGTGGAGGAGTCTGTAAAAAGTTTGTCAAGATGCTAGAACAGGATCACGCTCACCTTTTGAAAAGTGCATGAGAAGAAATATTCATTGGTAGTTAGGCCAGAAGCAGGCAAATTTCCTGTGGGTCAGCAGGAACTTGATATTTTCCCTGCAAGTCTGCAATGGACATGGAGCTTCCAGCACCTGTTGGCTGCTAGGTTTACCAGCAGTATTTTAATGTACTCACAGAGTAAGGCCTGTCCATCCATGGTTCTTCCCAACACACCTCCTGCAAGTGCCGAGAGGTGCATCTGTGCCTGGCAGATGCAGAAACCCTGAAGCGCTTTTGCTTCTTGGAGCTTCCCACGGCTTAGGAAATCCGTAAGGACCCAAGTTCCTTAGGAAGCCCCTGGTAACTCCCAAGGGGCCCATAGGAAAGGAAAATGAATGCACACCGGGCGCAGTGTCCTGATGATATGATCCAACACAGGAATGGCATGGACATTTTATTAGACAAGGTGAATATAACTAGCAGGGCACCCTTCTGGAGTTGCGTGCTGGTTTCCAGGCAATTACATCTCATATCTAACCCAAATGAGTTGGGCAATATTTCAAACCAAAAAGAACTGCAGCAATAATATTAGCTGATGCAATCGCACCTTGAATTTACAGCAGTGCTAGGCAGATCCATGAACAGTGGGATACTCTGTACATGATTACAGCGAATTCAAGCCCTTGTTTGAAAGCAGCTGGGTTTTCATGGGGTTTTTTTGTAACAGTCCCCCAAATACAGGTGCTGGATAAAGGCTTCCTTTCCTCTGACAGGTGAATCTTTCATTTGATGGTGGATTATGCTTTTGCAAATATCAGCTCATTTTCTCGCTATTACAGCCTTTTTCATACCAGTAACAAAAACACATTTAGTGCTCTCCTGCTTTTTCAATCCATTCTTCACAACTCTCCAATGGCGAGGTCTTTTTCCTGGTTCTCCTAATACCTGATATCAGCATGCTGCAGTCAATGGGGGAGGCAGGCTCTCCTGTTCCCGGAAGCTTGGCATTACCGGGTACCTGCTGTGCCACAGTATGACACCTTCGGGCTAAATTCCACCCTCTGATGGAAAAAAGCTCTCAGCCCCCACTGTCTTCAGCAACAGCTGCTTGAGGGTGTCTGAATTTAGCCTTTAAAGCAGACAAACCCAACAACAAAAAAGAGTACCCAAGGGTGATGTGAGGTCTAATTTACTTAAGGAGAACCCTCAGAAGTCAAGAGCCTTGTCTCTTCTACTGACCGTTGTACTCATCTCCAAGAGGAAAACCACAGTCTCTTTTCTCTCTCACTGGCATCTGTCATTCAAGTGAACACAAGGCCACCTCCCTGAGATGCATCAAGGCTTCTTCACTACATGTTTGCAAAAAAGGCATTGGGTGCTTCACCAGGAAGGCCTGAGAGACAGGTTGATCCATCAAAGAACAGGAAAAGGAGAGCTGATGCTCCCAGCTGGGCCCTGGTTAACTTCCTCAGCCAGCAAGCATTGGACCTCAGTGAGAATCCCAAACGTCCTCTGGAAGAAGTGAGAGAGAGGCCAGGGAAGGTGGGGAAGGAGTTCAGGCAACAAACAGGGGTACCAACAGTGGAGACCAGTGTTTTTGCTGCTGAGTAATCTGTAGTTGCTGTATGTGGATGGTTTGTTCACAACAGCTGGTTTTAGTGAATCAAATAAATTTCTGTGCGTGTTCATGCATATATTTGTGTCCTTACACAAAGGGGAAACATCCCAGTTTCTCAGGATCATCCCGCTGTCTGGAATAATTGGTATTTGACAATCATAGATTAGAAAGAGCCAAGAACCCTGCTCCCCATCAGCTATCCAAGCATCTGCTGAAGCAAGTATGAGATTTCTACCACTAAGTGGAGATTTTTCTAGATAATGACAGCATTAGAAACAACCTCACAAGCATGTGAGATACATCTGGTAAAGCACTTAAATAAAAAAATCCTCTTGCAGCTTTCCCCTGGGAAAAATGAGTGCTCTGCTACGCAATCAGACCCTGGGCTGCAGGGGTCCACAGTCCTACAAAGACAGGCGATGCCTCTATGCTGGACACAGCAGGGGCCTATTTATTTTGTAGAATTGGACTATCCTCCTCCTGATCCTCCTGATCCAGACAGCATCAATCTTGCAGCAGCAGCAGGAGGTAAGGTAGGTTTTATGCTGACCACCTACCTTCCAGTACAGCTGGAAATCTAGGAACAATATAGTTTCAAGCATTATTCATTGGGTTTCAAGATTGGTGCCAAGCTTTGTACAGCTAACAGCTGAGCAACTGAGATTTTGTCTCCCCTTTTACAGGATTATTATAAAATAATTTCCTTCCGTGAACAGTTTAGGCTGTTCTAATGCACAGTCATAAATGACACACTGACTTTTAAAGATCTTCCTACCCTTAGGGTGGCAGATGAAAGAATAGGTCACAGCTTTGTTCCGCCGCAACATGCCTGGAAGTGTTGAGAGACATGCTTTCATTACAGGGAAATTTCCACTGTCTCATTGGTTTTTGCAAGTTTGCAACCTACCTGTAGAGTGTAAAGGAAATGCTGGGATCACCAAACCAGATATAAGACATTGATTTGCTTGTGCCATTCAGGCGGCAGCAGCAGCTGTCCTACTGATGGCTGTGTCTGTTGGAAAGAGCACAGTGACTTCCACCTGTAACATAAAACTTGTGGCATTTTTCAGCAACTCAGTAAGCATGCCCAAGCCCAGGATAACATCAATTCATTTAATAAACCTGAATATCATCTTTGCAAAACAAAGTCATCAGTGTAAGAGGAGTCCGTGACACTGTGCTGGGAAGGATGTCACTCAGACTAATTCAGCTGTTCAAGCAGATTGCTCCTTTAACACTGCTTATGACTTAAGTCCCCAGTTTAATACCACTATTTTAATGACTCAGCAGTAACCAGAGGAATCAATTAATTCAGGGGATGCTCAAGATAATGAGGAGTTTGTCCTGCAGCAAAAAGGTCTCCCATGAAGAATAAAATGTTAGAGGCCCAGAGAATGCAGCAATTAGCAGATTTTGATAATTGGTGAGAATGGAAAGGAGAAAAACAAAAATGAAAGAAAGTGAAATACTTTATGATTGCATTATCTAACAGTTAACATCCCTATGCACAGGTATGCATAATATCCCCCGCATATTAAGGCTGCACAGCATTTCCCATAAAAATATCTTGAACTCACTTGCTTATCATTTTCTTAAAGCTTAAGTATTATACCAAAATTTTCATCCTGAGTGTTCTGGAAAGTTAAAATGAAAGTGATTCAGGTCATTTCCAAGACCAAGGCTAACAAAAATGCATTTTTCCCCATTTCAAGCATGTCTGTCAGTTTTTTATCTGTGACACTTCATCTCCATTGCACCATACAAATTGGAACTCTAGCTTCTATGCGTCTTGACAAAACCCACCCAAACTGCACCACACTTTATGACTTCGAAAAATCACAGGCCACATAGATCTGTGGAGGCTTCTTAGCATTTAGTGGACAAAAAGCCATACCCAGATCATCCCTGGAGACTCCACCCTGGCTGAGTATGTTCCATCTCCTTGCAGCTGCTAGAGCACCCTGCAGCTGGGCTGTCCACAGGTGGTGGCGAAGCCCACCCCACCTGTGAATCGTTGCAGCTACCATTGTGGGAGGGTGCACCAAGCTGAGAGCAAAGCGGGGTTTCTCTCGTAAAGATGATGACCACCATGCTGGCAATGAAGCAGCAAGGCAGAAGAAGCAGTTGTGAAAGCCACTTGTGGGAGAAAAGAGGTAAATCTCTTTGAAAAACCTGTTGTGACCGGGTCTGGAATAGCTGGGGGGGGAGGCAGTGGAAGATGGAAAGATGGTGTGACTGGGGCAGAGGAGGGAAGATGGGGAGCTTCATTTTCTGAATAAACAAAGATTAGGAATGAGGACAAAGAGAAGGATTAAACCACTGAGGATTCAGGGGCTGGGAGCAGCTGTTGGGCAAAAAATAAGGCAAGGGAGTAGGGGAAAGGGCAGAGGTGAAAAGGTGTGATGGCAGGTGACAGGCCAGGTGACTAGGAGTGTGGGGGGACAGAGGTAAGGTAAGGGTGTGACTTGAGGTGGGATGCAGTTCGTGAAGGCAGGAGAGGGGAAAGGCGACGCCCTGACTTGACAATGGTGGGGCAGGGAGCAGAGGAGGTAGTGAAGGAGCTGTTTGTTTTCAAGGGTCTGGCGAAAATAGGACTGGAGAGAACATGGTTGGAAACAAGCAAAAAGCTCCAGGTGGTACATGTTGCTCTCCAGAGTTTGGAAGGGAACCCAGGTATCCTGAGACTCTCATCTCATCTGCTGCCAGCATGTGGATTTGAAAGGCAAGCCTCTGATGCTGGCCAGTAGCACGGCAATCTCTTCCTACTGCCACCCTTACCTTGCTTAGTTAGAGAGGGCACAGCCACCTGGCCTGCCCCTGCCAGTCCCTGGAAGATGTCCCTGTGGTGGATCTGTTGCAAGGTTGTTGATGGACCTCGTGGATGTGCGTATCATGCCATCCTTGCTAGGTTGAGTTGTCTTTAAAAGAAACCAACCAGGATCCTAAGCAGCAGCACACTGTCATCTGTGCCAAAAAGGCTCTGAAATCAAGCATTCAGAAGTTAGGGAAGGCTGGAATTAAAACAATTTGTGCAAACTTAATTTGGCTTAATTTTGGCATGTATGACTTTGTGGAAAACAGGCCTGGAAGGGACCTCAAGGGGCCCTCTGGGGACTCCAGTCCATCTCTTTGCCCCAAAGCAGAACCCATTATTCCTAGACCATTCTTGACAAATATTTCTCTAATCTTCTCTTGCGAGACAGACTTGATTGCATGCTTTTTCTTAATGGGATCCTGCCTCAGTGTATAACATATACCAGGACCATGCTGTGGAGGAGACTGGGAACACAGCTGGAGAAAGGACAGGCTCATGATTCAGCTTGTGCAGTGCTGCCCTGGAGAACTGCCTCTGCTTCAGAGTTCTTGGGTGGTCATTTAAATGGGACTTTTCCCAGGCAGTCATTGTGTTTTCTCCATTTTCTGGGTGCTCAGCTTGAAAACACTGCCTCTAATTTAATTGTCCCTGCTCGGTGCCCTATTTTGATACAGTGTTAGCGCTTTAATTTTACCACCACCACACAAACAGCCCAGCCCATGTTGTATTGGTTGTCATAGACTGGGAAATAAAACTGAAATTTTTATGTACCGTACTCAGCACTGGCTGTCATAAGTCACTCATCTCCCACTTCTCATCTGACCCTGCCCTGTGCACTCTGTCAGCCTCCATCTCCCCACACCTTGCTTATTCTGCTGGAAGCACAGCAGGGGTACAGAACCTCACAGTCATGAATGATGATTCCTAGTTCCTGTATTTTGTTTGTGGACAATTCTTCTAACTATTTTACTAAGTTCAGGTTTCTCCATAACCACCTCATCCTCAGAGGTATATACATTCGGTGTAATTAATTACACCAGTGATGTCTATAATTACCTCAAGGAAAAAAAATCAGTGAAATGCATAAGAACTGACAGCATATAGGACACCAGGAACTACTGTAGCAGGTCACAGGATTGTGGAGGATGGAAGGGACCTCTGGAGATCATCTAGTCCAACCCCCCTTGCTCAAGGAGGGTTAGCTGGAGCTGGTTACCCAGGACTGTGTCCAGTCAGGTTTTGAATATTTCCAGAGATTCAGACTCCATAACCTCTCTGGCCAATCTGCTCCAGTCTTTGACCACCCCCACAGTAAAAAGTGTTTTCTTGTGTTCCAGTGGAGTTGCCTGTGTTTTAAATAGTGCCTACTGCTTCTTGTCCTGTCAGTGGGCATGAATGAGAAGAGCCCATCTCCCTCTTCTTCATTCCATCCCACCAGGTATTTATACATATCGATGAGATCCCCCTGAGCCTTCTCTCCTCTAGGCTGAACAGTCCCGGCTGAACATTCCCAGCTCTGTGTCTTCCCTCACATGAGATGCTCCAGTCCCTTAATCATCTTCGTAGCCGTTTGCTGGACTCAGTCCAGTAAGTCCATGTCTGTCTTGTACTGGGGAGCCCAGATCAGGGCACAGGACTCCAGGTGTGGCCTCACCAGTGCTGAGCAGAGGGGAAAGATCACTTCCCTTGACCTGCTGACAGCGCTTTTCCTAATACAGCCCAGGATGTTGCTGGCCGCCTTTGCTGCAAGGGCACACTGCTGGCTCATGGCCAGCTTGATGCCCACCAGGGCCCCTCAGGTCCTTCTCTGCAGAGGCCCCAGCATATACTGGTGCATGGGCTTATTTCTCCCCAGGTGCAGGACTTTGCATTTCCCTTTATTGAACTTCATGAGATTCCTCTCTGCCCAATTCCTCAGCCTGTCCAGGTTGCTCTGGATGGCACCATGCCATTCGGTGTATCAGCTCCTCCCAGCTTTGTATAATCTGTAAGTTTGCCAAAGGTGTACTCTGCCCCATCATCCAGATTATTAATGAAGACGTTAAACAGTATAAGACCTAGTAACAGGATATACCACTAGCAACTGGCCTCTAGCTGGACTTTGCGCCACTGATCACGATGCTCTGGATCTGACCGTTCAGCCAGTTTTTGATCCACCTCACTGCCCACTTACCTAACCCGTATTTTGTCAGCTTGTCTACAGGGGTGTTACGGGAGACAGTGTCAACAGCCTTCCTAAAGTCAAGGCAAAGGATATCCACTGATCTCCTCTCATTCACCAAGCCAGTCATCTCACTGTGGAAGGCTGTCAGGTTGGTTAAGCCTGATTTGCCCTTTATAAATCCATGCTGACTACACCAAACCACCTTCTTGTTCTTCATGTGTCTAGAAATGGTTTCCATGATTTCTTGCTCTAGCGCCTTTTCAGGGATTGAGGTGAGGCTGACTGGACTGTAGTTTCCCAGATCCTTCTTCTTGCACTTCCTCAAGATAGGAGTGGCATTTGCTTTCTTCCTGGTCTCAGGAGCTTCTCCTGATTGCCATGATCTTTCAACAAGTGGCCTTGTAATGACATTAGCCAGCTCCCTCAGCACTTTTGGGGCCCCTGCTCAGGTGCCTGGGATTGCTGAAGGACACTCTTACCAGTAAGGCGTCCTTCTGGGTCACCTACCCCTGCTTCCACCTTTTTATGTCAGAGTTTAGTCAGGACCTCCTTGTTCATCCACGCGCACCTCCTGCCACCTTTGCTTGATTTTCTTCTTGTCAGGATGAATCACTCTTGAGCTTGGAGGATATGATCCTTGAATATCAAACAGCTCAGCCTCTGGTTTCTAGTCCAGTATCTTGTTCCTGATGGTGGTCAGGGAAAGATGTTTCGGAGTGTTTTATAACCTTTCCATACCTGGCAGGTGGCTACATATCCATCTCTATAGAGACAGAGAGTAATTTGAATTCAAACAGCATGCTTCATATGAAAAAAAAGGGGTTTAGTACTGCCTACTTCAGTGGCCAGTATTATCCAGGTAGTTGCGCATCAGTGATATCCTGCACCAGTGACTTTCAGAGTCCAGGTAGAAATACAACTATCTTCCTGGCACCTAGTGGGAGGCTTCTTATCCCAGGGCCCCCTTACTAGGCAGGTATTTCTAGGGGCCCTGCATAGGTGTGGAGAAAAGAGAGGCTCCTCTAGGTGAAGTTTAACAGCAACCCCACTTGAGAACTAGAATCATCTCCTGGAGAAGTCTCTCACCTTCCAGTGACTAGAAAAAAAATCCTACTTGAAGTACCCAACATATGCAATAACTGCTTAATTTAAAAATACTTCCTTCTACTGCTTTTGAAAGTGCCACCTTTCCCGTTAATTGCATTGTGCCCTTGCTCCCGTGCTATGAGGCAAAGAGAATACCCCTTTGAACTCAGAATGGCATCATCAGCTTGATATGGCTTAAATCCAGTCCAATTAAAAATAAATAAATGTTTCACTTCCCTTAAGTCAGATGTCCTGAAATGACTCCTTTATTAAAGGCGTTGTTAATCCTACCCGGCTTTTTCTGCTTGTAGGCTCTTAGGGGTCTTTTGGAGTGACTGCTGCTCCAATCATGCTAACCTTGTTTAAGCTCACCCATTTCCTTTCCGTGTCCTTACATGCCTACTCATTGTTGCCTGTTGAGTTCAGCTTTGCTCTTGCTGCTGGCTTGCAGCCTCTAGAAGGGTCTGAGACGAGCGCTCATCCAAGTCTTGCAGAACAGCATGTGAGCGATAGCGGCTGGGCGAGATCATGAGATAAGCTTTGCTGACCATTAGCAAAACAATGGACTGTACGCTCAGTGCTGTTAAATACACAAAATAAACAGGGAGGAAAAAAAATAGGTTGCTTGTAACAATCACAGTCACAAAATGTTCTGGAGGAAATGAGATTCTGGAAAGGATTTTTTTTTTAAGGAATGTAATTGTTTCCATTGATTTCTAGGGCTTTTTGGTGCTTTCATGCTACTGGTTTCTTGTCTCCAGCCAGTTAGATCTTGCTGCCTGATCCTGAATCCTGCCTTGTAGAAAGGCTTTTGAATTACGTCTAATAGGCTGAAGCAAAAGCAACATGGGTTGTTGTCTGATCAAATTAGGAGGTGTGCTCTGTTTTGCAGAGTGTAAAAGATTTTGCCATGTCAAGCAGTCAACAGGGAATTAGGGGAAATAGGCATTTTTAATGGGAAACACCCGGAACTCGTGTTTTAAAGACACAGCAGTGAGTCTTTTCTGTTCTGATTCCTGTGCCTACTTTTAAGCTTTGTGTTTGCAGACCTTCTAGCCTGTCCACGTATTTGCCGAATTTTTATATTTGATAACTCAGTTTCAATGCCACATTTTCCCAGATGTTTTAGAGATTTGGGAGAGAGCTCTCCTTTTGAAACCAGCTGTCTCTCCATCTCAGGGCAATGACAGCTGTCAACACCAGATGTACAATGCAAGGTGCAGCAACAATTAGTAACCATTTGCAAGCCAAAGATGAAGGAAGTAGTGTGCGATGGTGATTAGTGAGCAGCCAGGGACAGGGATCATTAAATCAATTAGAGTGCTTGGCAAAAACTCAATGAACAAAACGAAAATACTATGACATTTTTGGCCATTTCATAATTTACTATGCATTTTCTCCCAGGTTCTGAGGAGAATCAGTGCCTTTAATTCAGGGCTGCAAACTAAAGACCCCCAGTTCACAGGTAAGACGTACAACAGTGCAAGTTCACGGCTGTGGCTGATGTATGTAAAATGACCAAGGTTTCATAACTCTATTGAACCATTTTGCTATACATTGTATATTGCAGAGCAATTGTTCTTCTCTGCAGACATGAGTGTATTATACTCCCCACAGTCTGCTTGCGGATATCAAGCAAGTTGCCCAACTGATGGGCAACTACCTGGTGGGCTTGGTGGGCTGTAACCTACCAAGCACTATTGTCCCCTTTCTCCCCAGGGAGCTGGCTGTCCTGGGGAGACCTGTACCCATGCAGTTATTTTCAGGCAGGGTAAAAGCAGGTGCAACAGCAAGAGATGGATGAGCATTTCATTGCAGCTAGGGATGGCAATTTTGGTCTGCAAGGAGCCCTTGCGGCAAGGATAGCATCACAGGCAGGCTCCACCAGGCACGTCGCTGCTTTCTTTGCTTCTTTGATGAGGCAGACGTCTATTCCCAACAGTCCTTTCTCCTTCTGTTGGCACCTTGCACTGTATGCAATGTTTTCTTGCCGAAAACTACTTCAATAGGAACTAGCGAATCCTCTTCCTGTATTTGTGAGACGGCACAGTAAACCTCATCACCCTGGTGCAACATCCCCCAGCTATCTAAAGGAGGAAGTGGGGAAAAGCCTCCTCTGCTGGCTGTTGTGCTTGGCTCCCTGTGCAAGTTCTAGGTCACTGCGACAGCTTGGAAACCCAGCCTGGGTCTTCTCCCCTGCCCATGCCTCTCTCATATGTCCACCAAGACCCAGCTAAAGAGTAGTCCTAATCCCCTGTCTCAAGGCTAGGAAGCCTTCTTCCTAGCCCTACGAGATTTTCTTGAAGGGACTGAAGGCCTCAGGGGTCAGGCTGGCTTTAACTCTTTTTATTTAGAAAGTCTCCTCAACAGACAGTTTGGAAGTCGATTGGGGAGGCAGGAAAATAGTGAGCATGGGACATTTGTAGGCCCTTCCACCAATACTGCAGTACAGAGAGCCTCAGTAAACTCTGGGGAATGGGGTCGTTTTAATTTCCTGCTGCAAGAATAACCCATCTGCTCCTTGGTATCCCCTTTGCAGAAACAGGCAGACCTGCTGACAGCATGGGAAAATACAAATAGAAAGCAAATGGATGTCAGTCTTGGGCTGCTGGACTGAATCCAGTGTGAGGGAGATGATACACACGGAAGAGCCCAATAATTTCCTAGATTTGAACCCTGTCAAACCCCTGAGGAAATGGGCATAATTTTTGCTTTCCAGAAAAGAAATGTCTGGAAGACTTGTCAAAGGCTCATTAGACCGACAGAGCTTCTCTGGCTCTGGACACTGTGGTTTTCCAGGTTATTTATGAAGAAGGTGTGGTCATACAAATGCTGGAGCAAGGGAAAATGTCCAACTGAACAAGATGTTCTCTTGGCACAGTGGGAAACCTGATGCCTCTTTCAAGATCCAGTGGATAAGACCAACCTTAAACCTATGCAGAACATCAGTGAGGAGGACTTCCACAGGACGTGTTTGCCTGTGTAGTGAGTCACTGATGTTTTCCGTGTGTCGCAATGTTGCCATCAACCTGTATTCGGTGTCTCTGCTTGTTCGACTGTGCTGCAAAATGGGACATGGAAGTTGTCCATAGCTCCTGTTACATTAAACTGCTCAGACCACTTGGCTCTGTCGGCTTTGGCGAGCTTACCTGGAGTCTTGCAAGGCCTAGGTGCACCCACGCACATCCAGATCAGCAAAACATGATCTGAAGCAATTGTCGGTGATGACACATTTTGTGACAGGAAATCATTGCAAAACGCTGGGTTCTCAGGATTAAAAACTTCTGTCCTGCTCAGAAAAATAAATGCAACTGGTACGTTCTAAACATAGATTCTTCAGATTTTGTTCTGGGACAAAAATCAAACCACTTTTCAGGATTTATTGTCTAATCATTAACGCCTGGGCAGTCAGTAAATTTGTTACTGTTACAATCTCTGATTTTCCACTGGAAAAAAAAAGAAAAGTTAAAGTTCAACCATATCCATTGAGTTTGCCCATGCCAATCAAACAAGAGACAAGCTCTCACTAAATTGTTCCATGGATAATTCCGTTGGCAATATTAAGGAATTAGATGCAAGACTGGCAGATCCATCAATATAATTTTGACTCACTAGCGTAACAAAGTTCGAAACAGCCTTGAGTGATTGCATTCTTATCAGGCTAGTGGAGGTAAGCCCTCTCACCGTGGCTTCTGGTGGAATGTCCCAGTAAGAGCTGCAAGGTAAGCAAACAGAAAATCTTCCTGCTGATCACCTGAAAAGGAAGCAATGGGAAAAGAAAAAGCAGGAGCTCCCTGTGCAGGAACATGCCTACTGGTGCATGTTGCAGCAGACCTATTCAGCGTCTGATAAAGATGATTGGATTTGAAGTTTATGGTGATATATGAAATGTAAACAAACAAATGAAACCCCCTAAACAGACAAAAAAAAGCCTTCCCTCCTCTTCTACCGAGCTCCTGAAAGCTTTGTTCTACCCAGAAATAGTACCAATTTTCCAATTCACTGCCACCTTATGGCATTTCAGAGAGATAACACTTCAGTAATTTCTATAGAATGCTTCGTATTTTCAGGCAGCCTCCCTGGGAACTTGGATGTTACAGAAATACAGCAGCTGTAAAACTGCCCATTGCATCCAGATTTGGAACAATATTAATGCCTGAGACACTGGATTACTCTTGCTTGTGAAAACTGATCATTAAAACGTCAATTCTATTTATATTTGCAGATTCTAAAGGGAGGTCATTTCATCAGCCAAGGGGCCAAAAATAAATATGAACTTTGCAATGTTGTCAAAAGAGAATCTTTCAGTCTAAAAAAGCAACTAGCTCACTCATGATTCTCTCAAATGATTTTAATTGTCAGTCCATTTTTGAAATTGAGGATGAAAGCTAAACAGCTGCCCTTACCATGTGTTTAGGGTTTTTCTGAGAGTAGTCTTAGCTAAAGAAAGAGTCTATGAAAAGACTAACAGAAATTGGAGATGCTTTATAGTTTTCTGTCCCTTCAAATAAATAATAATCCTCCATTAAGCACACCTGTGGTGTTTCCTGGTAGATGGGAAGACACTACGACTTGAATGGACAGGCTTCGGAGAGTTGGTTGGTTAATTATTACTTGGAAATGTGGGCAGGATTGCCTAATAGGAAATGGAGCAGCTGGGATTTTTGTAGTGTGCGTTCCCCAAGTGGATGGATTGGCTTGGTATTCAGGAAATCGAGATTAGCAGTAACCGGGAGTTTTGGGTTTGATACGGATTGTTTTGGTACTGAAGAGGAAACTGGGTGATTTTAGGGAAGAGCTATGCCATATACAGGACGACAAGCATGAAGCCATTTTCCTGAGGTAGCCTTGTTCTCTGTAATTGAATGAAGTCAATTTCCCGTTTGTATTATCAGGTTGTAGACTCGCCATAAAGCTTTAAGGGGCATTTTTCAAACGGGCACCGTCAGTGTATATTATGCATTGGTCTGATTTTTATTTACTATTATTATGAGTAACAACAAATGCTAAAGCAAGGAGCTCACCCTCCCCCACCTGCTATTTTTCAGACCTCCTACTTTTTCAAGTAACAAAGCTCGGCTGTCTTGCTTAAGTTGGTTCTCCTGTTTATGTAGTCTTTGGAAAGAATTTTGTCAGAAAATAAGAAAATGCGATTTGCATTGGAATTCTTGTGCTTAAGGCCAAAAAAATAATTTCAAGCTCATGACTGGAATGTCTGGTGATGCATTTCAGGTAGGGGAGAGATGGACGCTGCCTAGTTGCATATTTACTTTGTCTTTTTATGTAAGATCACTCTTTAGAGAACGAATCCAGTCCATAGCCCTAATTTTTGACAAATAGTCACAGCTGGGGTCAACAGCTCTACCAAAACAGGAGAGAAAATGTCATTTTCATGGTTGGTGGCTTATTGAGACTGTCTCTCAGCAACATTCGATACCGTGGTGTCTTAGAGTGGGGCTGAACGATGAGTACGGTAGGGTGGTTTGGGGTGGCTGCGGTACCACTCCAGTATTGTGATTTCAGTCTCTTCTAGTCCTTGTTAGGGCACACCACTGTCAACTGTCAGGTTTCCAGCTGTACAGAGCTGCACAGGTAGCTCATGATGACTCAAACCTTAAACAATCCCAGGTCCTTTGTAGTAGGTAAAACCATTCATCATTTATCAGGCAGGGAAAAAAAGATTTCCAGCAAACCAAGCACCCTGCGGCGAGCAAACTGCTGAACAGGACCATTTTGAGAGACTGGGTTTGTTTTCTGCTTTGGAAAACAGCTCTTATAAAGGATAAATTTTAGCTGCCTTTGGCCAGGTCTTTGTTTGCTCACATAGCAATGTCATTCAGAACGGGACTGAAAAAAAGAATTAAAAAAAAAATCTGGCAATATTTTGATGCCTTGAAAATAAAGCAACAGCTCTTAGTTAGACTCTTAACACTGGCAAAAAGTGCTTCTGCTAGTCCAAGTTATTTTCTTTGTGGTATAAACTATTCTGGCAGGAACACTCTTTTTTTTTTTTAATGGCATAAGCAAGTGGTGCTCAATTTTTGCTGAGGTCTGCCGAGTAATTTTACTGAGGTCACAATAGGGAGCAGTACTCCAGAGCCTGCTCTGCCAGAGCTGGGAACTGATGCCCCCGGCGATGCTTCAGAGCCCTGAAGAAGTGCGGGCTCTTCCAGAACAGTGCCTGGGACTCTAGCCAGGGCCAAGCAAAATCCACTCGTGGAGGCACCGAGATGTGGATACGAGGGCCCTTTTAGCAGTTCTAATAGAAACTGTGTCTCCTAGAAGAAGCTCTTGCTGGTAACAGCTGAATTGGGAGAACTTTCTAAGAGACTTTATCTTCTTTCCCCATTGCTCTGCTCAGTTTCTGCACAGTAGGTTTACCGTCACTTCATTTGCCACCTCTGTGACTTGCAGCATACCACTGCCGTATTTTTTCAGCAAGCCACCTCACCGCATCGCTCCCCCTTTCCCACAGCGGCCCCATTTTCCCACCAACCGCGCCAAAGGCCTACAGATGACATGGCACGCCCTAGCCAACGGCCGGTCGAACGTCTTCGTCTCTCACAGCCGGACGAGGGATCGCAGGCAGGCCCACAGGAACCTAGTCCCTGACGGTTTTAGGCACAAACCCCCGTTATTTCGGGGGCCTTGGGGGCAGGCTCTCTCTTTCACCCCTCCCTCGGCTCTGCGCTACCCAAGTGACCTTGCCTGAGGGTGGGGCAGGCCTCAGGGCCGCCTCCGCAGGGCGGGTAGGGCCTGAGGGGCGGTGGCTGCCTCCCCTCAGGCGCGAAGGGCGGGCCCGAGGCACCGGGCGGCCGCCCGGTGCCCTCGGGCCCGCCCTCCGCGCCGCACTGAGCATGCGCGCTCCTGCCGAGCTTAGCGATTGGTCCGTGGCGGAGAGCTGGCTTGCGTCTTCGGGCCGCCTCATCGCCCCGAGCCAATCGGAGCGCTCCGCCAGGGAGGCCAATCGCAGCCCGCGCCCGTTCTCCACCTCGGGCTGCGGCTCGAAACCCTCCCAGGGCTGTGTGACAGAGGCAGGGCGCCCCCCGATTGGCCCGCCCTCTTCGGCTCTCTTCGGGTTGGCCCGGCAATAGCCGGAAGAGAGGGCTCCTTCCTATTGGCTCCCCGACCGCGCTGCTAGGGCGGCGGCAGCGTTTTCCGATTGGGTCCCCGTTTCGCTTCGGGGAGACTCGGTTGCGCCCGTGATGGCTTCGTGATTGGTTACGACCCGTTACAGGCATGTCCGTAACGACCTCGGGATTGGTCCCGAGGAGGCTCGGATGTTTCCGTAAGGGCCTCGGGCTGGGGGCTAGTGAGTGCGTCGGACTCTTCGGCTGGGTATTCACAGAAGGTGCTTAGGGCCGTTCCGCAGCGTAGGGCGGCGACGGGCATAGGCGGCTGCGCGGCTTTGGCGCACACACAGCGCGCAGCAGCAGGAGCCCGGCACGCAGCGGAGGCAGCAGCGGGGACAAAGGGACTGATCGGCAGAAACGGGGAGGGGGGCCCGGCGGGAGGCAGCCGGCGCCGGGAGGGAGCGGCAGGAGGCTTCAGCCGGGCGGGCGAGTCCCATGTGCCTTGGACGCCCGGGGAAGCAGCAGCAACAACCGCCGCCGCCAGCGCTCTGAAGCCGGCTGAGGAGGAGCCGGGGAGCCGCCGCCGCCGCCGTCATGGCCTGCGCCGCCGCCGCCGGCCGCCGCCCGCAGTGCAGCGTCCCCAGCCTGAGCCGCCGCCAGCTGCCCCTGCGGGCGCAATGAGGAGCCGCGCCGGAGCCGCCGCCTCAGCGCCGCACTGAGAAGCCTCAGCGAGCGAGCGAGCGAGCGAGGCCGCCCGGGCCGCTTCACCTCTACTCCGCCCGCCGCGGATCCCACCGCCCCTGCCGGATCCCCTTGCCAGCAACCGCATCACCTCCTGTCGGCCGATCCGGGAGCCCCGAGATCCCTCCGCCGGGGAAAAATAGTCCCGTTCCCTGCCGCCTCCCTCAGAGGCGAGGGGGAAGGCGAGGAGAGGGGAGGGGGAAGAAAGAGGAGGAAGAAAAAGAAGAAGAAAAAAGAAACGAGAGAAACCCGGCGGCGGGATCAGAGGCGCCGGGCCGTGAGCCGCCGCCCCATGTGACTGGCGCCCAGGGTGGGGGCAGCGAGGCCTAGCAAACCCCCCTCGCTCGCGGCCGGCGGGAGCGGCGCCGGGGGGGCTGCGGACTGGGCGGAGGCGGCTCTCGGACCCACCGGCGCTGCCGGGAAGGATGGTTTTGTGAGGAACGGGCGGCGTGAGGAGGAGGAGGAGAAGGAAGAAGCCGGGCGAAGAGCGCGACAGAGACCGAGAGGGGAGGGGGCTTCCCCGGGGGGGGGAAGGGGGGGGCCCGGCGTTTCATGTGGCGCGTCCCGCCCGTCTCCTCCAGCTGAGCGAGCGAGGGAGCGGCAGGCGGGCCCGCCGAGCCGCCGGGGCGAGGCGGAGGGGGAAGGCAGGAAGAGAGAGGTGATCGGGGCAGAGCAGGAGCGGGAGACCATGTCCGGGCGGCCCAGGACCACCTCCTTCGCGGAGAGCTGCAAGCCGGTGCAGCAGCCCTCGGCCTTCGGCAGCATGAAAGTTAGCCGTGAGTATCCCGCCGCCCTGCGCGGGGGGTGGGTGGGTGGCTGGCTGGCTGCCTGCCTGCCTGCCTGTCTGTCTGTCTGTCTGACCCTGCCGGGGCTTTGCCCCCCGCTCCCTTCGCCGAGGCGGTAAGGCGGCGGGCGGGAGCCCGGCGGGGGCCGGGGGAGCGAGCGGCCCCGGCGGCTCCCCTCCCCTCCCCTCCCCTCCCCTTCCCCCCCCATTCACCTTGAATAGGCGCACGCCGCCGCTTCGTTTGGGGCCTGTTGGACAAAAAATGCCGGTTGGTTTGTCCTCTTCCCTAGCCTCCCATCGCTGCCAGCCTTGTCAGCGGCCTGACTCATTAAAAAGCCTTTTTTTTTTTTTTCCCCCCTCCCCCTTTGTGAAACGGATTGGGAGCTCCATAGCCTGTATTTCCTCTTTATTTCCGTCCTCCCCCCCCCCCCCCCCCCGAAAGGAGGAAACAAATTGTGGGCACGCAGGTATGGCCGTGACATTCAGGTTCATTATGTGTTTTTTAAGCACTCCTGGCTCTGGAGGAGAGAGCTTGGAAGATTTTTCCATGCACCCGTAGATCGGGTGTGAGCACCTTTTGGTCCAGCCCATTTTTAAAAAAAAAAAAAAAAAAAAAAAAAAAGGGAGGGGGGCTTACAAAAGGCGTCTCTCGAATATCCTCTAGGCTCTAGTAAAATGCTCGATAGAGGGGATAAGAAAATGGTTATTTTGACATGGAGCCTGTGGAGTAGTTATTTCAAGCTCAGCATGCCCTTTCCAGTTTTCTGATCAGAGGAATATTTTTAAGAATGAGGCCTGTGCTTTATTCTGCACAGGCATGTTGGAAATTGTGTTTAATATGTGCCCATCTTTCCTCTTCTAGCTTGTGGGATTAGCTGGTTTATGGGAATTAAAAACATGTATTAAATCTGAACAAATGCACAATGCGAATGGAAAAAGGCCCTGTTCTGAGTTGCTGAAGATTGGCTATATGTTTATAATAAGGAATTTCTTAACTCCTGATTTGAATATGTTCATATTAACAACTAAATTGTTCTTCCAGATTCATATTAATAGCATAGTTTTCAGAGATATTTTCCTTTTTCTTACGGGAACACAGGGTGGCATCTTTATGGGACCTGGAATGCCTGATATGCGTTACCATTCAATTGATCTATTTGATACTTGCGTACAGCCACACCTGACATGGCTCTGTGTGTGCATGCGTGCATATATATTGCATCGTTTTATGCATTTCATGCCAAAGCGCTATAAGATTGTGAGCTTTTTGACAGATCAGAAATTCTGACGTTTTTCTGCACCGAAATGTCTTCCACTGCGGTTGAAGCCTCGAAGAAAGCATTTGGCTCGGGGTCTGTAGTCTACCTTGTAGCTGCATGATCAGCGTGCCTGCAGCACTTCAAAAAACATGGGTGCAGTTAACCCGTATTAGCAGCATAAGAGCATATGTTTGATCAGGTCCAGCATTAGCATTTATTAAGGATTCTTGATTTGTATGGAGAAAAACTGTGGGTGACTCCATGTTAATTTATTGATTTACTTTATGCGCGTGTGGAATAGGAAGCAGGTCTTGTTGGTCGGTATTTCTGCAGGTGGCTGTCTAAACCAAGCAAGACCTAGACCTGTCATGCTCAGCAACTAAATTTGTCTTATTTAAGCTCTACAGCTTGATTCTTGAAAGGTCATTGATGCTCCTTTCCCTTTTATTTGAGGTCAAAGACTAGACAGATACTTGCCTGTGAAGAGGGTGCTAACTGATGCAGACTAACAAGTTTGCAAATATGATTCAATCCCAAGTGTATTACACTGAGGGAGAAACAAAGGCCGTAGCATAAAGCACACGCACTTATGATAACCCCCACAGTCGCTCTAGTCATGTGCTCCTGGTCCTTCTGCTGTCTGGAAAAAAATGTCAGAACAAAGCAAGAGAACCACATACAAGGACTCTGTGGGAAATGCAGTTTATATTTTCGGTTCATCCATCCATGTAAGACAGTCCAGGAAGTTAACTTTTTTTTTTTTTTTTTTTTGCTTTGTAAGAGAGAAGAATTCCTGGGTGTCAAAAAGGGTTATATTTTTCTGGTTCTCATGAGTTTTGGAAGCATCTTATGGCATGATGTAGCAAGTTATCTATTACCAGCGTTGAGTGCTTGACCAGGAAAAAAACAAAAAACAAACAAACCACCCACTTATGTGGTGAACAGACAGTTTGCTCAGCTCTTTCATCTTGCTATATATTTACAGACTGATACTTAGTTGCATTCTGAGCCCTTTTGAGTGAAAGCTGGGACAAAAGAGTCCTTGTGAGGTAGGTGAAAACTGATGGATTGTTATCTTCTGAGTCTCTTGAACATCTTTAGTACCTCTGTCTTGGTGCACGTCTTTTCCAAGTCATCGGGGAGCAAAACCTGACTTGTTTGATGTCAACCTTTTTGTTTTTATTTGTAAGCCCAGAGTAGCGGTGAAATTAAATTATGAAGTCACTCTTGCTCTGGTGTCTCTGCAGCTATTGCTGCTCCTGGCTGAGCACTGCAACAGTTATCTAGGAAGGACAGGTCCAAGCAATGAGGAAAGGATTGATAAAGTAGTGGAGGAGGGCTCATTAATCCTTGTGTTACCTGGGAGGAGCAGTACTAGAACCATATGGTGATTGCTCTTCTCTGCAAGGTATATGGAGGAGAAAGAGCGAACGAGGATTTTTCATCTCTTCCCTGCGTAATTTATTAGACTTAATTTATGAGACTTTGTTCTCAGAAGTTGGTAAGAAAGCCTGAGCCTTGAATGAAAGGATGGGAGATTACCAACAGCTCCTTCTCTCGCTGTTGGGAAAGATGATTTCTCATGCGTGCTGCTCTCGTTGCTCTGTAATAGGCGTTACAAGGGTTTTAACATCTCTGCAACAGCAGGAGCCCTGTGGCCTTCTTGTATCTCTTTCAAGCCATACCAGCATCAAGAGTGCCTTCTGAAATCCTGACTATTTTTTGTTTCTCTGTTTATATTCTGGTGGTTTTGAAATCACTCCACCATTCTTTCCACCCCTCCATATGGATTTCTACAATGAAGTAGTTCTCAAGTAGGTTATTCTTTGTGCCGGTCTGTATTGCTGGGTTTGTAGGCTTTCCCTGCACAAAAAAAAAAAAATGTGCCTGTGCTCCTTGTTTTGAGCCTGTCCCTCAACAGGAGGGAGCTGAGCTTCCAGTTTTCTGCTTGCTGATACTATGTACCTGCTGGTTATAGTATAAGAGAAGAGGTATGAGCTATAAGCTTTCTTTTTGTTCTTCACCTAGTTGTTCTTGCATTGCTTCCAGATGTACATTGTTTCCCAAATGGTACAAAAATAATCCTGAAATATAAAGAATAGTCATGCCACACATGACCAAAAATATCTGTATAAAAATAGAAGTCTCGAAGTTTGCAGTTTGAGAATTTTCATCTAATGACTGTGGAATTGATTTTTTTTTTTTTTTTTTTTTTTTTTTTTACTTCCCTGAGCGTCTGGGAAATAAGTATTTCAAGTAACACCAAGTCCTTGTAGACAGCAGTACTTATTGTAACTGTAGCCAGTTATTTTGTTGGTCTGCAGTAAATAATGTCATGGCTAATGCTTGTCATGAAGAGTTTTTTCTCCATGCGCGAGTGTCATGGCTCTGTAATTGGTCATGCAGTATTTGTTAACTTGGAGGGTAGGGAAGGCAATTTTATTTGCTTTAGCTAATTCTGATGTTGTACACATACTGCTTGTTGCAAAATCTAAAGGAGAGTCATGTAATAATTCATTTTGGACTCTCTGGAAGAAAGTTACGGTGGTGCCAGAGTTGGTTTTTGTTGAATTTTTTCTTTTCTTTTTAGATTCACTGTGTTTTGTGCTGTATAATCTCCTGAAAACACAATAGCTTGGTAAACCTATATTGCTGTGTACTGTTCACACATGGTACTATGGTTTATGGTGGTGTTTGAATGTGGTGCATCTTTCGTTAGTATACTGGCTCTTTGAAAAGTGGTTCATGAAGAAATAAAGTCTGGGAGTTTGTTGCTCTGTTAGTAGCCACTCCACAAGCCAGGACATAAAAGTGACTGCTTTTTAGGTAGCATGGGGCATCTAGGTGACAGTTTAATACTGTGCGATGTCCATCCAGGTAGGTGTGTAGGAAGAGCCTTGGAAAAGAGCACCCTGGGCAACTTCAGCGAGAAGGAATGAGTGGGGCTGTTGAAACTGGCAAAACGACTGAGATAATGCCACCTTCTGTTTCTCAACCCAGTTAGGGTAGGGCCCTCTATATTGCTTTGATAGCAGTTTCTGCCTAATTGGTTTCTGAAACTGGAAGCCGCCCATCCTGCTCTCCTTGCTGGAGAGAGGAAGATCACTCCTTTCCAGAAGCCTGCTGAGCATTATGTGTCTGGCCCTTGCTGATCCTAGCCCTGTCCAGCTTTCTGACTGCTGCTGGGTGAACAGCTTTCCTCGTGCCTACGCTTGAAAAAATTGCACTAACAGGATCAGCTAATGACCACGTGCGCGACAGTGAAAAGCATCTCACGCGATAGTGCCCCAAAGTCATGCCTTGCAGTCTGAAAAGGAATAAACCAGCTGTCTGCTGTACTTAAATTCTAATGCTGCCAAACTATTTTCTCTTTATTCATGTCATTAGGAGTAGTTGAGCAGAAAAATAACTAATAAAAAAGTGAGGCCTGCCAATGGAACCTGTCAAATGATAATTTGACTAATTGTTCTGCTGTGTCCCCCACATCTTATTTCTGCAGGTTGGTGGTTTAGTTGTTTTTTTCTTGTAAGACATATTAGGGTTTATCCTGAAACTTTTCTTCTTGTTCCATCACTGTTCTGCAAGTTTCCTCTTCACTACACTGCTTCCTGGCAGTGATCCCCTATTCTGTTATCACTTGATTCACCTTTTGTATTTCTCGGCAATATTTTAACCATCTTGTTCACCTATTTATACCGCTGTGGAAACCCATATGGGTTTATGGAGTATGTTCCTATGTTCCTTGCCTGTGTGCATCCTGGCTCTGGAAGTTGTTGTGTCACTTCATCCGTTAACTTGATAGGGCCTTGTAGGTATCACAAAGCAGTGGTGGTTTATGTACTCTGGTCTTTTCTTTGGGGGATAAGAAAAGAAGTAGTTCTTTGGCATATATTGCTGAAGACCACCCCACAGGCTGAAGGGTTGCCCTCTACTGCCCCAAGAATTCTTTAATTTTGATGTATTATATCTTTAAGCGCTATTTTAGATAGAACATAAAGGATTTTTCCAATATTGGTGTCCAGTTTACTCATTGCAGGTCTTCATAATGATACAAATCTGTGGGATATTGGCTATCGCTGTTCCCTTACCCCATGTTCTTTCTTGAACTGGATGGATGAGTGATGTGAAGAAGGTGCTGAAAGCCTATAGGGTATCTGTGTCTGCAGAAAGCCTGCAGTTAAAACTTTGTGCTGTGACCAGCTCTAGCATTTTTCTGAAATGAATTAATGCTAAACCCCTTAGTTATTTGAACTCATTAGCTAACTATGCAAGGTGGTTGGAGAACAGTTGTGGCCTTTTGTTTCAAGCTGTTGGAGTCTTTTTGTTTTGAATCACTTGATGAGTCTCATTTTGAATTGGAAGGTCTGTTACCTTTGAGTTTCCAGAAATTTCTATAGACTTAAGACTTGAATGTTTTTCTGGAGTTCTCTCCCTTTTGTTTTTGTTAAAAAAAAAAAAAAATTAACTTTACTCTGAGGACTTTTAGTCACCCATAGCTAGTGTGGGAAGTGCTAAAGTGGCTGTCTCCTGCAGAAGCTCTATGGCTGGTGGAGTTACTTGGCTGCTTTCTGAATTTAATGAGCATCAACCCAGTGCAGCCTTGAAAGATGAACAAAACTTTTAAAGTCAAGCAGCTATAAAAAGGAGCTTATTGAAAGTTTAAATGCCTCGTAAAACAGCTCTCCTAATTTTTCTTTGACCCAAGTCCATACAAAATCCCAGCATTTGTCTTGTTAGCACCTCCTTCAGTAAGCTGTACAAATAGATGCTCTTTTATTTATGTATGTTGAAAATAAATGCTAATTACAGCTTTTACAATGTGGCAAGAAAAGATATTCCCTCAGACATAAAGGCTCAAACCCATAGAGTGCTGTACAGGTCAAACCCCCTCTCTTTAGGTGCAAAACCAGGAACCCCTTGGCACTTCTACTCTAATGGAGATTGTTGCTGAAGTACTGCATACTGCCATTGGGGAAGACATAAGTTTGGAGGTGTGATGGTCTATGCCACTTTATATTTTTGAATTAATTTAATGTGTAACCATGTATTGAGTGCATTGTGGCAATGTGGTCTTAAGGCGAGAAAGGTGCGAGACATGGTAGCAAGATACATCTCTGTGAAAAATGGCTGCAACATCATAGTCATGCTCAGATGAAGTGTTCACGGCCAGCGCTGCTGTATCTCATTAAACAGAAGCCTAAATGAAGCTCTACCTGAAGCTTTTGCAAACTAGATTTGGATAACCAGCATAGGTAGAAGAACTGTTTTCACCAAATCTTCGTCATCCCTCCTGCCCCCATTTGTACCAGCTTACCATGTCCTGAAGAGAGGGTCAATTACCTAGGTGTAGTCCATCAGGCAGCACGTGTTCGACTCAATCCTATATCCTTTAACAGTGCTGCTGTGTGTTCTGTCTGTGCAGTAGGAGAGATCAGGTGATTTCAACAGAAATCCGTGTTGGAGACCCTGCTGAAAGCATTTCTATATCACCCTCTGAGAATTGTCAAAAATGTGGATACCCAGAAGTCATACCGATGCGCTTCTAAAAGAAGCGGACAGTGATTTTTCTTGTATGATCAGTGCTATCAAAGAATCTTTTTATTAGGTGCTCTTGCCACAGATGACTTGTCTGTTGTTCAGAAAAGGAAATAAAGCAAAGCAGTTCATTCTGTACTTTTATCTCTTGCAGACGGGAAGTAGATCTAAGCATTTAAGGCAATTTGTGTTCTCACCTAGTCTGTCTTACAATGGAAGAAAGGAAAGTGGTAAGATAGCTTGTCAATGTCAAGCACCAAGGGCTTTTTTTTTTAAACAAAAGCCATACAGCAACAGCTGCTTCTGAAGGGATGGCACCAGTCCTTGCCAAGAGTATTGCCACTTCTCCATAGCAGCGGACCCAGTATTTTCTGGCTTAGTCTCGTTAGCTGGGGGCTGTTAACTTAGTGTCAGTACCAGCACTTCCTGCACATGCACTTGACTTGTGAGTTGATATTAACTGGGCAAAAGTGAGTTGCCAGGTATCTTCCACGTGATTCGTTTCTTGATGGTTTGCAAGGTTTCTGCATCAGTAAGGTGGAGTCAATTTAGCTGAAGGAATAGCACTTTGGGGTTGCAGAGGGCCTTGGTGCCTGCTATAAGCAATTCACTTTAGCTTGCTTGTAAGTAAGAACTTGCAGGTTAGAAAAATATAGTTTCATAACTTTGGCCGAGTGTCTCTTGCTTTGTAGGTTGTAATGACCAGTGTAGTCATGTTGAAAGTAGTGAATGACTGTTATGCTAGTATTATGATAAGGTTGAGTTGAATTATTTAGAGATAGCTGCTAGTCTTTTTCCTTTGTTTAGGTAGCTTCTGTTGATTTTATTTTTGAGTCTGGAAGGGGTCTCTTAAATACATCACAGGAATGTGTAGTGGTATAGTTACATTGCTCGACGTGTCTCTTCAGGCAGTTGGGCAGATTTGAAGAAACCTGTTAGTAGGCCAAGTGTCTGAGAGTAGATTATCACAATAAGAGACCTGCTGATCAGAAGAGAAAGGGAAGATGTTCCTGACTGATACCACTGGATAAGCAATGCTGTAGAGGGTGTATGGGACTTAGGAATACTGTGCAGCTGTGCATGCATGAAGATAAGTGTTTGAGTGTAGCAGCAAAAGTTGCCACAAGCTTTAGGATCAGAGCACTTAGAAGGAGAGAAGTTGGGTGTTGGCTCTGAAGTTATAACCAGAAGGGAAGCAGCAGCTGAATTTTTCCAACCAAGGCAGACTTCTTACAGCCACAACTGTAGAACATAGTCTGTTTTGACTTTTTTAGTAGGAATATAATTCTTGTCGGCTACAAGCCCTGTAGTTCAAAGAAGTATCTCTTGCCAGGAATGCAGGCAATTGTTTAATTTTCAGACAGGCCAAGAATATGTTTTGCAAAAAGATAAACTAAAACCTGACTGTTGCTGCAAAGAAGAATTTGATTTTTCTTGCAGTGTAGAAAGAGGAAAAACTATGTGGTCACAGTTGATAGTGTCAATCTGTTTGGTTTTCTTGATTCATACCCTGCTGCAAATAGTTACATAGAACTTATATTATTATTTGTATCCCATCTCTCATGTGCTTCATTTGTTTTAAGTATCTATAAAAAAAAAGTAATACAATGAACTGACCTGTATGAGTGGGTTTCCTTGAGGGAGGAAGGGGACACAAATTCATCAGCCTAAATAAAGAGAATATTTGGTTGTTGGCCAAGTCAACATGAATCATTTGGCACAAATCTGTATCCCTGTGAATTAAGTCCATAGCCATAAATGAATTTCCCCACATTTGTGGGAGGCTGAGTATCAGCATCAGAAAGAATGTTCTGTGCCTTGCTGAGAGAATAACAGCTTTCTGGCAAGGCATACTTTTTGCAGGTGATGAGATGTAAGGCTTCTGGAATGGTTTTTCTTTATATATGCAATTGCTCAATTGAAACCTAAAGAAGCGGAAAATAATGTCCTTGAGAAGATCGTATCTGTTGACCATTTCACTTCTAATCTTGCAGTCTTACTCATGATTGTATGTACTGGGTTGGGACCCATGGGTATGTGTAGTGTAATGCAGTGTAGTAGTTGCAAGTTAACATTTTTTTTCTGTGTTCCTCAGAGAATAAAGAAACCTTACTAATCAAATTTCAGTTTTAGAGACTTTGAAATAGGTTTATAAAAAATTGTTAATTTTGGATTACATGTTTTAGTCACAACGGACTGCAGAGTTGATTTGAGTCTTGGGGAAATGCTTTAAAGGCCCATGGAAAGCTAGGTGGTTTTTTTCTGTTTGCCTGGTTTTGTTTTCTAGTAGATCAACTAGTGAATGTACTAGAGACAAAAGCATGAGGTTTGTGCAGAGTGGGAGAATTCTACTATTCCAGAAATTTTGGGCCCAAACTTCAGATCATATTCATCAGTGAGAGGGCAGGGAGAGTTTTTGATTGCAGCTCCCAGAAGGGAAGATATTGGTGTTTTTAGATTGAGCTGAACTTTGAGCTTGCTCTTCCTTGATCAGTGCAGTAGGCATGAGTTAGTTTGGGTTTGTGTATATAGATTTTTATTATGCAAGTGACATGGGGATGGCAGTCGAGTATGCTTGTTGGAGTCTTTACGTGTCTGAGTAATAAAGTTCACCAGCAAACTCTGAATGTCATTCAATAGGAGTGTGTTTTAGAAATGTAGTTGGTGTAATAGAAGGTCTTTGTAGGGTAATGAATACTACGAAATCTGCAAGTCTCTTCTATTTCACGATAGCCTTAATTTCAATGGACTGAGGCTTCTCTTCAGCTGGAGTTACTGGCTTTCAGTGTCCATGGAAGTGGACAAGGGCATTGCTGGGATTTGTGACAGCAAAAGAATGGTGGCTGTTTTCCCAGGAGGCACATTTGAAATGCCTGTGGGATTTTGCAGGCAGGTATAGGTATTCATGAGGCAGCAAACAACATTTTCTGTGTGGTGTCAATGCTTTGGCTTTATGCAATAGCCTGTGGATAATTTTTTTTTTTTTATAATACACTAGATTATTTTTTCACTGGTAATGTTTAAGCAGTTCATGATTGACTGTAAATTTTGATTAAAATGGTCCAGCTCTAAAAGGGAGTAGTGCAGAGATGTTCATACTCTGTCCATAACTTTTCATAACTATGATACTTCAGAAGTACTTATATAGAGACAGTGACACTGCCCGCATTTCAAAATATCTGGTGAAAGCCTAATTTTCATTCTTACCCGGTGGCATAATTACAAAAGGTAAATTTCTTCTAGAGTTACTTTAGAACATGTAGTAGCTACATATGCCTTATAGTTTATTTGGACATTGTGGGGGCATTGTTTTGGGTGGGGGATTTTTGGTTTTGTGGTGGGTGTTGGGTTTTTTTTTTGGTTTTTTTTTTTTTTTTTTTTTTTAAAGAGTAGCTGGAATCGGGAAGGGGTTCCTGGCAGACCAGCTCAAAATCAGTAGATTCCAGATGAGAACAAGTCATGATAAATTGTCCTCTAGCAGCTCCTTTTAGTCTATTACTTTTACATGTATTTATGAGTGTAGAGAGACGCACACATATGCATTGTCAGAAATATGATATGGAGAGGAGGAGATGATCTAGGTTTCTGAGATCTGGAATTTAAACCTAGACCATGTGTGATGGCTTTGCTTTAGAGCTTCTGCTTTAAAGCCTTTACAGACTGCTTTAACATGTTCTGCCAAATCTGGGTTGACTAATTACATTTCTGCAGACCAAACTTGGGAGTAATGTTTTAATACTTGAACAATAACTGTTTCATCAGAAATAGCGAACCTGTTTCTCATTTGACTTCACATGATACGTTCTGTGACTTGGTAATGTCCTATCCCACTAGCATTAACATTTAATTTTGATGCTGCTAAGGGAGCTCTGCAAGAAGCTGCATTGCAACCTAATGTGCTGTGTTCTATCACTCTAAATGCCTTTTTCCCTTTGAGTGTTATGACTATGGGAGGCTTCCTTCCTGGTTGCAGATTTTACATTTAGGTTGTCAGCAAGCCAGTTGTTAAAGAATATACTGGTGAGGTAGGAAATGAGATTTTCTGACTTTGATAAATTGTCAAGATTTTTGTGTGTATGTGGCTATAATATTGAGTATTTTTTAAAACTCGTAAGAGGTTAGTTTGCAAGTAAGGACATAATCACTATGTGACTTTAAAATAAGACTTTGCTTTCATTCAACGAGTTTAAAAGTCTTTGGTATAGGGGGAGGCTTGAGACACACTTAAAAGTTTTGCAGGTATTTGCAGCAGTATTTACTGAACCTGTAACAATCTGTACTGAACACTGGAATTCAATACCCATGGATTTTTCAGGATATTATTGCAAAAGCAAAAAAGCTAAACACCTCAAACCAATTATAACCCTACACCTGTAGCAGGTGTACATCTATCATTTTTAAGGAATTTATAGTCTCTCACTTTTTTGACTAGGTGATTCAAGCATGACATTGAACCATTCTTACTGTGGCATTGCTATGACTAATATATGGAAAAAGTGTGGGGAATTGAGAATGCTGTTGATATTTCAAACTAGGTTTGTGTTAATGCAGCATATACTGTCACAGAAATATGACAAACGTGACAGCCAAACCTGTGGCCTTTTCTTGTCCTAGATTTTGGGTTGGTTGATTTTGCTCCTTATGAGTACAAAAGTTGATATTTACTTTCAAAGCTGCTCATGGTATTCTTGTTTGAGTATCTGGGAGGACTGCCAACATGTAGGTTTTAACTTGCTTATTTTGGCTGTTCACACTTATTGTGCAGCCCCATGTCTTCTGTATTCACAATACACAATTTCACCTCTCCCAGCATTCTTGTGTACTGCTGTGCTTCCAGTGAAGTCCTGAAGTCGTGGTGCACTGAGCTTTGTTGGTGTATGCATTCATCTGCGGGGGTGAGCAATCCTCACCTAGTACTTGGCAGGTGTGCCCTGAGTCTGCGTGAATGGAGTATGCAATTCTGGTGGGGAGGGGGGCGGGGGAAGGCTAGTAGGAGTGACACCTCTGTCTGGTGTGTTAGTATGCCAAATATTTTTCTGGGAAATGTGAGGAAGAAGCATATAAAAAATATATTGGTAGTCCATTAAATTGTAGAACTGATGCAGGGTGTTTATGCAGTAAGGAGAACAAAGTGTCAGTGCTGAGGACTAGACTTTCTAGAAGACTGTTGTACATAGGGTATTACAGTTTTGCTTTGAGACTATAGATGCAATTTTTTAAGACTAGTATATTTGAAAGACCTGTTATTTCTAAGTACAGTAGAGAACAAAGGCAAGTATTTCTAAAAATTCAGATAATGTGCAGGATTTTGTCAGGAAAAATAGTTAATAAAGAGGTGGGGGATTTGTCTGCAGATGAAGAGGAATAATGAGCTTTCATCTCACACTGAAGAGAGCAGATGTTACTGAACTCCTGGAGATTTGTTTGTTGAAATCCCTTGAATTGCTCTGGGCATCTCTTGTGCTGTTTTACTTTGATTTCTCATTCTGTCTGTATTGATATGAAACCCACTCAAAAACCATGCAGTGAGTCAGGTAGTGATTATTTGACCATTGTTGTTTCTTACCACTTTCTTCAGCCCTACTATATGGAATTATTCTGTGTGTGGAAGCAGCTCTGCCATATTTATTACTAGTTTTTGTGCAGTCAGTCAGTCATTAACATTAAATATACAACTACCTCATAGTACTCTTCCCCTGTTTTTAAATTAAAATATGATGAGCTAATGCAATAATACTAGCATTCTACCAAATTTGTAAATTATATATGAAATGTTCTCCTTTGTAAAATGGACCTCTTTGGATGTCCTGAGATGGACTATATAATGTGTAACTCTTCAAATGGTGTGAAAAAAGGAGCTGAACTATAGTGACATATTGGATGATCTGACTTGAGAGTTGGTGCTGCTGCTGAAAGTTCAAGAGTGTATTTTCTTCTGTAGAATGGTAGGAAGGTAGGCTGGTGCAGTCATGAATCACTTTTGCTTCATCTTGGCATAGTATTAAGAAAAAAATATTCCTTTGTGCTACTAAAAGAGAAATAGCTGAAATACTCTAGAAGTTATTTGAAAATGCCCTTTTAAAAAAATATGGTACTCTTCAGATTCTTACAAAGTGACCCACCCTGTGGCTGTTCTTTGAAGAAAAGGATATGTAGACCACATAACTAAAACCTCTTAAAAGGAGATTAGCCGTGGAACATGCTGGTAAATGGAGTTGACTGTGTGGCATGAAGGTGCTTGATTAAAAACACATCATCCACTAAAAACTTCAAATGTGTGCTTTTATGGAATACTGTTAATTTTTTCCTCCAGTAATTCAGTCACAGCATCATTTTCATTTTGTTGGCTTTATGCAGCTGAGAGCTCTTTGTTCCCATAAACTGATGTTGGACACTGGCAAAAAGATGCAGTGCTGGAGAACGATGTAATTTATTGTTAGGTAAAACTACTGAATGTGCTTAAACTATATGGCATATGTGTATATATAATTTAAGGTGCATATGCATACCTCCTGTTAATTGCTGTGGTGTTATTCTTTGGGTGTTTGCTTATGGCTGCTCTCGAAGACAGGAAAGTGGATTAGGCAAGGCCTTGATCTGACCCAGTATGTCTATTCTTACAAATGAAATGCCTTTGTATTGTCTGTGCTCACTTTCACACTGCTAACTATTTTATGTATGGTGGTGGAAACTCAGGCTTTTGTTTGTCTAAGAAGGGTCTGCAGCCATTATAAAATAAATGTTCCTTTGAAGTTAGACAGGACTTGTGGTCAAACTAGAAGGATGGGTCAACGGGTTTTGCGGAGTTTTCTTAAGTGTAGTGGTAAGTTTTTTGCAGCTCATCTGAGTAAACTTTCTAGACTTGCAGATTGCATTCCCTTCAGAGGTACTCCAAGGACTAAAGAGAATGTGTTCAAAATAATCTTGACAAAGCAGTGGTACCAAAGTAGGATGAAATCTAGCAGGGGCAGATGTAGTCTATTAGTCTCCAGTAAGACTTGGCTGTGCAGATAACAGGGTTGGGGATAACTGGGAAGGCAGGAGATCTGCAGAGAAGAATCTGAAGTTAGATGTTTGCATAGTGGCCATGTTGCAAAACTGGCAATTTTTTTACTGGGTGTATTAATGGCAATGTCATGTAAAATACATGAAGTTAGCCTTCTCACTTCTTGACATGCTAATAAGCTGAAGTTGAAGCACAGCACCTAGTTTTGGTATTGTACTGGGGGAAGAACAGTCTGCAGGCAAAACTGAAGGGAGATTTCTTCTGATAACATTCTCTAAATATGTTAAGGACAGTTGGAAAGAAGAGATGAAGCTGCTGTCTTCTCTACTGGAGATGAAACAAGTTGTGGGCTTAAGCTGCAGCAAACATGCTTTAAGTTAGTTGAGTCAACTTTTAAGAACAATGCTGGAATAGATTAGGAAGGCCAGTCGGATTCCTGGCAGTGACTATTTTAAAAATGAAGACATTTGCCAGGTAGTTTAGATATCGAAGTTTGGAGAGGTTTTGATTAAGGCAGCCTGTGGTCCCTTACGGTCTTATTTTCTGTCATTCTGGTTATTTCTGCATGGTCTTGGGATGAATTTCAGTTCATAGAATCATAGAATGCTTTGGGTTGGAAGGGAACTTTAGAGATCATCTAGCCCAGCCCCCCTGCAGTAAGCTTTAACATCTTTAACTAGATGTTATAGCGCACTGATCCTGTTCCTTCTCCCCTTGGGATGAAGTAGCCTTGTGCTGCTGGTAGCTTGCTGGCAGTTAGTGGATGTGAAGATGAGGATCTGCAAAACTGGCCGCAGCTTTAACACTTAAAGGCTAGATAGATTATCTTAGAGAGGTTAGCTTCTGTCTGGGAATTTAGCATATGCAATGATTTGTCCCAGCCTTGGCATGTAGCTCTAATTTTGAAAGAATCGTAGAATAGTTTGGCTTGGAAGGGACCTTTAAAGGTCATCTAGTCCGCCCCCCCTGCAGTGAGCAGGGACATCTTTAACTAGATCAGGTTGCTCAGAGTCCCCTCCAACTTGACCTTGAATGTTTCCAGGGATGGGCCATCTACCACCTCTCTGGACAACCCGTTCCAGTGTTTTACCACCCGCAACAAAAAATTTCTTCCTTATATCTAGTCTGAAAACTTCCTTAGCCTTGGAGTTTAGGTAGATGTACTGTATTTGGAAAAGCTTATTATGGCTGGGGTGTCTAGATTTTTAGTTAGAGGTTTAAATCAGCTCTGAATTTTGTTTTTTGACATAAGTGCTGTTCAAATGAAAGCTTGCTTTAGTTTGGTAGTCCTGTACTGCAGTTGAGAACCACAGACTTTCTGTGGGGGATCTCTAGAGCTTGCTTCATGTGGGTCTTGAGAAAAACAATGTTTCCTTCAGTTTTTGATCCTGTGGTTCTTACCTCAACACAAAAGAATTTAGTGCAAGTGAAGAACTGCTCAGAGCTTCAAGCGTAGACCAAGATCGTATTCCAGTAGCTGTGTAAGTACCAAGCTTATGATAGGGGGTGTGTGCCCAAAAGAACTTACAGTGTAAGTTATTGTGGTATATAATGCCAGTGCATGAAGAATATTCATCCCTTAATGCATAACTGTCTATTCACAGTAGTCACTTTAGTTTTTATTTAATAAATGGGCAAGTGTCTGAAGATTGTGTATAGCAATCAGATGTTGCATAGAGTATGAGCCAAGGAAGAAAATAAATTCTTGGTCTTGTACATCTATGGAGTGTAAATAGATATATTCTTTTTATTTTATTAGTGCTCTGGTTCAAAGGTCAAAGATTAAGATTTGATGTGGACCTTGAAAATCAAAGTGTTGCCTTTTGTCACTTCATTATTCCCTACAGTTTTTAGGGATTTTAATTGATTTATACCTAGCTTTTTGACATAAGAGGGATGTGTAAAACTTAAGTCTAGAGTTCTCACATGAGAAACTATATGAGAGAAAAAATGATCATCTGTACTGGTATGTGGTTTCCTATTTGGTGCAGAAACCTTGAGTAGAACTAAACATCTGATTTCCCCCCCGCCCCGCCTCTCAAAACTACAGTCTTGTTTAGAGTACACAGGTTACTGTGGAAGGCTCGAATCTTGAACTACTGTTAATGTAACTTCTTTTAAAATTATAATTCGGTTTTGTAATTTCTGTTGATGCCTTCCTTCCATATTCCAAGTGATTTTGAATACGCAAAAATAGATCAATGTCAAATGTTTTTCCTTCTGATCTGCTCAAATGAGAGAGAAGAAATGACAACCCTGAAACCTTATGTCAAAGTCCTCCTAAGGTGCAATAATAGTCCAGAATGCCTTTTATTCTTTCCCTTTCAAATCTGTTTGATGAAAGGATTAGACTGTTAGCTGCAAGAGGGGCTCTTGCTGGAGACTGTTGTACCTCATTTGTAGGCAGCGCTTTGCTTAAGGCTGTGCTTAGTGTTTGCTCTGACTTTGACGTGCACAAAATAGTCCATCTCTTAGATGGCTTAGACTGTCAGGGTGTACAGGTCTTTTTTGTCTGGAGCTGTCATCATCTGAATGATGGAAGAGTTTACAACTCGGGTATCGTGGAAAACTTGTTCCTCTTCCCTGTTGATAGCTGTGAGAGACTGGGGTGCTTTTGTTGACATTCTTCAGCTTAAATGCTGTGATGGTGACAAGAAATCAACAGAATAACCTGGCATCAGAAATGGCTGCTAGGAAAGAAGTAGGGTAGAGCCTAACCAAGTGGCCTTTTTGCCTTTTTGAAATCATTTAGATGAATTGAGTTTTCTGAAAATAGACAAGATTAAAAACCAAACAAATAAAACCCCAACCTCCTTGCTCTTCCCTGATCTTGTTTTTGAGTTCAGGATGCATTAGATGAGTATGAGACAGTTGGTACACTAACTGAAGTTGTAAGTTAATGCAGATCCTATTATTGAAATAACATTTTCATGGAGAAGAAGAATTGGAGAAAAGTACTTGTTCCTTCTCTTCAGTATTTGTCAAAATATTAGTAACTTCTCTTTGTGTATAAAGGATCTTTTGGTTTAACTGGTCACATCTCGCTTTCTTGCTCCTTTGCCTTTGTTGTAGTCAGTATTTGTGCTTGAAACTGCATGGAACCACAGCTTTTGAATGGAGTTATCTCTGGGAAATGTGTTTATTGTTTGTAATGCCAGAGTTTAGCTGATGTTACACTCACAGGGTTTTTTTTGTGGGTTTCAGTTTTATGCAAGTAAGTTTTACAAATATAAAATGTTTTTTTGAGGGAAAAGAGTAAGTGGAACGACAAACTTGAAAATGAGTCTGGTTTAAAGAATGCAGTGACGCACCTTTGCATTAAAAAAGAAAGCAATAATAATTTGAAGTTTCAGATCCTACTAATATCTTAAATATGTTTTTTAGAAGTTTCAGAACTTTTTTCATACTGGATTTCAGAGCTCTTTACACATGGTGGTAGAAGCATATGCAAATGGATTAAGTTTCCAGATTTGGACTAAAATTGATGTGCAGATCAGTGGATCCAGCTGGGAAGTTTTTAATTAAGCATGCTTATTAAGTCATGTGGTGTACCCAAAAGCACTGCTTGGTTATAGAGGAGAACAACAGTTGCCTTTGCGGTGAGTGAAGGAGAAATACTTCATTGTACCACCCTTAAAACTCTGCCAGTGGGAAGAGAATATGAAGTCTGAAGTCATTCAAGAAAGTCTGAGTAAGAGCAGAAAAATTTATACTCTTCTTATTTCAGTGCCTCTTGCCTCTTCTATTCTTAAACACTCTGTAATGTGGAACAAATTCGTACTTTCACTAATAAGAGAGTACAGTAATGTACAGGAACACTTCAGTGGCCATGAATACAGGTGCCTTAGAAATAGCATGGTGTGACGTGGAGAGCTCAAATGTTGAAAGCCTTATCATTTGGAAACGTGCACGGACTAGGTTTTGCACAAGGATGTTGGTATGATTAGGACATCTGAACAATACAGCTGTAAATGTTTTGCTGTAAGTGCTTCTGGGTAGTGTACGTGGAGACAGGGAAATGAGCGGAGTCGTACTTGCTGCTGCTGAGGCCACATGTGGGATAGTGCATGCCCATCTGATCACTTGGGCTCCACAAAAGGGGAATTCGGTCTGAAGCACAAGCCAGGATTATCAGGGGAAAGGCGATAATGGAAGTGAAACTGATACTTGTCTTAACTTTAACAAAATAGTCAGAGAGGATGTTGTTGGGTTCCCCCCCCCCCCGTAAATACTTTGAGGGCAGAGTAAGCAAACATTAGTTTAATTATTGCTTTTACTTCCCTCAGGTGCAATGCTTGTTTAAAAACAAGGACACTGAATTTATAAAAGGATGTATTTTCTGTCTTAAAAATCTCTATTTTCTGTTCTCCCCACCCAAAGAAAAAGAGATTTTTAGAATAGCTTTCCTTAAGAAAAGGTAAGCACCTTAAAGACTTACCTTGATTGAGTACACACTCAGGGCTATACAATATAGTAGGAAGAAGTTGGACTTGGGAACCCAAGAGGTCCTTTTCACTTTTCTGCTTATTATAAGATATATATGAGAAGTTAAAGCTGAGAGGCTTTCACAGTTTTAAAACACCACCAACAAAACCCTCAAAAAAACAACTTCAGCCAAGCTGAGGGGGATGTTCTGGCATATATGGAGAGGTCCTTTGTTGTGGCTTGAAGAGAAAGCCTTAGTTGTTCTTCTTAAAGAACAGTTGTGTGCCTTCAGACCACTAAAGTGGCTAGAATAAAGCTAAAATGAATAAATAGAAACATACTAATTTAGTTGTTCGTGACTGTGTATGAAATGTTTCTTTACGGCTAGTAGTAACCAGAACAGCCGTGTAGGTTTATCAGATGTTGTCTTGACTTGCATTGGGTTTAGGAACTTTCTATACCAGCAGACTTGTTTTCCAGTTTCTCTCCTATTTAAGATGAGACTGGTACAAAAAAGCATTTTGTCTATATGATAACATCAAGTTTTTTCCTGAATGTTTTCTGTGAGGAGAAAAGATGTAAAAGAAACTTTAACCTGTACTCAATTTGTCTGGTTTGTCTAAGTTTTCTACCGTTCTGTAAGAGGCATTAATTTTTTTTGTTGTTGTTGTTGCCTCTGGCATATTAGGAATGCTCACAGACTATTTAGGGGAATCCCCTTCTCATTTCGAAGCTCATAACTACCAATGTTCTGGTTATAATCCAAGCTCTGGGACTAAATGAGTATTATGCAATGAATTATGTCTCGCTTGAAGTTTAAATTGCTTTTCGCTGTCACCATTTGTGCAGCTGGGTTTGAAGTTGGATTATTTGACATTTAGAGGGGAGTTGGATGTAGTATCTGACATGAGAGAATATACTAGCTAGTACCACGTATTAAGATGTAGTGGAAACCAAGTTGATTTGAAATTCCTGTATATGTGCCTTACCTTCTAAAACTTAAGGAACAGTTAAATTTCTGTGGAGTTCTTGAGAGGAATGGAGTTACACTGTTAGAACAGTCTTCTGTAAGTCATCAGCGTGGCAGGGTGGATATTTAAATTCAGTGTTTTACAGTATTTATGTATAAAGCCAATATGTTGGAGAAGAAAGTGGTAGAATACTTAAAAGTCATGTTTAGTTTTTTTTAATAGGGAGAAAGTACATGTCAGGTTTTGTGCAGAAGATCCTTAACAAAATCATAAGCTTTATAATGAAGGCAGCTAGATAAACTTATTCATGTTCTATTTTAAGTGCATTTTTACCTCTCCATCCAGTTTTATCTTCCATTGTTTTTTGTTTTTTTTTTAAATAATAAATTTTTTAAGTGCCTCTTTTTGCTTTTAGCAAAACCATTGTATTTTAGGTGTGGGTAGAAGAGTTCTTCCTCTGATCTTTTCAACCTCTTTTCTCAAAGGATTTTACGGAAAAAAAAAATTGAAAATAAAACTGGTTTTGGTCAGAATGTCATGCCTATTTCCACTTACTGTTCTCAAGTCCCTGACCTACTAACAGCAAAACCTTTTCTTGAGAGCTTTTTATGTCAAGACATTAGGCAAAAATCTTGGACAAGTTAAGACTATTAGTGTTGAATGTGGTTTGATTGTGAAAATTTGTTTTCTAATGCTTCTGCAAGTGAGGAGGTTCAGCATCATGTATACCCAAACAAGATCAAAAAAACTTCCATTTTGGTAGGGAGTTAAATCTAATCAAGTAGTAAAACATCGATACAGCTTGTGCTATGTTTCCAGGCATAGGGAGCCTTGATGAGCTTTTATTTGGATCATGAGTTTCTAAACTTTTCTTTATTTCAAGTCATGTTGGACTTTGATAAAAGTGCATGCAAGTGTCTGCTTGTCATGGTTTATTTATTTTGAATGTACTGTTGAGGTGTGCCAGTTTTTCCCTAAAGTATCTCTTCCTCTCCCTGTTGACTCTCCTGCCATGGTGGTTCTGCATTGGACATTTTGGCTCAACTCTTGCTTCTCCCCCCCACCCTCCAAGTGGCAGCTCATAAATGGATAAGCACAGCTTTAAAGGAATCATTACAGGGAAATTTTTTTGGTTGCTATTATGTTTGGACTTCTGTAAAGCGTTCGACACAGTCCCCCACAACATCCTTCTCTCTAAATTGGGGAGATATGGATTTGATGGGTGGACTGTTTGGTGGATAAGGAATTGGCTGGATGGTCACATCCAGAGGGTAGTGGTCAATGGCTCGATGTCCAAATGGAGACCGGTGACAAGTGGAGTCCCTCAGGGGTCCGTACTGGGACCGGTGCTGTTTAACATCTGCATCAATGACATAGTGGGATCGAGTGCACCCTCAGCAAGTTTACAGACGACACCAAGCTGAGTGGTGCGGTTGACATGCCAGAAGGACGAGATGTCATCCAAAGGGACCTGGACAAGCTGGAGAGGTGGGCCTGTGTGAACCTCATGAGGTTCAACAAGGCCAAGTGCAAGGTCCTGCACCTGGGACGGGGCAACCCCTGATATCAGTACAGGCTGGGGAAGGAAGGGATTGAGAGCAGCCCTGTGGAGAAGGACTTGGGGGTACTGGTGGATGAAAAGCTGGACATGATCCAACAGTGTGCGCTTGCAGCCCAGAAAGCCAACCGAATCCTGGGCTGCGCGTGGCCAGCAGGTCGGGGGAGGTGATTCTGCCCCTCTGCTCTGCTCTGGTGAGACCTCACCTGGAGCCCTGCGTCCAGCTCTGGAGCCCCCAGCACAAGAAGGACATGGACCTGCTGGAGCAGGTCCAGAGGAGGGCCACAAAAATGATCTGAGGGCTGGAGCACCTCTCCTATGAGGCGAGGCTGAGAGAGTTGGGGTTGTTCAGCCTGGAGAAGAGAAGGCTGCGGGGAGACCTTATTGCGGCCTTTCAGTACTTAAAGGCGGCCTATAGGAAGGATGGGGACAATCTTTTTAGCAAGGCCTGTTGTGACAGGCCAAGGAGTAATGGTTTTAAACTAAAGAAGAATAGATTTAGACTGGGTATAAGGAAGAAATTCTTTACAATGAGGGTGGTGAAGCACTGGAACAGGTTTCCCAGAGAGGTAGTGGAGGCCCCATCCTTAGAAACATTCAAGGTCAGGTTGTATGGGGCTCTGAGCAACCTGTCCCTGCTCACTGCAGGGGGGTTGGGCTAGATGACCTCTAAAGGTCCCTTCCAACCCAAAGCATTCTATGATTCTGTGTTCCTTCAGTAACATGGAGTGTATTGTCCTTGGACAGTTGAGCTTTATGCCTTAACCAGTCTGGTGACAGTGTTGCTTGTTGCTGAAACAGAGGCATACCTCCGATCCTGCAGGATGCTACCAGATAAACAGCATTGGGAAGACCTACCATCAGCACACTGAAACCTTGCTGAAGATGTGTGTCTGTTCCATGAAAATATCATGCTTTCTTGTTCCTATCAAGTAGTCCAGAGTGTGTGTGCATTTTGTTTGTAGCAGATGAAAAGAAACTGTGATAGATAAAATGAAGTACCAGTTTAATATGCTCTTTGAGGGTGTTTCTGCTACTCTTGGTTATTGTGACACCTTAATGCAGCAGGCAAGTGAAATTAATTGTATTTACAAAGTAACCACTTGGTCATTTGGAGTAGCTTCCTCACTATTTGGTAGCTTGATCACTTCAGGGTTTAGAAGTGTGCTCAAGTCTTGGCACAACCCTGCAACAACTTCTTGAAAGCCTGGCAAGTCATGTCTTCTGGCTATGAGGTGTCAGCCTCTTCCAGTGCTGTCACATACATACAGTTTATAACCGGATGTAAACAGGCTTGAACTTCTAAACCCTGGCTTAAAGACTCCTTTTTTTGTTGTGGGTTTGGGGTGTTTTTTTTTTTTTGGTTGGTTTTTTTTTTTTTTTTTTTTTTTTTTTGTGAAACCTAAATACTTAGCCTTTTTGATGTAGAACCATCTGGTTTTGAATTTGAGTACAAGTTAGTTCACCAAACCTGCAGGTGGAATCTGAGGTGCTGAGACATGTAAGGTGTTGCATATATCTGAGGGTGATGTTCCACCTTGTAGTGAGGCCATAAAACAACCACAGTTATAACGAAGGTGTAAAACGTTGCATGTGAATTTTACATGTGGCCAGCCATGGCTCTCCTTGGTTTACTCTAACTGCTAGCACATTTCCTGCTGGTGGGTCCAGAAAGAGGGATTGAGGTTGGTTTACCTGTATCTATTGTGAACATATGAATTCAGATTAAAGGTTCATCCACAGTCTAGGAACAGAAATATTTATTTTGGCCTAATTTTTGTAAATATGCTTTGTCCTTTATTTGCTAGCAAACCAGGCTCTTGATCTGATTTTTATGTAAAAAATCATAGTTAAAGAAATACAAACTCTAATATCATTCATTGATATTTTAAAATACAAAATACTAGATAAACATTTTATTTTTTGAATGATTTGCAATACGAGCTAGGTGCTTTATCTTGTCTGAAAACAGTACAGACCACATGGACCCTATGTCCCTCTACCGCCAGATCTTGGCTTTCATAGTTGTCTATGTGTGTTCAAACTCTTCTGTTTTGCCTCCATACTTCCCCCAGTACACACCCAAGTTACAGTTGTTTTTGGCTGTGATCCAGGGCTCAGAACTTACTTTTGCAGAAAAATAACATTTTTCTACACAGAATCCCTTGAAATATAATGTGGCTTCCATCCATTGTTCCGAATATGAGGCTGATGCTGTACTTAAATAAAAATGCCTTCTTTCAAAATGTCCCATTTTCCCCTCTTCCCAAAGGAAGTAGTTAGGTTGCCATCAGAAGCTACATGTTGGTCCTTGACATTCCTCTTCATGGTAGACTTTAATTTACTGGGAAAAACAGTAATTTTGAAAGTCAATAATTAACTGTGGAGTTCCCTATAAAGTAATTTTTCTTTGAAATGCTGATGTCTAAAATGACGGCAGTAATTACTACTCTGAGGGCGTCAAGGGTTTCAGGTCTTTCCATGTAACTAGCAAAGAACCCAAGTATATTTGAACTTCATAAACTGTCTTAAACATCCAAGATAGTTGGGATCTCTGGCTGATGTGGGGTATTAGGCTTTTTGAGGGCTCTCAGAGGACTCTCCTGCTTTTGTATGTGTACTGTATCCACTTACAAGTTCTCAGAAGATGCAGTGTGCTTAGGGAAAGCCACTGTTAATTTGCTGAGGCAACGCTAGTTTATTTACACAGCAGAGTGGTTGAATCTTTGCTTTAATGGTAAAAATTTGGCTATATACTTAAGTTAAACATGTGGAATAAGAAATGTTGCTTCTCTAAACTTTAAAAATATCTTCAGTATATTTAGCTTGTACTTAGGAAGCTTTATTCCAGCAATAAACATGGTGAGTTTCTGTTATGTTTGGAATATTGAAATAATGACGCACTTAATTTTCTACTATGGTAAAAGTTGTGAAAGTATGTATTGCTTTTTAAGAGTTGTTTCTTGCATTGTGGTAACAGTTCTAAAGATGTCTCCTTTGGAGTTGTCAGAGTATTGCATAATTTTCTTTGAGCCTCTGTATGGTAACCTACATAGCAAAATCTAATGTTTGATAAAATCTTGACTTCCATTCAAGTTTCTGCCTTGTTGACTCACTGTCTTGTGATTTATTTAGTTCTCTGTACGTGGAAGACTGAGGTCAAAAGAAGGTAAAATACATAACTTTGAAGAAAAGAGTTGTCCAATAGCCTGATAAGTCTTTAATGCAAAACTTAGTTTCCATCTCTAGGGTTGCTGTACAGTAGCTGCAAGTCTTTGGATGACACGTGAGTCGAATGTGTTGCTTGCTGCCATGGAGCTGGTGGGAATGCACTCTCTTTGGGCAGAAGTTAGTGTTACTTCTCTGTGGTAGTACATATTTTGAGGCTGAAAGTAGAGTTTAGAAAAGTTGGAAGCTGTGTAGACAGCAAACACCTTATTCATTAGTAGTGGAAAGTATTCTCTTTTGAAGAGGCTCTGCTCTGCTGTATTCCCCCCCCACCCCCTCCTGCCCCCATATAAATGCGCTTTACTTTAGCAGTGACAATGTTATTTCATCTTGGTCAAGCCCTGCTACAGGCACGGGAAAAGTGGTTGGTCTTGGAGATGTTTAGTCTAAATTAGTTATTCCTGAATTTGGGTCTCAGGACAGATTGATCTGTGGTTGGCAGAGCGCTGTACAATGGGGAGGTTCCAGCTCTAGTAAACCTCTGCATGGTTGTTAATTTTTTGCCTTGTGGTGATGGGGAGAACCACTATCCAGTGTTTTGCCAAAGTTTGTGGTAAAACCACCTTGTGTTGTGATAGCTTCTTACGTATTCTAGCTTGGTTTCATTTTATAGATGGGGAACATGAGAGTTTTCAGCTTCCCTGCATGTGCATGTACATTTCTGATGAACAAAAGCAAGGTTTTCTGAGATGCTGTGTTATGTACTGCATTTTGTCTTTTCATGGCAAGTGGTGTACATTTTTATATTAGTTTTATATAAATGGTGTAACAAAGATGTGGGTTGTATGTGTCTTATAAGGCATACTGGAGTTATTACAATGGTCATATTTAGATATAGGTGATGGTCTTTTTTTCCTGCTTTAATTGAACAAGGCTTATTTGACTTAAAACTTCAACTTGTTGGGTAAAACTGCATCTTTATTTAAAAGCAGATGTAGGTTCCTTTTTTTGTTTTATAGTAATTTTTTTTCCTCCATCTGTTCACATGTGCTTCTGTAAAACAGAAGATGCAATTTTACCACCTTTTGGGATGTTGAGGTTCCAAGTCCCTTGTTAGTACAGTTTGTGTTCTGCGACGGGCAGCCCTGTACATTGTCTTTAGCTGCTGGAAAACCATAGTGGTGGAGAAACCTACATTTGTCCCTTTTCTCAGACACTTAATGATACGGTGTGCCACATATAGTAGGTTCTTCTGATAGAAGTCTTAGATATGGTACAGCTGAATGACCAAGTCAATTAAGACTTTGATTTGAAGAAGTAATAAGAAGTTCTTTAACAATGTCTTCATTAAATGAGTAGTTGTTCTGATAGGTTTAGATAATGTTCTGCTCAACTATTAAGATATGTTCTGTCTTTTGACTGTGATTATAAAGTCAACATTTTCCTTGTTGTGGAGATAAAGCAGTTGCATTGACCTTGGCTGATCAGGTCAAGGTATATTAAAGGTGAATTGTGATTACCTGATTTGAAGTAAGAATACCTGTGTGTAATACGTCTCACTTTAATCTTATCTAATTTACTTTTTCCTCAGCCCTGTGTAGATAAGCCCTGAGGATGATTTTTATATTATGTTTTACTAGCTCAGGTAGCTGGTTTTGGTGTTAATACAGGCCAGGGAGCAAATGGGACAGGCTGTCATACTTATTGCATAGGAGCCTCACAAGTGAGGAATCCAGAATGAAAGCATTCAGAGTAAATTATGAACATAGACAGGAGTTTTCAAGTCATCAGGTTGGACAAAATGAGTATGGTAAATTAAATGATTAGGCCTAATGAGAAAAGAAGTCAGTGTTCAGTGCATGTTTTTACTAGAAGTTAGAAACTAGCAAAGAACTGAAGGTATTACCAGATGTCCTGTTAACCTAATTTCCCTGAAACATTGACATATTTTTTCCTTCCTTTTTTTTTTTCCTTCTGTCTTCAAATTACCACTAGAGGTAGGGAAAGGGCACTTTCACATTAATGAACTGATCATAGAATGTTCAGCTGTAACCAAGCAGAGCTGTAGTTGCCTTGAATTGACCCCGACTGGTGACGTTAGCATGTGTGAGTGAGCTCATAGGCACCACCACGCACTTCTAAGAATGCGCCACCGTGGAGTCATTCATAGTTCAGAGTCCTCTCTGTTGAATTTCACATCCTCCTACAAAATGTTTACAGGCAGGAGCAGTAGGGTAGGCAGACAGAAATAGAAAACCAAATTGTCAGTTCTGTAGATCCTGAATGCTTTAAAACGTGTCGGCTTAGCTTTTGTGTGCTTAAAGCAGCAGTCTGTTCTAAACGTAAAGGTTAGGAAATTACTTGTTCTGCTCATTGTCCTCTTGATTAGGAGGAATTGAATTTTTTTTTTATTTTTTGCTAAACATTTCCTTCTCTCATTTAGAGCTATTTCCTGTCTAGTGGTGTTCAGCTAGATTGTGTGTGAATGCTAATTTCCCAAGCTGTGTGTAGGTTGGTCTCTGCTTGTCTCTGAAGTACTTCTCCCAGAAAAGCATGAGCGTTGGTGGGTGAGTGGCTTCACTGTTGAAACCTGTTAGATGGCAGTAGCATTAAGAAAATGAAAGTATTCAGCCCTCAGCAGCTAAGTTTTGAATTCTACATAGGGTATAGAAATGAGGTAGATTTATCATGTATCCCATCAATGTGGATGAGTCTGCTTTAAGCTGTTGCCAGTTGTTGCCAAAAATTTTTTTAAAAGCAAAGATTACTATACTACATTACAGGCTATTGTTTGGAAGTAAATTCTTCTGGTAGAATTACATTTACCTTTCACTTTTGGCCTCCAGAACCAATATTCTGCCTGTTAATAAGACTTTTGGGCCTTACAGCTTTAGAAAGTTTTGCAATATTTTTGTCTATCACCACTTTCATTATGGCCTGTCATGCATAGATTCTGCATAGGTAATAATTGGTGGCAGAGATGCCCACTGGTGTAACAAAAGCACATGTGGGTTGTGGTTATAATTCAGTTTGCAGTCTGAATATCCATAGTACAAATACAGTATCTACTTCATGCACAAATACATAGGTGTAAACACAGAGTGACCTTGCTCCAAAAGATGCAGCTCTCGCTATTACAAGATTCCTAAGGGTGTGTTGTTAAGATTTTAAAGCAGGTTGGGTGAGACAGGGTGGGTAAAGAAATGAGGTCAAATGTAGGTGGAAGCAGAGCCCTGGAATGCTTTAAAGCAAAGGTTGAGGAGTTTGTGGACACATATGGCACAGACTTCTGAGCAGTGGAACTAATCATGCCTCCTTTCCTAAGGATTTGTCCAATTTTATTTATTTATATGCTGTAACTCAGTGACCTTGGCTTCTTCCTCTCACAGGCAGAGAAGGCATGGATTTTGGCTCATCTGTAGCAGAGCATATTTTTGCTAGTGCCTGGTATATGTATGCTGATGAGTTGGCTTCCTGCTGCCAACTGGTGTGAAAAAGCTGGGGGAGCGTTACCTGGTCTGCTGGTTTGACAAGGGGTCCAAAATGTCTCTGAGGTTTTTGATCTTTCAGACTAGGTTGATAATGACCAATAAGGTTCAGGTCTTTTGGTGGTGAAGAGGAAAAACAGACGGGCAAAATGGTGACCACATAAGCCTAGTTAGCTCGGGGAACCAGTTTAAAAGCAGTGGTAACCAAGGTGGAGAATGTACAGAGGAAATGGAGTAGAATAAAAAACAGAGAGGAGCAGAGATGAACTTTGCTTATAATTTGTCCCTTCAGGCAAAAGCTTAATTTTTTTTACCCAACATACCAATTTGCAAGTCGTATTTTAATCCCTGTCATTACACTGAATGCCTTGCAAGCATTGCCTAATGAAGCTATCGTGGAGCGTTGCCTCCTAAAGAAACCATCAGCCAGAAAGATGTGTCCACTATACGAGGCTTTCAGTTCAGTCCCTAGGTCTATCCCAGTTTTAGTTTTGCTCTACTTTAGTCATTGGACACTTCTTCATTAATAGTAGGAAGACAAGAGTTGGCTTGTCCAGTACTCCTGTATTGCAGTGCCTTGTGTGAAGCGAAATCTAAACGAGCGCTTGGTTGCAGAGCTCCTGCAAGCTTTGGTTCTGTCAGTACTGGCAGGGAACAGAATAAAAAGAACAAGGTGAAGAGCATTAGCAGTATCTTACCAAGGGAAGGAAATGTGGGAGCTGGGAGGTCCAGGTTGAGTTGCTTCCTCCTGCTGCTGTCCTGAGACCCTGAGCAAGCTGCGTATGCCTGCCTGCGAGCTCTAAGTTTTTAGAAGCAGCGCTTATTCTGTTCAAAGCTCTGGTGTGATTGGATTATGCCAGTATAGAGAAACTTTATATCATCACATGTAGTCCTTAGTCCATGTGGAAATACCTATACCAATGTAAAAATGCCTTTATAACCTCGTGATTGTGTCCATGGTAGGGTTTTTACTGTTCAGTCAATACTGCTGTCTGATGTAGGCAAATATTGCTTTGTGCAGTGCCCCAGCTCAAAAATGTGATCAATGGCCTTTTCCTGTCTTATCAGATATTCTGAGGGCAGTTACAGATTACGAAGGCCTCGTGTATTACAGTAATAGGGACCCAAGGGTATGGACACGTGAACAATCATTGCAGGTCAACTGAGTGAAACTCTACTTTCTGATAGAGCCTATACAAAGAAAATAAACTACAGTGAAACTACTTCAGGGTGACTCTGCAGACGGGAAACTGTAGCGCTAATTATTCCATAGTAAGTTCAATGATGTATTTTCCACGCAGTAGCTTGTTTGTGTGTCCGTGTTCTGAGGAAGAGGGTCACAGTCCACCTGAGGTTGTTCCTTTGTAAGGCTTTGGAAAGGGAAGCATAGCAGTGGATTACAAGTGTTTTATACATAAGGACCTAGCTTCAGGGGTAGCAAGTGTGTGTGTGTGTGGGAGGTGTCTCTTGTACGTAGACGGGAATAGGACACTGTAGCACTGCTAATACCTCACAGGCTATACTCCTTTCTGGGGCCATGCTCAGATTCCTCCCTCCCCTTGAGCACAGAGGTATTGCTTGCAACGTGCATAGCTGTATAGGACTTAACCTGTACCGCCATGGGGATGCCACCAAGGGTTGCTTAAAATATGTACGCATTTGCTTTTTCTAAAGGTCATCATGTAGTGGGCACATAGTTTATAAATAATATGAAAGTGGTAACAGTTTTTGGGTTTGGTCTTTTTAATTAAGTACTGAGGCACTGTAACCCAGTATGCATTGTTTTATACAAATTTGAAGTAATTTAGGTAGGAAGAGGTAGGGCAGCTTCATCTCAGTATTTCTGGGAGGTACTGACTAAACATCCTTTTCCTCCCCCTGCTCCTGAATCCCTGCTGAGTACAACTACTTCATATTCTGTGTCTCTGGTCTCCTCCCCTCCTCTCTCCCACATTTGTTATTTTTAATCTGTTTATGGAAGAGAAGAAATCTTTTGAGTGTACTTCTGAGAAGTTTGGGTGATTTCCTTTCAAGCCAAAGGTCCTGCCTACTCAGATTTGCCAATAGAAAGCATCTGAACTCAAAGCCTGACTGCTCAGTCCCTTTCATCTGTTCCATGTTTTCAGTATTGCCAAACATGGTGATTTTTTTTTTCTTTTTGAGGCAGGAGGGTGCTTTTTGGGATTGCAATTGCTGTGAACCAAAGCATGCGAAATCCAGCAATAAAGCGCTCCCCAAAAGACAAGATTATAGAACTTTTTGCCTTCCTATTTTCACATATGATACCCACTTCCTTCTCTAAATGACCCTTTTTTACCAGTTGATTGGAAGTAGTTTCATTTATGTACTTTAAGACTCTAGCAAAGGATGTGGCATTTTATTTTTCTCCTTTTCCTTTTGTAACCATCCTTTCATTTTCCTTTTTGGCACATTTACTCTCTTTGTTTTCTTTCATTGTTCTCTGCCTGCCTTCCAGCAAACATGTTCTTCTTCCCCTCTCAGAGTGGATAACACTCTTTCCTTTATTCAGTATCACTCTTCAGGTATTATCTGCTTCTGTGGCTACTCAGCTTTCCCTTGTTGACTTGTCATCTTGCACATCAGGTTATGTTGATACTAATGAAGTTTCCTTTCTTGTTTCTATTTGTAAAGTGTGTGGGATGCCATTCTTTCAGGGCAGTCTGTTTTGTGATACATCGGCTGTAATTTCTGTTTTTCTTGCTACTTGTTTACCGCTGCAAGTAAAGATTATGAGAAATGGTGTCTATTCATACTTGAGGATGAGTCATACTCACACCTAACATAAAGACAGTTTTTCATCACTTGAAGTAATGAATTTTGGTCATAATATCTGTAACAAAACACCTGATGTGAAACTTCTGATGAAGTCAGTTTTGATGAGCCAGATCCCACAGGAATCATTGAATTATAATGAAATAAGTTACAACAACAAAATAATTAGCTGCTTCTATCCGTCAGCACCTTGCTCACAAGACAGGAGAGAGCCAGCAGGTTATTCTTCTAGCCTTCCTTTTTTTTAAAAAATGTTGACCAAATAAGTGGATGCCCTTAAGAGGGCATCGGAATTAGAAGACTGTATTGCCTTAATGTTTTCCTACTCATAGAGTTCACACTTCCAGCATATTTTAGGCCTAGAAATTACTTTTCTAACAGAAGTACTCGGGTCAGGGTTTACTTGAGTTTGCCCCTAAAAGTCAGTCTTCAAAATCAGTGAAACTTTGTAACAGATATTGAATCACCTTCTCCATTTTCTGCTTAATGATTTTCATGAGCAAGGAATAGTAGCAGTAACTTGTAGGTGAGGCCAAGAGTTGGCCTTATATGTTTTTAAACCCTTTGAAGTAAATAATACATATCTTTTTTTTTGTATATATGATACACTTATATTTGCACCTTTGTACAGTGTCTGTGCATACATACAAATAAATGTATTTGACAAGACCTTGGTTTTTGCTTGAAAGTCCTAGGTTGTAATCTAATTTGACTCTTCTCTTGGATATAATTATCTTTAATGTAACTTTGGAGCGTGTTTAGCTGTTAGTTCAGCAGAAGTGTCTCGTCAAAATGGGGTTCCACTGCTGGCCTACTATTAATATATACTCCTACTACTTCCTATATGTGGTCTCAGTGGAGCTTACATGACCACACAGCAAGCCGATTGAACTTGCTTATTCATTAGAAAGTTAACTCAACATGAGAGTGAACAGTTTTCCACCAGGGTAGCGAGTTGAATTGGCTTATTTTTGTAGTTATGATGAGAAGGGATGGGACGGACTGTATGGCTGGGGGAGGGGGGGCAGAAAGGAGTGTCCCTTTTGATGACAGCAAAGTATTAAGTATTAGGTCACCTTAGCAGACTTGTCTAACCACACCCGTAACAACATAGTTAAAGACTAAAGGCACTCACATGTTTGTCCTGGACGGCTGGCAGACATACTTCCTTGAGTAGCAGTTTCCTTCCTTAGATGGAAACCTGCAGTCAGATTTTTCAGATGCAGGTCTGTGTGCAGATGACTGGCCTCATAAGATGCAGAGAGTATGTTGAAACTTTCTGTGCTTAAAACTAAGACTTATTTTTGCAGTGGCTGGAAACATTACTGAAACGGTTTTTTGCTATTGCATTCCTACTGATAGTTAAGTGAAAAAAACCTAAGACGGCAAAGAATGTTTTTTTGCAAGTGAAAATGTATAGTTATGACTTGAAAACAGCAAGGTTTCAGCTTCATTCAGTTAACAACACTTTTTTTTTTTTTTTTTTTAATATGCCCTTACTTTCCCTCTCTCCTCCACAAAGAGGCAAACAAAAGGCTGTAAAGGGTGAGGTGCTTGTCTCAGGTACCTATGTGAAGCCTGTGCTTGAATTGCAGATTGTGTTAAATATAACGGAAGGAGGGGTATGGGAGATGTGTGTACTTGCTAAAGAAATACTGGCAGTACCTAAAGACGTTTGTTGGCCTCACCATTGCTTTTTAAGATAATGGAATAGATAAACAAGCTTCAGACAAGCCCTGGTATGTGGGGAGCTGTACTTGGCAGTTGATTACTTGTACCTGGAGTTTTCTTGGAAGAAGAGCTATTCTGGTATACCAATTGACTTGAGTGTAGAGACTTCTGCTCAGGTTTTGTATTTAGGGATTGTCTTAAATACAGACATAATGTCTAGTCAGATGCTGCTGTCTGTATGTATGGCGTGAGAAAAATATGTCGTTCATATTTTGTGTATCCTTGTGACTGGTTTAAAGGTGAAATTAACAGCATTTTAAAGTTTGATAGACTTTTGGCACAGCAATATTAAGTTAATTCTTTTCATAACAGTGCAAATAATTTTGGGCAGCCATTTTTATGGAGGAAGTGGTTTTGGTGCTTATAGGTGTTTCAGATTTTCAGCTTTTCCTTTGCAAGGTGGACATCTAGCCTAGTGGAGATTAGTTGTAAGTTAGCATTTAGAGTAACTGCATGTGGATGAGGGGTTCACCTCATCTGCTGAAAGCTGTACTTAAAGGGAGGAGTTGGGAAGCCTACCTTTCTTAAAGCTCATATTCTTCAGCCTGTAACTACACTCTTGTAACTACACTCAGCTTGGAAAAATCAGTTGAAAGAAGCTGATTTCTGAAATTAAACAAGCAGTTAAAAAAATTATGCACAATAATTTTGCTGTTTGCCATCATCAAAGTAAACAGCTTCTCTGTTCCAAATTGGCATTTGGAGATGTGGGAATCCAATTAAAAGTGCAAAGCTGTCTTAGTTTAGAGGCAGGCATGAAAGTTAAGTGTTTTTCTGTAAGTAGTAGCGTTTCTTCTGTGTGAATAGCTAGAGAGTGGAGAGTTTGTCAATGCAGGGTGATACTGTTTTGTAGCAGTTTCTTGATGCTGCCTACATAAAACTTCCAAGATGGTATCGGTTGATTTGACTGAGGGCTCTGCACTGCTTGGGCACAGGTCTGAGCTCTCCCCTCACACTGTGCTGGTTTCTACTTCCATCCAAATAGTTTTTAAAAGCCTTTTAAGTACATTCCCCTGATAGGTGTGTAAAATGGACATTTTTATATTTTTACATGATGCTGAATGCTGTGAGGGGTGGAAAGGAGATCGGCAGTTGTCATACGACAGTGTGATGTTTGCCTGTCTCTTTAAAACCTCACGTGTATTATAAAGACACTTTAAACAGCCATGTGAATTACAAGACAAAATGAAAAGTGTGTATGAGTACAGAGGTACTTTAGGTAAGTAGTTCTAGAATTTAGTATCCCTTTTGGGAGAAGATAACATGTTTTGCTATACAAGAAGTAAGAAATGTTTTGAGTTGCTTTCAGTCTGCTTCTTATGTAGAGAAATACAGTTTCTACCTTCCTACCTAGTCTGTCCTTTCAAAAAGCATATATGCTGAAGGCAATCAAAACGACATTTGAAAGCTGCTATAATTGCTTCCATAAACTTGGATTAGGAGCTTTTAAGTGTCCTATGGGTTCTGGAAAGTTTACAAGCACTTGCTCAACCTCTGAAGGAAGAGTATGTTGCAAAAAAAGCATTCTCTTCAGCAGCAAACATGTACAAATATGAGTGACACAGTAGCTGACGTGCCTGGAGATGCCACCGTTTGGAGAGGACACCAGTCTCGCCAGGATGAATGGGTTGTTGGCTGTCAGGTTGTTTGCCTTTGGTGGTTGGAAGCACCTTTTAAAAGGTAGCCAGAGGCTAAAATTGAGTCCAGCTTTTTTTCAGTGAGTTGACTTGGATTTGAATGCAATGGCAGGTTAATAATTAGCTTTATGAAAGCAGTTTCTGGCTTGCTAGCTGGTGGCCCTCTGTCCAGTCCTGGCATCAGACTGGTTACTGCAGGTATGGTCTTTTATCTCTGGCTCTTGTGTTTCAGGAGTGCCAGACCAGGTGAGGGGCCTTGCACACACACACACACACACACACGCGTGTGTGTGTGCGTGTTCAAGCCTGAGCTGTTGTCAGGGTGGGGTGTAAGTGAGGCAGTTCTTATTATCAGGGGTTGCTCAGCCACCTGGGATTGTCAGTGTTTGGAGCCTCTTCAGCCACCCTTTCATTTGTCCTCTGTGTGCTCTGCAGTTTGGGAACTGATTTTCCCCACCCCAGCCTTTAGGTAGGATGAATTTAAATTCTGGAAGAATTTAGAGCCTAAAATTGAGTAACTGGTGTCCTCACGCCCCAGGCTATTTGTGATTGCTTGATTAATTTTCAGTAAAGCTGAAAATTTAGATGTTCCATAGACGTTGGTAACTCTTCTAGGAAAAGAATCATGCTGTTTGCACACCTGTGTGCAGAAGTATAGGAGTATGAGTTGTGAACTGTTCTTTCCCAGCTGCTGGATAAACACTACATAGACCAGCATTTGCTTGTGTATATATCTGGCCATTGATGATTTGTACACAAATTCAGTTTTGCATTTAATCACAGGGAGGCTGTATAGCTGCAAGGATGGCTGAGGTAATGCCAATGACTTTGTCACTCACCTCTTGAGACAGGTTTGAATAGGTGATCAGGTATGAGGAGAGATACTCCTCCTGTTTGAGGGGATTGAAGGGGGCAAACTGGAGGTTCCTACTGTAATTCTGAGTCACGGACAAGGAAGAAGCAGGACTGGAGAAGAGCTGAAAGGAGCAAAATAAATCTGAAGGGGCAATGGGAGTAAACAACAAAAGGATATGGGAATACAGATTAAGGAAGAGATATAATGAAACTAGGTAAAATAAGGTTCTTGCAGATGGATGTAACTGGTCTGGAACACTGCAAGTGTGTTGGATAAATTAATTTTCGTTTTAAGTTCAGTAACTCCACCAGATTTGTGAAGCAAATGTAGTGGAGTTTTATAAGAATTTGAACTTGTTCTTGCCCTCTGAGTAAATCAAAATGTGCTGAGCTCTAGTTGGCTGTTTTGCATTAAAACAAACAAAAACTGCCTGTTGTACCTAATTTTGTAATTGTCAACTGTTCACAAACAGTGCTGCCCAGAATTATGTTACCCCCCTAGCTTGAGATGGGAGAAGGAAGTTTTCGTCTTTAGGATTATGCCTCTTCATATTCCCCAGGGTTCCTGCTTAACCATAAGATGAGAAATGTGAGTTGCTTTTAAGGAGAGATGAGTTTCTTGTATGACCAAGTGGCTCGACTCTATACAAAGAATACTACCTATTCAGGGCAATAGTAATAAACATATGGCTTGTAGCCTTTTTAACTTTGAGTGATTTTATCACCTTTTTTTTCCTTAGCTGTGTGAGTTAATTGACAGAAACTCAGTGTTCGTGTTACTTCCTGGACTTCTCTGCTGTTCTGTTGTCTCTGCCCAATACAATGGTAAACAATTCTTAACATTTTCCTTTCTATTTCTGTTGCTTTGATTTCTGTTCAGAAAAGCCCCCAAATCACAAGTTCCAAAAGTTCCCCAAACAATATGGTAAACTTTACTAAAATAAGGACTCTATATATAGACTGCCACACAATTAAAACAACCATGGAAACCCTTCCTTCCCAATTCCTCCAGCTGAATACGTGAAGATAAAAATACTGCTGGAATAGATTGTCTTACTGCTTTCTGTTCACTGGCAAGTAATTGGAAGACTGTTGGTGACTGATGTCATAGAACAAACTACTGTTTCATTTGGAGTTGTAATATTTTTGATACTCCATCTCAATTTATTAGAAGTACTTGATTTAAGTGTTGGAGGTAATTAGCAAAGTTACACTGTTGAACTCTTAAAGGGTATGTGGTCAGGCTTAAGTAAAACAAGACAAAATAAAACAAGAGCTGAAGACATGCAAGCATAACATGTAGGTGGCCTCTGGGAGAGGGTTCGGTGACTTTAGTATTGTGATATTGTAAACATTAGTTTCAGGAAACTGCTTACATTTTAAGAACAAAAATGTGCAGCAGGTGTAGCAAAGCATTAACTGGACAGCATTTAGTGTTAGTATATGGAAAATTCTGTGCTAATGTAATACTGAGTTATATACTTAAAAAGACTAGGATATACTGCAAAAAACATGGTCTTGACATTGTTCTTAACACTCATCCACCAACACACTGGGGTTTTAACAGCCCATGAATCTGAAGAACTGCATAACTTGTAGAGCAAACAAAAATGCATAATTTTTTCATGGCGCTTTTATTGTGATCAGTGATACGGCTTTAAATTGTATGCATTTATTGACTGCAAATTGGACTTTGAACAGTGTATTCTGTTCATCATTGTCTTCTGCAACATGCTGATTCCATGTGTATCCTTGTGAAGGAGTTAGGAAGGCTGTGTCCTGCTCCACAGGACTCTTAACATGGCTGATACTCTTTTTATGCTTGGATTTGAAATACTCTTCCAAAAAGTTTTAAATCAAAATTTTGCAGCAGAGTGTTGGGACATAACAAACAAAAGTGATACCACTTAGTGTGTCTTAAATTTTAGTGGAGTGTCACTTATGATTTTTCTTTTATAGGGTCAGCTTGGCTTTTTCTTATTTTTGGTTTGGTGTGTTTTGTTTTGGGTTTTTTTTTTTCCCACCCCCAATCCAAGTACAAGCTGAGCAAAGACATCTAAAAGTATATTTGTGTTAGGTATATGAAGTGCAATATCTGAGAAGTGTTGATTTTTAAGATACCTTAGTTTAACTACATGGGCAGAAACTGACTAATAATTTAAAAAAAATACTCTTCTTAAATTAATTCTAATTTTTTAGTGAAACAGAACTTGTTGCTTTTACACCTGTTTGTTGCAAGCTGTGTGGATGTGTTCTAACTGCTTAAAAGGACAAATGTTTAAGTGGGGATGAAGCCATTGGTCTTTTTAGTGCTTTTGTAGTGCTTAGGGTATTCACGCTGCTGTATACATGATTGATCAAGCGTGGTTGTGCGTAAGTAGGCTTCAGGTGGTTCTTTGTGGTTATAGTGCTTCAGGCTGCGTTCTTCTCTTTGTTGCACTTTAAATAGGTCATTTTCTTTCACTGGGATCTGAAGACATGGAAAAACCCCAAATCATTTTTCTTACAGTTCCTCTATTGTTGCCATGGATGCTGGTTCCTCAGCCTGCAAATGGAGGGGAGAGGGCATGGTCTTGCAGCAGGTTCTGCTGGTGGCTGGTTTGGTCTCCCCACAGTCTCCCAGGGCCCTGGAAGGTGTCGCTTGAGCCCCATCTGCAGTGGGGCTTGGGGTGCCGACCCAAGGCAAGAATCGCACTGGATCCCTTGGTCCTGCATGCGCCACTGTTTTCACGTCCAGTGTGGCTGATCAGGGCAGATACCAGTTCAGGGTCTGTTTGTGTTGCCAGGTCTCAGCTCAGTCTAGCGCTCCTGAACTGTTTTGCCTCAACTGGTGATTCAGACTCTGAGCACTGGATAAAAGAGTTTTATTCTATGGAGCTTCTGTCTCAAGGTAAGAAGAGGTTGCGTGCTCTAGGCCTGTCTTATAAGTTGTCCGTCACAATCTCACATAGTATCGAAAGCTGTTTCCAGACCACCTTGTAAGGAACAAGAGACCAAAGCAACGTTAAGGTGTATTCATTGGGAGTACTGGCCCTGTACTGAGACACACCCCGCCACTGCCTCAAGCTCAGCCCAAGGAGGAGACAGCTCTGCCCAGCTGTGGAGGACCCAGTAATAAAGCACATTTGTCATCATGTTAAGGTATTTCTCCAGGGATTGATTATGTCAGTCCCAGTGCTTTCAGAGCCTGTCTCTGTCGGCTTCTTTTCTGCCATCCCCTGTGGTAGGAGCCGGAAGCAGTGAAGCAGAGCAGGTGACTGCTTTGAGGAAAACACGGGAAGGAAACAAGCCACCTGTGTCTTAGGTACTCAAGAGGTCTGGGTCAGAAGGCTGTATACCTGTTCAGCAGAAGAAGTTAGGATGGATGCCTCACAACCTCCCTGCTTCCGTGGTGTTTCCAAGGCAGAGAGGAATACCAGTGAGACTGCTGTATTTGCTAGTGTCTGAAACCAGCCATGTACAAATGCTTAACACGGCCTTGTCTCTTGAAGAAACTTCGGCAGCTGAGGTACTGGGCCGTGACTCAGTTGTTTTAAGCTTGTTTTTCTGTCCCTCCTAATTTAAGATTTGCCTGGAGAGGATGGGCCTTCATGGAGAAATACATGTTGCCTTTTAAAGGTGTGTTTTACTCTGGGTGGAATTCCCTTGAGGTAACATCAAGGAACCGTAACTATGGTTGGTCATGCAGCCGGGGGCAAGCAGCCCACTTGTAACCTGGGCTGCCTTTGCTGACGTCGAAGCTTTCAGAGGTGGAGCCTGTGGCACAGAGGTGTGTAGCTGTTTTGGAAGCAAGCTTTTGCTGAATGTAAGTGCCTGGAGTAATGTATAATTGAGATAGCTAAGCTTGTCTTCTTCCTGTTCATTCTCCTCCATCCTGAAAGCCAAGCTCCTTGCCACATCGAACTTAGCATCTGTACTTTTCTTCTCCAAAGTGGGTCTCCTTGTAAGAGTATAATGGAAATTAGATAATTAAATTGTATTTTAAGAAGTTTTCCTGGTATTAAGTCAGTTTGAAATATTTCACATTAACATTATCCTTTCCAGTTTTGATTTAGAAGGTAAGAAATACCATACTGGATCAGGTCAGTAGTTCGTGTAGCCAAATATGTGGTCTTCAACAGTGGCAGTGACATTACTATTTAGGGAGAATATGTGAGCATGGCCACTCTGTGGCTTACTGTCCGCCTAGTGTTCTAGTGTCCAGTCATCAGACTGGCAGCATTAGAGGCTATGTACTTGTCTGTTCCCTTTAGTATCTGCTCATGATCCTGAGGTAACGGATTCCCGAAGTTCCTTGCTAACAATGTTGATCTTATCTATTGCCATCAGGTTTTTGTAAGCTTTGAATATATTGCACCCTTTCAGCCCTCATCATCTTGCATCCAAATTGAAGAGCCCCAGCCTCTTCAGTCGTTTCTCCCAAGGCAGCTGCTCCCATCTCTTTAATCCTTTAATTCACCTTTTCTATACCTTTTTGAATTCTGCTCTGCCCTGCTTGTATGCTGTTCTTGCCTCCACATCTTGGTTCTTAAGAACACAGTGCACTGAGTCTTTACATAGTAGCAAAATTACTTTCTGCCTTGTTCTCAGTTCCTTCCTGTTGATGTCCAATATCTAGATGACATTTTCAGTGAATGTTGCACACTGAGCCAGTGATTTCAGAGGACTGTCAATGATGAGTTCGAGATCATTTTTTTGAATTGTAAACTCCAGCTATAAATTCAGCATGGAAGCACAACTTAGATTTTTTTTTTTTTTTTTTTTTTTTTTTTTTTTTTTGTCTTAGATCTGTCTGTATTGAAGCTCACCTACCACACTTTGCTTATTCAGTTCAGTGAGGTCCCTCCAGAGTTCCTAATCATTGCCATTGCAGCTGGCTGACCTGGAAAAGCTTACCTTTATCTGCAGGCTTGGAGAATTTCACTGTGCACTTCTATCCAGGTCACTGAAGATGTTGAATAGAACAAGTCCTAGCAATGCTGCCAGGTCAGCTCCACTATTGACTCTTGCCCATAGTGGAAAGTTGACTATTAAGTCTTACCCTTGCTTCCTAGACTTTAGCCAGCTTTCTGTCCATAAATGGACCTTTTCTCTATAACCATGAAACTTGACTTCTTGCCATAGACTGTTAAAGCAGCAGCCTGGGCTTTTTGAAAGTCCAAGTATGTGTTTTCCTTGGATTCCTTTTACCTGTTTGCTCAGAGTGCCAGCAGGGTTTCCCTTTGCCAAAGCTATATTTGACTTAGCCCAGCAGGTTGTTTGCTATGCCATTATATCTGCAATCTTGCCATGAATGATGATCACATTTACCAGTCTGTAGCTCTTAAGATTCCCACTGGAGTCTTTTTTTTGGAGAGCCCACCAGGCCAATTATCAAAGAACTTGAAAGAAACCTACAACTAGTGAGAAGTTTCCTCTCCTGACCCAGTATGCCCAAAAGCACAGGTTTGGATAGTCTGAAGTGAAAACTCAGTTATACCTAGAGCAGTCCTGCAGACCTAACTGTACTTTGTTCTATGGCATATTAGAAACAAATTAGGCACATAGAATCATAGAAATGTTTAGGTTGGAAAAGACCTTTAAGATCATCCAGTCCAACTATTAACCTAACGTTACCAAGTCCACCACTAAACCAGTTAAGGGTAGAGTAATAATTTCATGTTTCCTGGCTTGGTGGCTGGATTTTTTAATGAAAGTAAAACTAGGAATCATTAAGGTTGGAAAGGACCTCTACGACCACCACCAACCCAACACCACCATGCCCACTAAAGCATGTCCCAAAGTGCCACATCTGCACGTTTTTTGAACACCTCCAGGGATGGTGACTCCACCACCTCTCTGGGCAGCCTGTTCCAATGCTTGACTACTCTTTCTGTGAGGAAATTTTTCCTAATACCCAATCTAAACCTCCCCTGATGCAGTTTGAGGCCATTTCCTCTCGCTCTATCGCTAACTACTTGGGAGAAGAGATGCTAGCCATGTTGCATGGCTTCATGTAAATGTGTATATAACTTACAGTTCTATTAAGTTAATACTGCATAAATGTGTTTTTTTAAAAAAAAATGCGAATGCTGATCTGCTCCTAGCAGTTGGGTTAAAGGTAAGTCTGTTCTGATAGTGGCAGTTACTTGTGTTAAGGTTGACAAACCTCTTACCCCCTGCTGCTTTTTTTTTCCTTTTTTTTTTTTTTTAGTACAGATTTACATTAGTTTTCCTAGTGGGAGGGGTGGTTTGATTTTCCTGTCTGACCCTGACCTGTTCAGTCCCCCATGCTAGTTTCTTCCACAGCTGTGCTGTGAACCCAATTAGTGAGATGATCCAGACTTGCAAGTGTATGTTTTTTTAATAAAAAACATAGCTTGGTTTCATTCCCAGATTACTTCATTGATGTTTATATCATAGCCACACAAACAGTTTCATCAGCATGATTTAGTGTGTGATGAATTATGGTAGTAGGGAGAGGAATGAGGTGCCGCGGTGTGTGGGAGACTTCTTAATCTGACTTGGCTATCAGAGAAAAGCAACATGCAACTACACAATCGACTGTATGTAAAACCAGTAAGTTAGGAGTCCTAGCCATATCTTTCATATAAAAATACTTTGCAGTTGTGGCTATTGTGATGATATGATGTTACTTGCATGAAGTTTGCTGCTACCTTTTTTGGTACAGTGTCATTGTTTAAGTGCAAATATGTAATATGCAGTAAATGCTGACTTGTGGCCATAGGGTATAGTAATAGACTATTGAACTCCTGTAGCATTGCTTTGATCTAAAGACTTGTGTCGGTGACAGTAAGTCATTATTGAATCCTGACAGGAAATATGGAAGATAGCCAGTTGCTTTTCTGCTGGAAATAACCTTTATGTTACATTCAGATTGTCCCTGTTGATGCTAAAACTGAAATAATGGAAAGTAAAAGAACGTGTGCTTGTAAAACTGAAATACATTGAACCAGTGCATGAGTACACGCTTGCAAGGGATGTTCTAGTGCGGAAGCAGAGCCATCACGTTGGAGAGAGGAATGATGGCTGTAAAACCCTGGAGCTCAACTTGGCTGTTGGAAGCTTACAAGCATCTGTATGTTAAACAATTCTTGTAGTAAGGGAAAAATCCTGTTAAATGTTTTGTTTCTCATAAGCGGACTGGCTTAGGGTGGTTTTTTTGAAAGATGGATTGTCTGAGTTAATATTTTGTGTTGAACATGGCTACAGATTTTTTCTTAATCTGAGTGTATTTTGCGTTGCAATGTTGGCGTTGGTCTGTCCTGTGTGGCTTCTGTGGGGACTGCTGTGTCTGACAGGGCGAATGGTAGGAAGATGGATTGTGAAATTGAAAGGATTAACTTAGAACTATTAAAACCCAGTGCGTATATAATTTATTGCTTATGTTTTAAACCACCAAAGTAGTATCTCTTTTTTTTAATTGTGTGACAACCTGTGAATGCCAACCCTATTAGTTCTGGTGGCTGATGTTTTACCTAGTCATCTTTCTTAGATTAGTGCAAAGACCTAAGGTGCTTTATGTTTTTGTTCACAGTCAGTTTGCAAAGGCTATATTTGGGGACCGTGTTCTTATCTTAGCTGTAGATCTTTCTGTTGTAAAATATCCAGGAAATAATCAACTTCTTGGTTTTAAGAAATGACGGTATAGTTAATTTGACAGTGCTCTCTTGTTGCATAAGCAACTTTCTGCTTCCAAGTGTTAAAGGCCATATGTGCCTGTAATGACCAAGAACATTTTCTCCTCAGGATACGATTTCTAATGCTGTAATAAAATGCCCTGGCTTTCCACTCTTGAGGCATAATTTTGTGTCTAGACTCTTTAGTGATGAAGAGACCTTCTGAAGTACTTGGAATTATGGAGGAAGCCAATCTATATTCATCCTGTACAAGTGTGATGCCTCTCGTCCATTTGTTCATCTGATTCTAGCTTTCTGAGGAATCATTCTGCTGCCTTGGAAAATGAGCTAAGAGTAAAGGTAGATGAAGATCCATCATTGGGATAGATGGTGATCGATCATTAAACTAAAAAAAACCTGTCTTTGAGTAATTTTAGTATTGCCATAATCTTTGGTGTTGGAAAGGGTATGAGTTGGAATATTTCCCAACCATCTAATTTTGATGAACCCGCATGTTAACCCCCTCTGATGACAAGCCGTATGTATACAAATACCTAACGGTTTTCCTTTGTTCCCTCATTTGTGATGCAGGCAGCATGCATTACTTTCAGCAGTTCATGTCGGCTGTATCAGCTGTCAGACTCTTTGGATGTGACAAACTGAAAGGGGCAATAATTGGGTGAAAAAGTAGATGGTATTTTCAGGTCATCTTACAGAGGAAATAAGTCTTTTAAAAAAAATTACCACTAATTCCAAAATTGTGTACCAACTCCAATACGTGTCACTGTTTCAAAGAAGATACTGGAAAAAGAGCTGTTTCTCCTTAATTGCATACTGAATTGTAGTGCCGTTTGATTTATCAAGGGTCTAAAGTGAAATAGTAGATGCTTTCTTATATGCAAGTGTAAAGGAAAACAGAATCCCGGATTCATTTCTTGGCAGATAAAGGACAATTACTGATTTGATTGTTAGAAAAACTTGTTTATTCAGAAGAATGTTTTTACTAAAGGAAGAAAAAGGTGTATCTTTTAATAACTTAATCTAAACTGAAACATGAGCAAATTTTTCTGCTTTTTTGTTGGTTTTTGCTATAGCTTTTTAAGATGATGAGTCTCATCTTGCCTTTGCCAAAATCCTTCTGTGATAAGTTTGATTTATGCATTCATTACCTTTGCTACAGTGCCAGGCTGTAATGTCTGAATGTAATTTCACTGTGGGTTTCGGACTGAGTGGCTGCTACTGTGGAAAATAACTTCTATTCAAGGCTTTACTTCCTGTCTCAGCCAAAAGGCAAGCATTCAAGCATATTCTGTATGCTCCTTTCCAATCTTGCTTTAGTGAGAATTAACTTTCTTTTCAGCTCTACGTCAACATTGCTTGATCTTTATCTTGTGTTATTGTGATCTTCTCCTGTTCCCAAACTCATGCTAAGTGTCTCTGATCTTAATTTATTTAGTCTGTTTAAAGACATCAGTCAATTTTACATTATATTGTTTCTGCCCAATCTCAAGATGAAAGATGAATTTCTGAACAAGGTGAAGACTAATCCTGTGTAGTAAAAATTGCCTGGATGCTGCCTAGTATGCACACGCCTTAGCCATCCTGGACTTTGAACAGAATTGTCACTACTTGCTACTGTAGATGTTGAGATGAAATCTCAGCTTTCTACTAGATAGTCCTGACACTGATATGCTTTAGAGATTTTGCTTCTCCTTATGCCTGTTCAGAAATGGTTGGTTGGCTTATTGCATGTAGTATCTTCAGATCTTGGGCTGGGTTTGCAGTCAGAAAGAAAAATCCAGAGATACTGCCTCTGGCTTGGGAAGTTCCCAAGCCACCCGTAGCTGCGGGCTGGGAGAGTGTGCTGGGATAGCTGTCCCTGCAAGCTTGTCCTGTTTTATACTCTTCCTTAAACACTTACTGTTTGCTGCTGTAAGAGATGGGGAAAATGGGATAGATGGACCTGGGCTTTGTCTCTTACATGCTTCCTGTATCTTGATAAATATAATATTTGAGTATCTTTCCTCTATGTGAGCCTTTCTAATAAAGGAATTGTATTCTTCAGAGTGCTTTATTTGTTTTATATTAGTTACTGTCTTCTGGATTAGGTAAATAAACCCTTGTCTGCAGAAGAACATTAGACTGCTCCTCTTGTCTTTACTCTCCTTTGAGGTGGGTGTCTATATTGTTGCACTGAAAGTAGCCTCCTTACCTGGACCAAGATAAAGCATTGACATTATTCTCCAGTTGTAGCAGCAATAGAGGAACAATAGGCTCCATTATCTCCTTCTAGAAATGGAAATATTTTGCGTGTACCCACAGTCTTGGCTTCATAATGCCTGGTTTATCTTGCTTGAGACTCCTAGGGTGAGGGGCATATTTAAGAAGAGAGGGAAGAGCTAGCACTGTTGAGACTCAAAGTCTGTTTTCATGCAATGACAATCAAGCTTCTAATTAAGAAAACTTGCTGCTCTGCTGACAAGAAGGCCTGAGGTGCTTTCAAAACCTACATAGATTTAGAACAGCAGCCCTTGAAAAACCCCCACTTCTGGATAGTTATGCAACTTTTGCAAACATACATATAATAATTTCTCAAAATTTGCTCTCATGAGTTTTTAGGCTTATCTTCTGCTTAGTATCACTTATTTTCTGCTTTGTCATATCTTCAAAGTGATACTCTCTTTGTCTGGCATGGAAACTGGCAGAATCTGGGAAAGGCCTGTTTTTGCTAGTTATTTTTCTTCTTGCCGGTATGATTGAGAGGAAGTTTTGCTAAAACAGTGCTGCTCTCCTCTCCCTGTTTCCAGATACCTGTCTCTATTTTAGGATTTCAAGCTCCAGCAGTCTTCCTTAACAAACAATTACAGGAACAGTTTTGAGAATTTCAGCTATATGTGTAGAGACTGTCCCTGAAAGCCTGTCTGCTCATGTGCTGGCAGAAGGGAATTGAATCCCCAGATGTCTGGGCTCTTTCTTATGAGGCGAAATATTCCTTTTGTTCATGTTTTTCTTTGTGGAGAAAACTGATTCCCATTGTGTAGGATTTTGTTTTAGTAAAATCTGTATAGCACAATAAAATATTTGGAAACATCTTCAGTAGTTTGAATTACATTATTGTCCTTCCACAGGGGAAGAAAATCCTATTGAAGTAGGTGTATTGTTTCTGAGAGGGGAAAAATAAACAAACTTCTTAATAGGTTTAAGAAGCCTTGGGAGAAAATAATACTTTTTATTAGCTAAAGTATGCATTTTAAGGCAGGACAGTTACTGTCCAGAATAAATGCCTGTACTGGTGTAAGGTAACAATTTTTTTTTTTTTTTAACCATAGTTGAAGTATTATTCAGTTGTTTGACAGTCTGAGCTTGTGTTTTGCTTTGAGAAAATGGTGGATGTGGTGCCCAGGTGCTATCACTTTGGTTTGCCCCAGCCTGCAGTTTGACTACTTCAGCCCGCCCTTGAGGTGGGCTGTCATCATGAGGAATGGTTCTGGCCTCATTGCCTGCCTCCATCTCCTTCCTCTGCCAGCCCAAGTGCTCGCGTTGCTGTGGGGTGAATCAGGGCAGGGAGCTTTGTTCCTCCAGAAGTAGTTCTGATCCAGCTCACTCGCTGATAGCAGCTGTTCGATACCTGGTACCAGTGCAAAGCGGTGCCAGGGCACAAGGAGGGATGGGAGGACCAGCACTGCCCTTCTGAAGGCAGCCTCCTTTGCTGGGTGCAGCTTCGCCATACGTTGAGTCAAAGGGTGTGGTTTTATTTTGCACTTAGCGTGGCTTATCTGGGAGTATAGGCAGTAAGGACAGTCTTGTTCTCCGTTCTTCACCTTGTCAGATCTAACAACTGCCTGTCCTCAAGATGAGTCGGTTCAACTTGCTGATTTGAGGTTTGTTTTATTTTGGAGATGGATTAGTTTGTCAGATCAGTAAGCTAAACTGACTCATCCTCAGGCTACAAGATTGCCAGATCTGCCATGGCAGGAGCATGAAGGTGGGAAATGTGACCATCCCTTTTGGCAGTAGCTCCCACTTTGATCAAATTATGTATAATGTGAAAATGAGCTGTAGTTTCTCTGGTTACCTTAAATAGTTTTAGAGATGTCCAACACTTAATTCTCTTGCTATTCTTGTCCTACTGTTTTTATTACTTAAAAAAAGGAAAAAAAAATCAAGACTTGCTAGATGCATAAGCTTTTCATCATTGGCTTCTAAAATGCTGCCTCATCTGTAATAAGAGCTCTTTCACCAAGATGGCTATTTCTGCCGTGGAGAATATCTACATTACATTGGCGTGCCTACAGTTTTTTAATGTTAATTGAGACAATGCTCTCCTTGAATTCAAAACCATCTTTAACCTAAACTGACACGGTCCATTTCTGTGCAGTTCTGTGGTGTAATCTAAAGCAGTAACGTGGGACGGATGCAGAGGCTATGTAGTCTCTTAGAGCTGGTCTGTGTTCTGCAGCATGCACTGGACAGTGCAGCACAACTTGATTTTTGCTCTCTGCAGAATTGGCTGCAATGCCCCTTTCACTCTCAGAATAGCGTTCAACCACAAATCATGGTTCAACATAGGGATTCAGATTAGCTACTACTCACTTTACTTTTTGACTTCTTTTTCCACTGTACTTCGCACCCAAGGTGGATGTTGGTTCTGAACAGCTGGCAATTTTCTTACTCCTCCTCCAGTATTAAAAGATAGGCATCAAATGAATGCTTTCTCATAACTAGCTTCATCTGTCTTTCTCTTTGGGTTTTGGCTGCTGTATCAGATTCCAGACAATCTGTTTCTCACTGTGATGTCACCCTCAGTCTAATTTACTCTCTGGGTTGGACTCTGGGTCTGTGACGCTGTTTCCTGATCTTACAGGGAATAGCATGACAAGCACATACTGTATTCCTGTCCAGTTTTCAGTAAAGTTGGAGAATAAGAAAACATATCAGGTCCTAGTGGGGCAGAAACTAATTGTGGGGTACTTGGCAGAAGGGAGAATCTGCAATGTGAAAAGTAGAGTCCTCCGACATTCTGGAGAGGAGAAAAATGTATTGGAACCCAGGGCTCTGGCTTGCTGGGGGGAGAGCTTGGTCCTCTGCGCTCCCAGGAGAACTCTGCAGGTTCAGGTGGGGGTTACTTTTCATTGCTCCTGGGTTTTCAAGGCCACTTATGTTATTGATAAATACAGAAATGACTCTTTTAGGCAAAAAAGTTGAGGTTCAGGATGCAGCATCGTGACAAAGATCGGATGCTGTGGCAGATAACTGCAGTGGTGTAATAAAAGGGACCCTGCTGAAGACACTCCAGCAGATGTGGAACTACACACTTTGTGCCCTGCTCCTTCCTCCACAGCTCCACGGTCTGGCCAGCGTTGCAGAGGCCACAGAGAACTGGCCGGAGGCTCTGGCGGCCCGGGCTGTCTGCGGTGGTGGTGACAGCAAGCACTTCATATGCTCGGAGAACTTGTTTGGGGGCTCTCTCTGTCCAGTGTTAATCTGATAATTGTCCTACTCCAAATTCTCTTCTCTCCTTGAATCTCTGCTCTTGCTTCTGCTTCCCTCTGCTTTTTCTCTTTTTAGTATGGTCCTGACGTTGTTGTTGACTTTTTGGGGGTTGTGGTATTTCCGATGTTTTTCTTTCTCTTTGCTGTTCCTTACCTTCACTTTTTTCTTCTTTTTTTAACCTATTTCCTTTTAGGTCTTTTCTTTCTTCCTTCCTTCCTTCCTTCTCAAATAACTGTGGCAGTTGCCTGAAACAACTGGCCATTATACTGTTTCCTCTGTGGGCTGTACTGTCTCAACCTAGGTCTGTCTGCTCTTTAGGCTGGGCTGCAGGCACGCCAGGCAGGAGCTGTCTCTTATTCCCAGTGCTGTGCCTAGCACAGTGGGGTCCTATTCACACTTAATACTTAAGCACTGCTATAACAAACACAATTGAAAGATTTCTTATTTCAACCCCAGTAGAAGAATGGAGAGTCCCTCTAAGATGTATTAAGATGTTCTTAATTTGTGAAAGTGTGTAGCAGGGAGGGTCTTGGCAGCTTGCAGCTACTGCAGGTGGCTATTCCATGGGTTTTGCCTAATGGTACGGTCTTGTGCATTAGAAACCTCTTAGTGGGCACAGAGGGATAATGAAAAGGAAAAAATAGTGATTATCTCTGTGCTCAGGGATCAGAGATGTACTTGGCTAGGTGACATATGTACGTTTAACGGGATTCAAAAGCTATAACAAATGCAGTTAAAACTGAGCAAGGCAGGCCTCCAGCAAGTAGAGAGTCTCCTACTTAAGCAGTTTACACAAAACTACTTTAGTGAAAGGTTTACAGGCCATACCAGATACTTTGATGGGAAGATTGTAGGCCTTACAGGAATTCCCCAAATGTGCTGTTTATCATTTGTTAGTCGTCAAGGAGAGGGAGATTTGGAGTCTCTGACAGTGCTCTTAAAGCAGGCATGTCAGTAGGTGCCCGATGATGGATTCACTGTATCAGCCTTGCTAGAAGACGCTGATAGACTTGCCGAGGGTCAACTGTTGAATGGCACGAACAAGTGGGTAAATACGATCTGTTTGTAACTTGGGGTTCTCTGGTGCCCTGTCAGGGCTCAGTTACAGGGGTTTTATAAGTTATTATGTGTCAGCTGAACTGCTATAGTTGTCTTTGGCAAATGTTTGCTAAATCATGTTCCCTGGTGATGTAAGAGGGAGGAACATCTAAAGAAAACTTCAAATAAGAAATCCTAGTACTGTATAGGCTGAATTTCTCAGCTAGCAATTAACTCAGAGCTATATAGCAAAGGGGGATAGTGTTGAGGCCACAGTCTCATGTTAAAACAGTGTTGTCATACTGTTTCCACTCACTCCCTATCTCTGTCCTTGTCTCTTGTGCTGCATTTAATATGTAAGCTTTTTGGGACAGCAATGACCTGAGATTATAAAAACAAATGCTGTTATGATCGCTTCAATACTTGCTTCCTAATCTGTGGAATCACCTTATCTAAACTTAAAGTTGATTTATATAGCTAAATAACTTTCATGGGGTGGGTTCATCCACGTGTGTGTGTGTGTGAGGTGGGTGGGGAGAGAGAAGAACAGAAAGAGTGCCTACTAAAAATAACTTGTTAAAGAGCATGAGACTGCTTATGAAACCCCACTGGCAGACAGTGTTTAGATTACCTTAATTGTATGTTTCTGTGTTTGTTTTTTTTTTTTTTTTTCTTTCACCCACAGCAGAAAGTATAAGCAATCTGGTAGATATTTTATTTAGTCGCAGAAAAAAAATTTCTTTTAATGTTGCTCCCTAAGATAATAGGGCAGGGTTTTCCCCCCACCTCACTGTTAACTGGAGCTTGAGAAAGCTCTCTTGCTTAGAAATTTACTGTGTTGGTCTTTGTTTGCCATGACAGAAAGCGTACTCGAAGCAAGGTATGTGTTACTGAGGGAGATGGTTAACAGAAGCCGTAGATGTGCCTCAGAAAGGTGTGGGCACCACCTTACGCAGTGGTAGGAGTGGTAGGAAGGAAGGCTTTAGTAAGATGAATCTTCTCTTCAGATGCTACAAGTAAACATCCCTGCTGGGATAAAAAAAAGCTGCCTGCTTTATAAGTCAGTGGGATGGTAATCTGCTGGGATTTCGTGGTGGCTGATTTAAGCAGCTGGCTGTTGGAATCCCATCTGCCACATCTGGATCCAGAGGAAGTCATCTAATGGCCAATATGATAGGCATCCGGGCTAGATCTACAGGGCTCTTCCCATCCTTTTTCCTCTTGTATTTTTGTTTTGTTTGAGTTTTTAGATTGTTCGGATTCAAGCATGCCTGGGGTGGACTAGCACAACTGCATGGTCAATGTTGTGCTGTGCTTGCTTTGGCTTCCTTACTTAAGATCTAAAAACCTGTAGAAAGTCAATGCCTTAGAGCTTCATGTGACTTTGTAGTGGACATTTTAGCAAGCCTATCATATTAATGTTCTGGGACCTGCTAAGTACCCTGTTCATTTTTTTTAAAGGTTTGTTCACAGTCTTTAGCATTAAGCTTTCAAAGAGAGTTAATTGAATGCCCCCTCCAAAAAACTATGATTACCTTCTAAAGGGAGACTTAAAGCTCCAGTGGCATCTGGAATGACTGAACTGAGATGCAGTAAATCCTGATGCTGTTCCTTTACTTAAATTTTAAGGGTTTTTTCCAACAGATAAATAGTAGGGAAAAAAGTGTCCCTGCATCTTGATGTAATTTTATGTGTTTATTATATAAAATATAGGCATATGAGGCACATCATTACCTGTCACGTTTTCCTGGAAATGTATTTAGTTTCTCTTTCCTTGTGACATACTGACCTCAAAAAGGCATGAAGACAGAGGTCAGCTGAGTTACACACTATTTCATTTTTATAATAAAGTTATCTTTCCTTTCTGAGCTGTTACTGCTTATTTTGTAGTGGTGCTATATTTTGTTTTACAATAGAAGTGATCGACTTCTGTGTAGTGTTTGCTTTTTAATGCATTTTCCAGCTGTCTCCTGCATAAACTTAGCACTTAGTGCTTTGAATTTGTATTACCATTTTAGAAGCTGTTGAGCAAAATGTAGAGGTATCAATGTTTTTTGGGGGTTACAGGTTTTGCCTCACAGAAGGTTTTGAAATTGATTGACATCTGAAAAGCATTACTATCGTTTGGTGCAAGTGGAATGAATGTGTGTCTTGTTGAGGTTTTTTTGGGGGGTGGTTTTTTTTTTATTCTTTGTGTTCAGCTAGAGGCAAAGACAAGTTTGATTTCAGGGTGGAGTGTTTTAAAAACTTTTTACCTTAGTGGTCTTTGGCTTGGCAGTTGTTGCTGAAATTTGTCCTGATTATTTGTATTGAATGGAACAGAAGTGAATTGACACATAATTAACTGTGACTATCATTTGGTCATTAACAATAAAGTCAAAGAATGACTGCTTCACCTTTTCATCATTTATCAGTTTACTACGTTTTTGTTTAAATTGAATGCAGATTTTGACTGTTGTGGAAAGCAGCATATTCTGTTCTGAGCTATGACACCATTGCATTAGTGCTGGGTAGAAAAAAATGGTTTATGTAGGTAGTGAACCTTTCTGACCTTCTTAAGACCCAGAGAGTCGTCATGTTCATCCTGTGCAGGCTTTCTTATTTCAAGCATAACAGTTGTGGTTTAGCTATATTGTATGCTTTAGAAAAGATTCCAATCTAAAATAAAAATCTGTGTTGCAAAAATCACCTTAACTTTTAGAGGTTTTTTTAGAAAAACTAATTTCCTTATTTTGTCCATCCACAGTTCTGTCCCAAACTTTTGCTATTTCTGTTTCTAGTTATTATGTGCAATATCTTCTCCACCTGCAGATCAGAGCCCTCTCTGAAATGTCTGTTCCTTAAACGGGTAGCTTTTAGATATAATCCTCGATCTTTCTCTCTTTGACTTAAATTCTCTGAGCTCTTGAAGTCTCACTCAAAAGTAATGTATTTTTCTGACCTTATAATGTCTGTGGCTTCTTTCTGAATCTTTAGTGTTTTAAATCATCACTCCTGAATTTTAGCTAGCAGGAGTGAGCACACTATTCTAAGTAGCTGTTGCATGGATGCCAAATGGGAGAGAGAACTTTTTTTTTTTCTTCCTGGCTGATGTTCCCCTGTTTATATACCTAAGGATTGCTTTAGGTCTCAGTAGCAATGTTGTGCTTAGGCACTTCTGCCTGTGTCAGGATGCCTTGCAAGTCAGAGATGACTCCCCTCTTTGGGTGGGTTTACTTGGTTTGGCTGTATGGCCTATCACCTTGGGTCCTGGATTCCTCTGCTTAATTTGTGCTTGGGCTACAAAGCTGCTTTTTCATTGATCTCTAACCTGTGCATAACTCTTCTAAATCTTGTGTCTGAGAATGTCATAGCTTTTCTTTCATGTTCTTGGTAAAAGCAGTAAGTGTGAGGCTGAAAATTAATGCTGGTGGGGCCTCCTGCTATATTTTATTAGATCATAATTGTGTTGAAACTTATGGGCTAGTGTATTATAATTTGATTAATAATCATGTTTCTTTCTGTACATGTGTTTCTTCATTAATTTGTGATGTGATAGCAAGTCCGAAACCCTACAGAAGTCACAATGCTTTTGCATCGGTGCTTTTTTTCCCCCCGCTCTTTTCCAAATGCACCTGTAATCTCATTAAAAATATGGAGTCCAACAGTACAGTCTCTATAAACAACCTTACTGCTTCTTTATTCATTATCAAAGTAGCTGGTACAGTACTTAATCTGAAATTGTCAAATTTACAGGATCATATGGATCATCCCATCCACCTTTGAAGTTCTCTGAGTGTTCTGATTTCTTTCAAAAATCAACATCACTTCTCAGACTTCTTAGCTAGCTCTTCCAAAATCCTTGGATACAAATCATGAGATTCTTCTGATCCTAAGTAACGTCTGATGGCCACTCTTTTATTGCAGTATTCAGTTACAGTCAAGAAGTCAGATGACACTTCCTGTGCTAAAACAAGTGCGTGTACGTGTATATATATGTGTGTGTGTGTGTGTGTGTGTATTTTTAGTGAATGCTTCTGCCTTCTCTGGGTGATGATTGGCACACGTAGAGGTTTTTGTTCAATATTTGACCTGAGCTATCTTTGAAATTTCAAGGACTCCTTTTGTTTGGGGTAGATTTAAAAACCGAAATACATTGTATTTTTAGATTCCTTTCTTCAATTCCCTGAGCTTTTCTGATTTGGTCCTTGAATCTTCATTTCTGTCTTCTGCTGTCTCCCACTAGGTAATGTTCATGCAGTTCACTGATGAAGGCAGGAAGCTGTCTAGTAATACAGTTCATAAATACCATTTTTATACTTTCTGCCCTGTACTTGCTCATAACTATTAACTTTTTGTGAAATTAACCTTTTAAAAATGTAGTAGGGAGAAATAACTAGAAAAATGTCATCTAGCACTGTGATTTTTACTGATGACAGTGTATTGCCTCAAGCATATGTTGCTCACACTGAAGACTCTCAGAGAAGGTGATGACCTCCTTCTTCCTTTACATGCCATGAACAGATATCTAAGAAGCCAGGTGTTTTATTTCATAACCTAATCTGATGGTCAGCATCAGATCCTAGCAGATATCTTTTCTTGTGCTTTCTATTAAGACGTTTGTTTCGCAAAGTATTCAGGTCTTTTGGCCTTCTCAATTATCAATGACTGAAAAAAGCCAATGCAGTTTTGATAGACTTCCATCCCCTTCTGGTCACTCATTTCTCTATAGATAGTTGTGTCAGCTGCTGGTTATAACCTGTTCAAATTGGCAGGGGCGAGATTCAGCAGTGTAGGGTTTCAGCGGAAGTGACTTGTTGACCGTATTGAACACTGAGTAAATTAAGATGAGCATGGAGAAGCCTTAGACTTGGGAAGGGGAGAAGCAGTCAATCTTGACTTAATATTGAGCCATATCTTAATAGGAAGGTGACACTGAGAATTAAAACAGATCAATGAAGATACTTGAATTAAGTGGAGATGGACAGCTACATGACCTCAGACATTGTAGAGAGTGTGTTGTAGGTCTGTGAGGTTCTTTTTTAGGACTTAAGAACAACCTAAGTAACATCTAATGGGAGGACCTGTGCACATGCCAGCGAGGAGGAGTATAGCAATTAGAGGAGGGAAGCAAAAGGAGATAGTTAAAGTCAAAAGAGGAAAAGGAGGAGTTTGTAGACAGTGCAAAGGATTGAGGTTGCATGTGAAGTAGGAAGAAAGCAGCTGTAAACATCCTACTAATTCATTGTTTCTTCCCTTCAACTTCAAAACATAAAAGAGGAGGAAGAGGGTGTATATGTAGTTGAAAGAAAAAAGAATCATAGTTCTCTGACTATATGTGCATTAACGTGTGTTTGTACTGCTCAGTCAGAAGCTAAACAACCGAAGGGATGTAGGGCAGACACAATTTTGGACTTTCTCCAGACCCATTCAATAGAAGGTGTGTGGGGAGTTCTGATTAATAGCAAAGGATACCTTTCACGGTCTCTGAGGGCCAAAGTGAATTTTATTGACTGACAGCTACATTTAGGCACTGGCAGAAACTATACATGCAGTACACTTGTAGAATGGTCAGCTTTGAGCTGGTGGTGGGAATCTGCAGCTGATGGGGTATTTATGTGATTAAATGCTTGTCCAGTAGCAGAATTCCTTGTCTCACTTGGCTAAACATCTGCCACCATTTTTGGGGGGATGCATGCCTCTTGTTCCCAAACCATACAAATACTTCATTAAAATAATACTGATCCAATATTAATTTTGATTTAGTTTGTGAATTGTATAAACAAAAGACAGAACTGAATGTGTTCAGCTTTTTTGAGTGTACAAAATTGAATTAATACTCAGCTTGAAAGGGTAAGTGGCTATTGGCATTAGGTAAAACGATGACATAAACCATTCTAAAGTTATACCAAGATACTGGAAAATAGAGTCAGAGCTTGCACTGATGCTCTAACAAACTGTAGTCTTGTAAGTGGAGTATGTTCTTTTCTTCCCACAAACTGATGCGTATTCTCTGCTTTCAAACCACTGACTTCACCTAATGCTTGTGATTGTCCCATATGGTCATCATGTGCTAAAGGTGGAAAGTGAGCTAGAAAGATCAGAGCATTTGAGAATTAAAATGTCTGGATTTTGTCTTCAGTTGCACGTCAGACTTCTGGAATAACCATTTCATCAAAAACCACCCCCCAAGTTCCACATCATGGATGTTAAATATCAAAATGGTGTGGGGAAATGCTTTAAGGGTTTGCATAAATAAGTGCAAATTCAAGTGTATTAGAGTGATAGCTATTTATTTTCACTTGTGCTTCTGTCCTAGATGTTAAAAAAGTGGTTTGCCTAGATGATGGTTGTACAGTCACATGAATCCACTTTTTTGTTATATTAAAGCTAGGTCATATTGTCGTTGGCACCCGCAAGCAGCTTCTTTTGGACAAATACTAGTGACTCTTCTGATGTGAGCTGTGCTGTAAGAGCTGTTCAGTATTTTGGTATTTGGTCCTTCCTTCCTTAGTTTTTCAATTTAATGTTTTAGTTCTATTGTAGACCTACAATTGAAGGTTTTGAGAGTATTGTGTGTTTGACAATGCCTGCTTATCCACTGGGGCCACTAAGACTGACAGTCCGAAATCAGAGGTGAAAGGGATGAGATGAAAACTGTCTAGGCTCATCATTAAGACTTGCTGTGGTATAATGCTGGTTGGTGTTTGCTGTTAGCAGTCTCCATTTGGAGGTAGTGAAGATTGCTGGAAAAGGGCATTTGCTATCTTGTGTCACACTGAGGTTAGAACTGTTTTGGCCTTGGTCAGCCAGAGCTGTTTAGTGAACTCCTTTATATACTGTTTGGCTGGCAAGTTGACTCTTGTTGTCCAGACAATAAAAACTGGGATAACCACTCTGAACTCTCTATGGTCTTCTGAACAGTACATACATCTATGTAGTGGAACTGGATTCTGCTGTGATACAAGCACATATTATGTGTATACTTTGAAAAGCAGTGAGATGTTTTACTCTTCAAGATCAAAGCTGTCAAAGGGGCAAGGTGAATTTTACCCCTACAGTCCCTCAGATTCAGCTATTCTGTAATGGAATATAATGGAAACTCTAACAGGCTTATGGTGTCTTTTGTGGATGGGTTTGCAAGAGTCGTTGGTTATTGAAAGAAGGAAACTGGGAGAAACGTGTAGGAGGCTTAATGCTCTCTGACTTCTGGTAAAGAAACAAAGTAATTCTTGGTGTAGCTAATTAAAGTGTCAGTGCTTACACTTTTAAGCTCTGAAGATTTTAACAAGTTTAGTTAGGAGCTGTTTTTCCATGGACTTAAAAGAAAGTGTGTAAAGCTGACTGGCTTCTCATTTGACCTCTGGAGAAGCTGGCCAGGTCGCTGCACTTTAGGAAGAACCTCCTGACGTGGCCTGAAATTCAGGGTTTGCTTTTGTGGTTGAGGAGAACCCTAAGTGAATTGTGGCTCTAAAGAGTGTCCTTAGACCAGATCTCTTGATACCAAGTACTTCAAATCTCAACCAGTATTGCCAGGGACAATTTTTTTTTATCTCTAAGACTTCAGTAGTCATGAATTTTGGGAAAGTGGGGAACGAACCTCATTAGCAGTAATCTTGATACTCTGGCCTTGTGACCAAGGGAAAAAAAAAAAAAAAGCCCCCCCCCCCCCCCCCCCCCAATGGGGAAGTAGGGGATTACCTTTTAAATTATGTGGATTGTTGCAGTAAAGCAGATGTCAACTATTTATATCTGCTGAGTTAGAATGCTAATCATAGAATAGTCGGGCAAATAAAAGGTAGGGCTGGTATCAGAATTACTCTTTCAACTTGTTTACAAAAAAAAAAAAAGGGGTTCTTTCTTTTCCTGGCTTCCTTCCATTTATTTCCTACAGTTATCTAAGAGGAGGGTGAATTTTCCATGCAGCTTTAGTCTGCTTCCATTTATGCTCCTCTCTCTCCCTCTGAGCAGATGTGTATCTCTCCATTTTTCCTTTTTTTTGGTTGTTTCTCTGTTTTCTCTTCAAATGTGTAAATCTGCATCTCACCTTCTTCTGAATATTTTAGGAAGGGCCATACCTGCTGTGTATTGCTTGGCAAATAATTGGCACCCTTTGTACTAATGTGCTTTATTTATTTTTAATTTGTTCATTTGTTTCATGGAGCAGTTGTTTGCATAAAAGCAAACAATTTGTAAGGACCTAAAAGGTAACCTAAAAGACTAGTAACAGTTAATGTAGATTTTTTTAAGGAGCAAATCATGCCAAGTCAACTTACTTTTTGTCTGGATCTTAGAGGTACAGAAGAAGTGGTAGTAGATGTGTGTATCTTGACTCTGAAGTCTTCAAACTGATTTTCTTATGAGAAACCTAGGGAAACAATGGACTACTGGAAATCCCCTGAAAGGCATACAAAATGGTTTGGTTGTTTTGTTTGAGCATAACAAGAAGTTCAAGATAAAGTTAGGATGAAATATTTAATGGGTTTTTGCAGAGTCTTTAAGCCGTCTCACAGGATTCACTAGTTTTCACAAATTTGTTAGATAAACTTCACGTACCATCGTGACATGGATCTCCTTCTGGTGGTGACTCTGTGCTTGAAGGATGCGACAAGCTGGCAAAAAAGTGTTAAGTAACCTTGGATGCGGTTCAGTCGGGACAAATGCAGAATATTAGGCTTTGATAAGGGTAATCAGGTGTGTAAGTGGAAAGTGGATGAGGATTGGACAGGCGGCAGCTCTGCAGAGGAGAGTTTGATATGCAAACTGACCATGAGTCAACCATGTTGCAACATTGCACAAGCTGCAAACATTGTGCTGGGCTGTACAAACAAGTGTGTTGTAAGTCGGACGCAAGAAGTCACTAGCACACTGGGTAGAGCTGATGTAAGTTTCCTCTGCAGGTTTGGGTTTTGGGTACTGTACCTGAGAGATTTTTAGCAGTGAAGGGAGAGGTTCTCCAAAGAGAAGTAACTGGTCCATCATGGTAACTTTCTTTGCAACAGCCCCTCACATATTTGAAGGGATTAGCAGGGGGAAAGAGGGCAGGGGGGAGCTGCGCCATTTTCCATGCCTTCTGGGAGTGGAACAAGGAACAATTTGCTTAAACTGCTCTAAAGGTGATCTGAGCTACCTGTTGGAAAAATCTAAATGCATGAGTGGTGAAAGACTGGAAGAGACTTCCTGGGGAAGTTGTGGAAGGAAGGTTTCTTAATAAGCAGGTGTGACGAGCATCTCGGGTGCAGTTTCTGTAGAGTTGCAGAGTGATTGCTGTGGAACAGCAGATTTCTTCTGTTTTTCTTACAGCCCTATTCGATTCTGTAACCTGAGCCTGTCATAACTGAAGGGCAATAAATACCCAGTGTGCGCTTGAAAAACACCTGAAACTTTGGTCCTATTACAAACAAAATCAGACTTTGAACGAGAGGAAGCTCTGTTGATAACAGTGGTGCTAAGAGTAGGTAATAGCGGCTTTGTCTTCTGATGGGAAAGTGGCTGCTTTACTGTGAGTGCACGTGTGGTTGGCTGCAGACTGCTGAAACCCATAGCTGCTGCATCTGCACCAAAGCACATGCACCTGTGCAGCATCCACCGCTATCTTGCATCCTGAGCGCACGTCACTATCTGCGTTCTGGTTCATATCAAGATGCGAGCTGAGTGCGTACCATCATCATCCTTCTCCCCCTTCCTCCCCCTGCCCCAGCGAGTGCCTGTCTTCTTTGCAAGGAAGTCTGGGCATGGAAGAAGGGGAGGAGCAGGACTGTGGTGTACGATGCAGCCTAGGTTTCACTTCAGGTGCACACAGCCAGCTTTGATAAAGGTTTTGCTTACTAATGCATGCAAACCAAAGCTTTACATGTAGCAGGGTTTGTAACAAACTTTGTCAGTGCTTCTCAGTTTTGTTGCCGGATATATGCCTATAAAGGATGGAGTGCTGCTCTGCAGGCTATACTGACAGTTTGGTTTCTTTAGTTACAGGAAAATATGGGGAAATGCTTCATTTTGGTAATACAAACAACACTGTGTTTAGTACTACTTATGTTAATCAGATGTAGGAATAAGTACTTGTCTTGGTCATACATCACATTTTATTGCTGAGCTATTTGCTCCTGCAAAGGGAGTATTTTTGTTAGCAATAATCTAGATGAAAAATTGTCACTACTTAAAATATTTCAGTAAAAAACATGCTCACTATTTTCTTCGCATTTTGTCAGGGGTTTTTGTTGTTCTCTATAATATTGAAATACTCATGCTGATTTAAATCTTTGCTTTACCCTCTTCTGTTTCAGTCTTGTTGGTCATCTTGTTTACACATGTATTTTGATTGTCTGTGTATCTTTTGCTTCCCAGGAGACAAAGATGGCAGCAAAGTGACTACAGTAGTGGCAACTCCTGGACAAGGTCCGGACCGACCACAAGAAGTTAGCTACACAGACACCAAGGTGATTGGAAATGGATCTTTTGGTGTTGTGTATCAAGCCAAACTCTGTGATTCAGGAGAGCTTGTGGCCATTAAGAAAGTCCTGCAGGATAAAAGATTTAAGGTGAGTCTATGCATAAGTTCATAATATTTTCATGAATGTTATCTCATTTTCCATGTCTTTGATGGCAATGTTTTTGATTCTTTTTTTAATTTATTTTCATGGGAGCACATAGATGCACATAAAAATTTCCAAGACTGAAGATTAAACAGATGGTTTATGATAAAGGGATATAGTTTAACTTGTAAATCTGTGAGTCACTGTTGTTATGATTATTTGGATTAGTGCAAAACAGGAAGCTAAAAATCCTGATTTGATGTTGTGGTGCTGTTTCCAGGTCGCAGACTAGATTTTTCAGACAATGAGCTGGGGAAACAAGGGAAAAGCTTGTCTTACGCTTACTTTTTTCTAGCATAGACTGTTCTCCAGTCATTAGTAATTAAGCTCCTGGAAGGAAAAGAAGCCTTTGGGCTTTGTTCTTGGTTGTTGCACCTACAAAGTGGAAGGCTGTATTTGAGTAATACGGAAAGTCCCCAAGCCAAGCAAGAAGATAACAAATACCGAGCCCAGGGCAGTTTGGACTGAAGGCTAGTTACTTCCCTTTGTTATCTGATTTCTAAATGACATCTATTCTGGTGGTTTTAATAGACTAGTGATTCTTTATTCTAAACAAGTAGCCTTCCAAAAAGCTATATTTTTATCTGGTGATATTAAACCAAATAAAAGTTAAGGACCATCAGCGACTTCATCACTGCTGTTAGTCCTCTGCTTGGTACTTGGTGTGCTTGACTGCTTTCCCTTATACTCAAAGTGGTCTGCAGCTAAACTTGTGCAAGCAGTGAATGATAGCAAAGGTACTGGTTTTAGCATCTGAAATTAACAGTGTGGGTTTTAGCATCTGAAGACCACCTCTTTCATGACTATAGAAGCATAAGGACAATATATAGAGAAGGTGCCACAGATAATCTTGTTTGGCATGGTCTAGATACAAAAACTTCTGAGTTTAAAAATAGTTGAAGCATATTTAAGGAAAATCAACAATTGGAAACTTCTTTTTTACAATTTGATACTTACTGTTAGTTTTAGAAATCCTTCTAAAGGCTATTGGATGACATTTTTATCGTTTCCTTCTCGGTTTTCTCATTTTTTCAGTAAGACTTCACGCACAGCTAGTTTCACTGGTAGTGTTTGTAACTTATGTCCTGTTTTGGTAGCAAAACCATTCTTCTGAAGTGTTTTGAAGGAACTGGTGTATGCCTTTTGAGTCTTGAAATTGATGCTGTCATCACCACAGACATTGGTATATCACAGATGCATTAGATGAAGAATGGAAAAGGAAAGATATGTTTGAATTAACATAATCATGCAGCATTGTTTAACTTCTAATTGAGAATGGCATGTAAAGTTCTTACATTGTTCTTACATCTGAGTTATTTCTGGACTGTATTATGTGTTGAAGGCAGTTAGTACTGGGGAAGCATGCAATGTGATGTAGAGTGGATTATTTTAGAAGAATCGAAGATGTAGAAGAATAACAGAAGCTCCAAACCTAGTCATGCTTAAGAGCTTTTTGATATCTTCCTATTGCATAGTTCTAGGGGGAAGGCCAGGACATTTCCCTTACATATCATGCTTGGTGGATGTTAGCTAATGCTTTGGACCAAACTTTGATTTCTTTAGTCTCATGGCTTTGAGGTTGTGTAGGATGTCAAAATGAAAACTTGGTGGAACATTTTAGTTACAGCCCATCAGATACTAGTAGTTTGTGTTGTCTTAATATTTTTCTTTTTTATAAATCCATATTGGGCATCTAGAATAAAATGTAGATCTTTGTTTTTCTTTCAGTAGTTGATTCAGTGGTATTTTGTTATCTGAATATATATCTCTATTTTGGAGGGTTTCTTCAAGTGAATAGAAAAAACATGACATCTTTTGAATATTAGCCCTCTTTTTGTTTAAGGAAAAAAAGCCAAAAAACTAATAGGGTGTTTCCAGTTTGGACTCTGAACTAATTTCCTGCGTATGATGGTGTAAGCTGAGAACATCCAGTACCTGGAGACTTTAATACCCCTAAACTAGGTGGAATTAATGGTAAGTGCTTGTGTAGATTTACCGATAGATAGCATTAATTTAAAAATATTTTTTTTAACTTCATAATTTGCATGGGTCACATCTGCAGTGGTACCCAAGTTACGCATTTTTTCATGTTCTTATCCCAAACTTGTATCCCAGCTGCACATCATCATCTACCTTTTGGTCTCAGCTCCCTAGTTTTTCCCATCATTTGTCAGTTTAGTCCTCCCTTTCTTTCTTTTCACATTCTGATCTGGAAGTGTATGTTCTGTTGGCAGGAGATGTAAATTCCTGCAGGCTGGATGAAAGCCTCTTCCTGGACGGATTTGGAAGCTAGAGACATGTATCTTATATCAAGAATAGCATACAATTCCTTCAGGGTGTGCTACTCTTTGGGAACGTCTGATCTAGGTTGTAAATGTGGGACCAGATACTTTACCAGTTAAACAGGGAACTTTGAAAGTCTGTTGGCCGAGCAGTTTGATTGCAGCGTAGGAGAGGACCAGCTCTTCTGTTTAGAGAGCTGAGCTGTGGTGTGCAGCTCAGCTGGGCTGTATCCACCCCCGCATGGCTGCCTGAGTCCAGATCCAAGCCCTGGTGAGTAGACCTCCTTGGGAAATCTGCCACTTCTTCCTTCTCATTAATCTACAACCCTGCTTCGGCAATGATGAGGAAAACCCTATTGTAGACAGCCAAAGGTGGCAGTAGCTTGTTTGATTTAAATCAACTTTTATCAGCTTCTGGGGGAAGAGAGGGAGTGCTTTAGAAACACCTGTCTGCACTAGTCCTGATGGTGGAAAGGCAACAAGAGGAAAGTAATGCATGGAAGTTGCTTCCTGAAGTGTAGATCATCAACAAAATTTTCAGCTGTATGCTTCAAGCTGGTGCCTGCTTATCTCTATATCCTGATGGATTTATCTTGGTACACGAAGTATAATTCCTTTGTTGTGATTTAGCTCTTAAAAAAAAAAAAAAAAAAAAGCTTTTAGAAAAGTCAGCAGGAAATCTTAAAGGGCAGCATGATTCAGAAACTTTATGAGGACCCAAGAGAGTGTAACTTCTAGGCTCCTTCTGCATTTTGTGAATGTGGAAGGAGTTTATTGTGAAGATGTGGAAAATGCATCACAGTTGCCAATTTTTAGATCTCTGTCAGGAAGTTGAGATACTTTTATCCAGGTTTAAAGCTAACTTGAAAGCTGGAGTTAACAGAGGAGGGTTGTCTTTTTTCTTTTTTCCTTCTCCATTACTATGACAAGTTTCTCGGCAGCCTCTACTGAAGTGGAAGCAACATTGGTCTATGCCAGAATGAAGTGAGTGTAAAATCTTTGCTGAAGAGTTGAATATTACAGTTTCTGTGGTGGTAAAGATTGTTTGCAATGCTCCTACTTCTTTCTACTCCCTTGTTGCAGTTTTGTGGTTCTTCAGCTTGGCAGTGCAGTTCTTGCATGGCTGTGTTTTAAACAGGGTTTCTGAAGTGCTCTGGGTTTATAAATGAGTATGTCTAGAGTTCAGTGTAACCTAGAGCAATAGTATCAGTACACTAGGGATAGAGCCAAATGGCTGAGGGGAATAAATAAAATAAAATGTAAAGATTTATGCTTAATTTTGGTTTGCAGTTCTGCTGCTGTCATTAAGCCAGATCTCTGTATTAAGTGTGAGGAACTTAAGTAATGTAATTTTGGACAATTATGTGATACTTAGGTGAGTAATTCACAAACTACATGCTGTTTATCGTTCATCTGTGGGACCACTGAATTTGTCTATAGTCGGTATGGAGGGTCATATTTTCTTTGGGGTTTTTTCAGTGTAAAGTTTAACAAGGGTTAAGAGGGAGGTGTTTTGCTTTGAAAAATGGTCTAATACAGCTATTCACAAGCTTTTGGGGCCAAAATCCATTCAAGGGGCAAAATTTCCTGAAGACTGTATCCCAGCTTTCATAGGTGTATACTGTGTTTCTGCTTCTATCCTACAGATGCATAAAAAAAGGTCCTCATGCAAAACATTGATACAGATAAGTGCAGTGAAATTATTTATAATATTTTCAATTATTTTCATCCATGTGTCTGTGCAGGCCCTTAACTGACACAGCCTAATTGTGATGCTTGAAAAGAAAATACTGGTAGCATAAATTTTCTTGCGCTGCTTTTGTTGGCATGTTCATTGGAATAGTCTTCAGATTAAGAGTCAGTCATGTTGCTGTCTAATTCTGCAAAAAGCAATAATAAGCAAGCAGGTATGTTAGCACAAATAAGAAATTCTCAGTCTAGTTTTTGTTATTTCTGTCATTCCATGCCCAGTCTTAAGAAATCCTGTTGGAATGAATGCATGAATTGCTAGAAAGATTTTTCAGCTGACTGAGAATAAATACTTAAATTCTTCATATCTGAATTGCAGTACTTAATGTTTCTGCTTCAGCGCTAGGCTGTCGCCATCTAAATGATGAAGAGAGTTCTTAATAATCCTGTACCTTTTCAGGCAACCTAGATTGGGCATCACATTTCTTGTTAATGGCTCACATAGACCTGAAGTGTGCAGCAAGAGAAAGCCAAATTCTGTAACGAGAATAATTCATGCCATCCAGTCTGTCAAATCATTCAGGGACTGCCTAGGTTTAGCACTCCAACTATGTGTGCCCATGGCTTAGTTGCCTGAATTATTCAAATAGGCAGATCTTCTGGACTGTGAGAGGATGTCAGACTAGGGCTCTGATGGTCCATAAACATGAAGCCGTGTGTTGATAAAGCTGAGGGCAGTGAATAGTAGGCAGTGCTCTTTCCTGTTTTTAGCTATGGGAGGAATATATGTTGTGACCATTTGCATGATTTTTTTTTTTTAAATATGTAAAATCTCAGTGTTAATCTGAGCATTAAAATCCAGTAAAGCAGCAGGATGGAAAAATAAGTCTATGTTGAGGTTCTGTTTTCTCTCTTTCTGCTGGGTGTGTGTACTTTTGTGACTGTTTGAAATGCTTCTGAAAGAGCAACAGCTTTCCTTCAGTTCCTGCCTCAAACATATCAAGCTGCTAAGTATAAAAAGATCCTTTTACAAAGTAACCCGTATCCACTGTTTGTGTTAACTTAATTACAGTAACTTTGATCGTAGCAGCTCACTTGAAAGATGTAAAAGCACAAGGAAGAATTCCTGCTGAAAAACGACTAGGTGTTCAGGTTCTTAAGTTCTGTTAGCTTTTCAAGAGACTTTTCTGTTTAAAGCATTCAACAATCTAAAGTTGACCCAGTTTTTTAATAGGTTATATGTCTCTGCTTGTGGTAGAAGGTGTCATTCTGTAAACATGCATGTGCAAAAAGTGTGAACCTGTTGACTAATGAGATGCATATCTTTTGCTCTTAGGATCTCAGTGGTTAACAGACCACTGTAAGAGTCTGACTTCAAATCACGTCTAATTAGTTCCACTCTTGGCTGACCCTCCCTGGCTTATTTCTTGGCTCTCTGTTATCCTTGGCCATTGAAGATAGTAGCATTATATTGAAAAAAGGCTGTGTTTTCAGGGGGCTTCAGTCTACTGAGGTCACTGTTAGTGTAGCTGATCTGTTTTGATGAGGGATGTATGTAGTAAACTGATAGAAATAAAAGTTAAAACAAGTCTTTTTTGCAGTCTGTAAGCTTGGGCTATAGTCATGCCTAGACTGACAAACAAACTGGAGTTTGACAGCTGGCCTCTTGATACGTGTTGGGGAACCCGTTTGGAAAGCTTTGAGGGAAAAGATATCACTGTCTTTTCAGTGCAGGTTTGGTCTCCCTTTGCCAGGTTCAGACAGAATGCAAGAAGCATCTTGCCTTTTAATGTTTTAGCAAATGCATCTTCCAGGCTCCTATTCCTATGTATTTTAGCTTTGCCATGAGAATGGTAAATGTATAGTTGAAGAGAAGCCATCGTTACTGCTGAAAGTTGAGATTGCCACATAGAACTCTGACTTCTTTGTATGTACCTGAGCTGTAGACCCTTTCAAGCACACAGTGGTCAAGTGAAGTACTTTACCCCTTTCTAGAGAAGGAATTGGATGTTATCACAAAGGTTTAGAATGAACACTGTCTTCATCTTAAGTTGATGTTTTAAGTCTTGAATACAATGTAGAGGTTGGACCTCCTCTGGTGTATTCATGATCATCTTTCTCTGTGACCTCTTGTCATCTGCATAGGTTTCCTCTGAACTAAAGACTGCACTCTTTGTTAATGTAATCTCTGTGTGTGAGCTAGCTGAGCTCTCTCATATCTCTGTCTAAGGACTGTTGAATATTCAAATGTTAATCTGTGAGACCTTCTCTCGAAAAACTGTGGGTTTTTTGTTTACCCTATCTCATCTCCAAGGACTTCCCAGTTGAGTTGGAAGCACCCATGGGATAAAAAGTCACAAAGGAAAGACGTGGCAATGAGAAATATTAACATTTAAGCACCTTTCTTATAAGTCTTTGAGGGCTTGTACATCTTAGCTACTTTGAAGATCTGAGGAATAGTGAATCACTGTTTGTAAGGCCATTATGGAGGTGGCACTTTTAAAAGAATGCCTTAATTTTGTTGTTAAATAGCTACCAAGTACACCCAGAACAACAGATCTGACTACTTTAATGTGATGGCTTTGTTTGTATCACAAGTGGGGAAGGAAGGCTGAAAATACTTTCCAGTGACATTAGCAAATATTACAAACTTTATAAAACTAGCAGAAGGAAGATAATTGAGCTTGACTCAAAGCCTTTCCAAAACTATCCCTCTAGTCCTACCTATCATCATTTGAGGGAATGCAGTCCCTCTTAAAGACTGGGGCTATCAGATACGATTTGCAGAATGGGAGATGCCTGGGCATGTGTTCAAGATATTTTTCCATCTTCAGAAGAGCTGGAGGGCTGTGTTCGGTTCAAGAGAGTTTCTTCAAGTCTGTGCTTTAATTCTTGTACAAAGGCCAAATTTGTAGCTCTGGTCTAGTTTAGCTTAGCCAGATTATGCAAGATGTTTACCAAGATAATAGCATTTCGTATAGCAGTACTTGATCTGTCTGTCTCCTGAAAGCTACCTTATGGGAGATAATTCTGTCATGTGGCTGTAATTGCAGTTGCAGTGCCTGTCTGATCACAGCACGCCAAAGAGGCTGGGTAGATATCTAAATTCTCATTCACAACCTTGTATTTCATTGCATTTTTCAATTTTCGCAAACCCTGAGTTTTGCTAGCGAACTGAAAATCTGTTTGTACCCTTGCTTTTGGCAGCCTTTGAAGCAAACAGTGTACTGTTTGTTGCATCAGCTGAAACCTTCCTGGATATACTTTTGTGGCCTAGAAGAGATTTAAGAGGGCTAACAAGTGCCTTCTTCACTTTGTATTATGTTAAAGTCTATATAATAGAATTATTTTTAGTTGTGTTATGACTATTTATTTCTACAAATGTTTTCTAATCTGACAAATTAATTGGATGCATAAGAGGTGTTAATGCACGTGAAGATGAATTGGAGTTTATATCAAGGGCATTGACTTCAGCTTTCTTTTTTACCTGAGGGGTTGGATTGAAAATTGCTGCCCAGGGAATGCAGTGTCATGCAGCTGCGATTTGGCCTGGGAAAGAGGAGGAAGTGCTCTTCATCTGCAGTCATGTCTGTGTGTGCATGTAGAAATGTGTTTCCACATGTTGCTGTGTGGAAACCCACATGTTAGAAGGGAAGTATCTGCCATAAGAGTGCATTGTCTGGAAAAGGAGGAGTTAGAACAGCCCTTGAGGGCCTTTCCCCACCCCCCCCTACCCTGTGGATGCTAGCATGAAGGGTCTGTGTAGATACATGCCACAGTTCAGGTATTGCATTTATTTTGGATTTTGAGCTTTTCTATTGCCATGAGACTTTTTTTTTTTTTTTTTCTGTGGTACTCCCTAAACTCGGACCAAAGATAGGATTTTAAAAGATGACAGCCGTTTGTGGTCATCTTTCTTTTCCTCCACTTCTAGTGCATAACTGGAGACTAAAATTAAACCTATCTGTCCTATGTGTATCTGCTGACCAACAAAAAGAAACTTAAGGTATATTAAATTTATAAAGTCTTTTGCCCCACTGGTCCAGATAATTCATATAGCTGCTGTAATAATGGTTTGTTTTATTTCCTGTTCTCTCTCATGTTTACTAAAGGGAGCGAGTTCATATAATTTGATGTTCATGAAATACATATATTCATGTATGTTCCATGAAATATGTATATTCCATACATATATATATATTCCTAAATTTAAGCTGGAGACTGCTTTGAGACACACAGGTTAAAAAAGAATAACATTGTAGGGATGCTATTCTGAAATCATGACATTTAGAGTGAAGATTACAGTTTAAAAGAATTCCAAAAACATTAAGGTATGGAAATCTTGTAGTTTAAAGCACATAAATAGCTGTAACACTGTCACATACCGACAGCATACCATAGCTGTGCGAGTGTAGTTGAAGATGCTGCAGAATTCCTGATCATGGTCACATTAAGTTCCATTTTTTTAAGAGACACTTTCTTTTCCTTTGACTTTCCAATTTTGCTGCCTAAATGCCTGAGAAGGACTGGCATAGAAAAGCAGTAATTCTGCATGCAGTAGGGTATAACCTCTTTATTGTAAATTGAAGTTTTACTTTTGGGTCATGCCTTCTGCTTAGAGGGAGCCTTGTTCATGGCACATATGCATAGGTCTGTGTAACAGAGGTGAAAGCTGACTTGAGCATTCTTGGTTTTTTTGGGGTGCCATGCTGGTGTTCAAAAGCAGTTGTGAAAAGTGTGGATGTGGTGTTTTATGGAAAGATCTGTGACAGCCTTTCAGAAGCATTACCATGATAACTATAGATCTTTGCTTGCCTGAGAATATATCCTCACACTGGATATGCATCTCTGAGATTGGCGGATTACAGGCTGGTGGAGCAGATTTTGCTTTTCTCATTCTCATTTAAAAATAAAGTATTTAATGGCTGCCACTGGTGCCCTGTTGGTGTGGCTGGCAACAGAGTAGCCTTTCTAAGTGCACAACCTCTCAGGAGTAGAATCGAGGGCTGCTCTTTGTGTTGTGAATGCAATCTGAACTTGGTCATTTAAAAAGAGGAAAGTCGCAGTAAAATTCCTGAAGTCCTTCTGAAGCTCAGGGATTTAGCGATACACTGCTGTGTGAGGTTGTACATAAATTCTAAGCTAGATTTATTTTTTTTCATCTTGCAGTTCTAGCTAAGATGAACAGGCAGAGAGTAGGCATGTCTAATGCTCCTGAGAGCTAGGTAACACTGTTGTATAGAGCTGCTGTATAGAGCTTGGGTATTAAAGCGGATGCTGGGTAGAAATGATGTCCTAGTGGAAACCACCTATACCTGTCTGCCAGTTAGGGAGAAGAGTATTGTGTAGGGTATAAATAGAAGATTAGCTGATGCTTGTTGCGATAAAGATGGTGCTTTTGAGACTACTTGGATGTTTGGTGCATCAGTTACTTCAAGGCTTTTTGTTGTACCATTGTGTATTCTCTTTTAGAAGTCCCACAGTGTGAGATTGCCTGGCTACGGAAGATTGAGCGTAAACATTTTTTACATCTAGCAACGTTACATACCTGTGGCTCTCACTTGCTTACTTCATTTGTTCGTGGTTATATTGTCTTTGGTGCAACTTGCCCTTTTCAGAGTGTGACTGGAATATGTCATATAATGATTTGGCTTCAATTTTTGCCAGTGAACACAGATTTTTATCTTTAAAATACTTGGCTGCTGAATCAGGCAGTGGCAAACTGTGTGTCTTTTTGAACTCAGTATTTGTTATTTATTCAAATATTCTGCTGTTGTAACTACACGCTTGAGGGGAAAGAAGGGCTAACTGATGAAATGTGAGACAGGAAGGACAGAGGAGATCCACCTGCTGCTCAACAGAGGCTTCCTGAAGCAAAGAGAGGGGATAGATTTTTGTTGTTGTTGTTGTTGTTGTTGATGTGTCACCAAGATGGCTGAGCTGTGCCCTCCAGCACTTGCTACAAGACTGTTTAGCTCTTTCAGCTTTCTTTAAAACCTTGTAAATGAGCTGCTTTTTCTTATTCCTGGTTCCTATTTGAAGAGGGGTAACTCATATTCAGCAAACAAAATGAGGAAGGTTTAAGGAAAAATGGAAATGGGAGTAATTTTTGATTGCTACTTTTTCTTCAGTGGACCTGACATTTTAGAACCAACTGGCATGCTCCTTCTGGGAAGCTTTCAAAGCCTTGAGAGCCATATAATTGATGATTGTTTCCTTTGCTGCTAAAGGCAATATGCACTGCCCACTGCTGCTCTGAAAAGTAGTACCAAGACATGGGAAAATAATGAAAGGAAGCTATTTTAAATGTTTTGTCAAGCATCTATAGTGTAGAGACAGAGGCACTTCAGACAGCTGGACATATTCTAGAATTAACAATGCTGCCGTTTTTTTCCTGTGACTTGGATATTTCCTGGTCCCTGGGATGGCTGAGAAGGTGAGATGTGAGTGACAAACACAATTGTTTTCAGCCTACACAATTCAAGGGATTACTTTTCTGCTACCTTACGTTGCACGTTTTTGAGAAAAGCTTGTTTTGGCTTTATGTCCCACTTTGGTTTTTCCCCTTTCTGTCTGCATTATGCAGTGAAATTTGACGTATGGTGCCCAAGACTAAATTTAAAGGATGGTGGAGCCAGTGAGGTTTTGTTGGATGACCTTGACTCCTGTATGATCTACTGCAGGAAATAAAACTGATTTTCTTTGAATGGCTTTGTAAGAGTTGTATCATGTAATAACCCCAAATAAGCAATCTTTCTGGAAAGGTAATGAGAAACTTACTCCACTAAGGAAAATTCTAAGTACGGTGCTTGATGCTTTGGTATTGTGTTGATGCTTATTTTAAAATATAAAAAGTGATGCCAATAACAAGGTCCTCATGCATTTTTTACTGGTTTTTGGGCAGGAGTAAGGAAGGGACCCAATAAAAATCCAGTTCTTATTCTTTAGGGTGAGATGTGAGGTGTGGTGTTTATCATATTTTTAAATATAGGTTACAAACTTTTAACTAAATAGAATGCAGTCTGCTTTCTTCAGGGTGGGTTTTTGTTTACGTAGTGCCTGGTATAGTAAACTGGGATGAGTAATTGAGGTTCCTATATGTGTCATGATGCAAATACCCAGACTATATACATCTATATTCTCTAGTTCTTCTAAAATCTGAAGCCTGGTCTAATTGTTACAGGCCCAACAAAGGTGCTCATTCCACCTCTTAATTTGTGATGTTCCTTTGAAAGCCCAGCCATGATGATTAGACTGCTTAGTCCTGAGCTAACTAGTCAAAACACAAACATCCAGTCTGAATCATTGAAGCATAACAATGCATATGTAAAATGCATATAATATGCTGGATCTAATTTTGATTTTTTTTTTTTTTTAATTCGAGGCACTCTGTGACAGAGAGCTAGAGTGTATTTCCCTCCTTGTTTTTCCCCCTAAATTTTATCAAATGAGGATGAAGACAGAAATGTGACTTGATGTCTTGTAAAGATCCATCTGCTTCTGTGTTCTGCATTTGAAGATTTGTCCAAGGATCTGCTTATCAGACTGAGTTTGCAGGCCCTTGTACATTCATCTTAGTTTAATGTCACCAGACACGTGAGTCATAAAGGTTGTACCAAGCTTTTTGGGCTTGAAAACAAGCATCTCATTTATACCAGATGAGTGTAACAGTGCAAGAACGTTGACTGATTATAAATGAAGTCATTTACTGCAGGCTACTTAGTCCCTGAAATGGGACAGTGCAACTTTTATCTGGGTGTTGTGGTGGGACATGCATACTCCTTCCTGAGCTCACCAGCTACGTTGTCCACCAGTCACATTGAAAAGTTCATAGTGGATGTTCATGTTGCTTTTGTGAACCCAGTAAGGCACCTTAGTGGCAAAGTTTGGGTTTACTGGTAAAAAAAACCAAACCAACTTTAAAAAGATGTTGCTGACTTCTTTTAATGTAGTAATTAGCAGTAAGTGCAAGTGTGGAAATGAGCACTTTGGAGTTTGCTGCTCTAAAATATAGTGCATAGGCTAAGGAACTGCAGGAAGATTCAGTTCAGTGTCTTACATGGATGCACTTCTTTAGCTTTCTGACCTTGAGCAACTATGTGAGCACATTTCAGATGAAGCCTGGCAGGGAGCAGCAGGATGTACAGCAGGAGATCTGAGGTGAGCACAGATTTCTGAAGAATTCCTAAATGTAAGGATAAATACTTCCTGTTTTTCTTTGTGGACATACTTCATAAATAGCGAGGGATTCTGAGTTATCAAATTAGAAGGTGGTAAGAGCTGATAATTTTTAGTTGAGGCAGTGACATTAGAAGCTCTGTAGTTTTTTTTTAAAAAGTAGTGATATATTCTTTCTAGGTTAGATTCTTCTGTAGTGCAACATCACAGTAAACTGTACTAGAATTGCCTATCTGTGAGACCTGGGCCTTCCTTGGTTACACTACGGTTATTAGCACTATCTGCTTGTCATTTAGATACCTGCAAAAAGCAGCAGCATGAGAGCATATGAAATAGAAATGTTCTTTCCCTGGTGTGCTGGAAGCCACAGTAGGTGATTGGAGTCAGCATTTGAAGAACCAGAGCAAATAGTTAAGAACTTGGTACAATGCATACTTCTAATTTCACCCCCCCCCCCCCCCCCCAAAGTCAACGTAACTTGGGAAAAGGCAAAAAAGGACATGGTTTGCAGATAGATAATATAATAGATTTCCTGATAGGCAATGGCTCTGCTTCTGTAACTGTGCATAACAGGCATAAAGGTTAGCTACTTTCACATAGGGCTAACAGATCTAGTAGGACAAGAAAGTTGTATGAAACATAGGAAAACTAGGGCAAGTTGAGGGTTGCCTGGAGTCTTGGAGGCATGACAGGGTTGGTGTACTTGTTTAGTAATTTCTGTGGCAGCATGAAGGCCATCAATTAACAGGAAGGATAAACAGCGCAAGGACTCTTGGAGCTAACCTGATGAGTATCTCTTGGAAAGGGTCCGCCTTGCTAGTGGGAACGGCCTGTACCTAGCGCAAATGCACAGTGCTGTGTGCAGGTGGTAGTAGAAAGTCCCTTCCTGGTGGAGTGCTGAGCTGTGGCATCCTGTCCTACTGGCTTGTCTGCATGGATCTGCTTGTGGGTAATGAAACTGTAGGTGACTTCTGGAGTAGATTATGTGCTTTCAGAGGGAATTAAATTCAGCAGAGACCCTTCTGAATTCAGCTGTCCAATTAAACTCTGTTGGAAGTTGTAATGATTCACCTTTAAAACTGATTTGAAATAAATTTTCCTGCATGTAAATATAGGTCAAGATATGGTGGCTCTGTCTTAATCTAACTTTGTGTGCAGTAAACACTAGAATGTGTGGGGAGTGATACTGTCTCACCTACATAAGCAGACAGTACCACATCCTCAGCGGGAAGTAACTCTTCAAAATCCCAACAGCATGAAATAATGAATGTAGTAGGGTCTCAGCACCCTTTGCATAGGGCTTGATTTCAACAAAATGTGGAAAAGCATTGTTCACTGTTCAGGGGTGGGGCAAGGAAATTAATTCCACTCAAAAAGCACAATCCTGTGGAAATACGAGGCAGCTGATAGTATTTTGTTGTATTTTCAGTATGTTGCTGCTTAATGCTCCCATCAGTAGGGGTATTCTAAGAACCTCCCTGCTAAAAGCTGTGTCTGCTCTGGCTACAAAGAGCAATATTGCAAACCTTGCTCCTGTGACTGCTGATCTTGATCTGCAGAGACTAACTCTGGGGAGTTAGAGAGATGAAGCTGCTGGCATTGATTCTTGGTCTCTTCGCCTCTGGTAGCCAGAGACTCTTTTATAGCCTGCTCTTTCTTGAGCACCAACTTTTAGCAACTGCAGTCCTATGACATAAGGTACTGTGAAGTACAAGATACCTGCAGTTGCTTAAAACTGGATTAAATTATTGCTTACTGGGATAACAGGTTTCATATCTTGCTTCCCCAATTCTAAAATACACAATTATAAATAGGCCATGAAATGTAATAAAACAAAACCTTAAAAGGATATTGAGACCAGTTATGTTTCCATTGGCTTGTAGTCATTTTGGGGGGGTCAATTCTGTAATTTTTTTCAATGTGAAGAGAAAAATTTCAGAATTGTATTTTAAAATGTTCAGGAGGAATACACATGAAACATTATGGAGCAAGTTTAGTTTTTCAAACTCATGAAACTGGCAATAGAAAGCATTCTGTATGGAAATGAGTAGTAGAGCATTTGTATTTAACTTGCCTTTTAAGCTTTTTTTTTTTTTTTTTTAACAACACACTGGGAAAATTTCAGCTTCTCAGAAACAGGCTAGAACCCATCTTGATTCACACATGCTTTGACCCACTGGGTTTGCCTTCCTGTGCAGCAGGCCTGCTCAGTTATCTCTGGCTGTGGAATAAAGCTGTAATGCTTCTGAGCTGAGGAAGAGGAGGAGAATATAATAACAGTCGGTCTTGTGCAGGCCCCATCACTTCACCTGGATGGGTGTTTTAGGCTGCTTTTGAAAACAACTGTTTTTTAGGAAAATGTTGAAACTTGTGCGCATCCTCTTTCGTGCTGTACTGCTTAGGAAAGCTGCATGGTGTTTTCTCTATCCAGTAAAGACTTCCCATAGATAGATAACTCATGGGAGGTGCTGATTCAAATTGAATTTGGTGCCTTTGCTGTGATTTCTCATGGAAGTATTAAATAATGCCTAATCCCTAGTTTTAAGAGGTGCTACAGATCAAGGTGGGCCCTAACTTCTAGTCCAGTGAAGGGTGCTGTGCTCGATAAAGGTGAGAGGTAGGTCGTGTTTCCTTCAAGGGGGCATAAACTACATTTTGCTATTACTAATCTAAATGTCCTTGGTTGTTCTAATGTATGTTTCTCAAAAACCAAGCAAATTATGGGAAGAGATAGGGATTGCTGTTTTTCATACCCTTCAATACCAGGGCAGGAAATGGAACATATCAAGCAGAGTATTGAAGTCTTGAGGAAAAAAGCTTTGGCATAGACATACACTATTGTATTTGGGTCTGGAAACTGTTATTTGTGATTATCTTGATTGCTTTAGGTAGCAGTAGGTTAGTGGTTTAAATCCTTTGTGTTTAGTCTTTCAAGTCCTCCTCTTTGTGAATAAATTTTGTCAAAGGTATACCTTACCATTGCTACGACAGCAAGGGCTTCCCTGTGGAGTGAATCACTGTTCCTCCCTTGTGGAGCATTGTGATCTTGAAGGTGGTGTAACAGTCCTTAAAAGGCTTTTGATTTCACTGGAAGCTATTAAGTGTTCAGGAGATACTTGATAACTTTTTCATGGGCTTAGGGTCCTTCAGAAACTTGATCTGGGGGTAATGATGGGCCTAGCTTGTTTGGCAGCTGGATGCCACCAATTTCCATGTGTCTTGTACCTCTGAATACATCTAGGTTTTTGAACACAGAGCAGAAATACGTAACAACTTCTTCCATCTAATCAAAACTGTATGTTTTCTACCTGATTGTGCATAGTTCGAATTTAGTGCAAATAAAATTTCAGGCTTAGGGAGAACAAGCAGGACAACTGGTGAGAAATAGGCTAGCATGCAGGGGACTCTTGGCTTGCTTGGACAAGCCAATCTCATCTCGCCTCACTGCCAGTGGTTTTTGCAAGATAACCTGGGGCCGGGACAGGTGCCCTGTGTCTCTTGTTTATCTCACATTGTATCTCCTGATGTGTCTTAAAGTACAGACATTAGGAAATTTTTTTTCCATTTGTTTATGTAGTGGATACAGGACAGAAGAGGCCAATTTTGGCTTTTTGACAGGTGTGAACATCAGTGGTCCTATTGATCTCTCTCATGTATATTTGATTGCTCAATACTTCAGAATACTGAGCTGGGCAGAGTAAAACAGATGTAACAGCTTCCTGGGTAAACACGTTAATGTGGATTATTCTATGTCCTAGTGGTAGATTCAAGTTCATTTTCCACAATACAGCATTACAGATTGCTATGACTGAGAAGACCATTCTTGCCATTTCTGCAGTTCCTCATCTTATCCAGTGCAGAGCTTTTCCCTCTTGTAACAAATGAGGGAAGGGTCCTAAAATCAAATCTCCTTTCATCACTCAACTCCAGTTCATCCCCATGGCATGTCTGACCTCCTTAAACTATGGAAAATAAGATCTTGTGGAAAGTATATGGCAAGGTCAGTGAAAGATTTTGCAACTTGCACTACTAGTAACAGTGGATGTTTTAATAAAGTTACCTTATGAGAATCTCCTCTAGTACTGTAGGTTAAATGCAAAAGAATGTGTAGTCGATGGAAAAGGTGGTAGGTGATGTAGGAAATACTTTCCGACATAATTTGTGATTGACTTGCCCACAGTGTCACAAAGTCATTGAGTCTCTTACGTTTTACAAATGCATTTTTTAAAATTGTTTACATGTTCAGTAAAAGAGGTCAAATGTCCATGTCTTCAGGTTTTAGGGTCCCAGATGACTATGAACTAAGCTTTTTTGAGCCTTCCTTGGAAGCATCGGGTGATGGCTGCTGTTGAACTGTTGGGTGATGTGGTGCCAAGATGATTGGTTTGACCAAGTTGTCTTTGTTCCCTCAGTGCCTTGGTTTCACTAGTTCTCCTGTTTACTTGCTACAGGGTTATGTGCAAGTGCTTATTTTATTTCGGAAGCAAGGTGGAAGCCAGGATGCTCCCAAAGCTACCTCTCTTTTATACAGTGGCAGTGTCACTACTGCCCAAGTTCCCAACTATAACTTCCAGTTTTTGTTTTTCCTTTCCTGAAAACTTGTTGGCCTAGCATCAACTCTGTAGTTGTGCCCAGATATCTGACAGTGAGGCCAGTGAGGGGACTCTTTCAAGAGCTGAAGAGAGAGGACTTGTGGGTGGTGGCAGTTGGGATGGCTATTGCACTTGCCACCCCTGCAGTAAGACACCTCTGAATTTAAGCCTACCCCAGGGTAAGTGTCACAACCAATGTCTTAAGAGTATGTTGCAATGAGAGTCAGCCTCCAGGCCCTGATTCATGAACAGCAGCAGCTTAAACTCACAGGGCAGAGGCAGCCCTCCACACCCAGCTGCCCACCCTGGGGTACAGTAAATTCAGATCTGTCTTATCCCAGACAGAAAAGGGAGCAACTGAGTCAATAGGATTCCTAGATCTTTGCGGATACTGGGGAAGAAGGGCTGAGCTTCACAGGGATTAGGCTGTCCCTGCCCTGTGTACAGGGGTTAGGTTGTCTCTGCCCTGTGTTGGTCCAGCTGGACCTGGCCCTTGGGAAACGCTGAGCTTGGAGGCCCATGAGGTGGTAGTGTAGCCTTTTGAAATGTGGTTAACGTGCCACTTTAAATTCATGGTGCTCACCTGACATATGAAATAATTTCTCTCTACTCCTTTCTTTTTTTTTGGAGATACTTATTAGTTTTTAGTGTGACTAAGTCGTGAATCTAACCATAGTGCTGTGTCTCTGCTTTTAAAGTTTGTCATAAAAAAACATGCTTTGCTATGCAAATAGTTACTAAAACTTACTATTCTTCACTGTACTCTTTCTTTTGGGGCAATTTAGGCTGGAAGTGAATGTGAAGATTTCCTAATCTTTTCATTTTAGTGCTGTGACACCCTTTAGCCTAAGGAAATGATTTCTTGAAAAATGGGACAGTGTTTGAAAAGCGCTAGTGCTGACTAAGGAGAAAAACCTCAAACAAGAAGTCTGATAACCTGTTTTATCAAACTCGAACACTAACTCTTGTAGTAGCTTATAGTGGATTTGTACTTTGATATAGTTGGCTTTCCCTTTCAAGTGTGTGATAGATTTCTTGTATGTAGCAAAGGTGAACTGGTAAAATTATTTTGCAGCTACCGGAAGAATGTGCTGCTGCCTTTTAATATGAAGATATGTATCTGGGGAAGCTTGAATTGTTTTTATATATCACACTGTGAAGAATGAGTGCTGAAACATTCTTATACACTTGTGTCTATCATCTGAAAATTGGTAGGGTATTTATTATCTTAGGCTTATCTCAGACCTGATACTCACACGTGGTGGTCTTAAATTATAGCAGTAACTAACAAATGCTGATATTTGCTCATGACAAACTTACCAAACCAGGGGGTGGGCAACCTGTCAGGAATTTGGGGAGAAGGGCTTATTGTATATGTGCATAAGGTAAGGAACATAAGTCCCTATTTTAACTTCACTGCTGGGGTTGAGCCAATTTCCTCTCCCATTCCCCAGCCCCAGAGGAGGAGCTGCCCAGTCTCCCTCTCAATTCAGTGAGGGGAATGCTTAACCTTTTAGAAGCTTGGTCATCTGGGAGCTCATTATTAACACTCATACTTCTGAAAGATTTAATTCTGCGTGGCAAATAATCATCTGCAGGCAGCTAATTCCACTTGCCAGTTCCACTCCCCCTTTGCTCCCTGCTCGGTCTTCACCTGTCATTTCCCTTTCTTGTGTCCTTCTAATTTGGATGCTTCCTCTAAGGTCTTATGGAGTCAGAAATTTTTATTTGGATTGAAATTAAAGCCTGTAATGACTTCTAGCATCAGACATCTTTGTGTCATGTAACCGTAGTCCTGAGACAAATGAAGAATAAACATTGGAGGCAGCACTTACCTGATCCCCAAATAAATAAATAAATATTTTTGGAGGGTGAGGAGAAATTATTTTTGTTTTTCAAGTTCTTTGAAATCTTTCTGCATGAAACATCTGCTGCATCATATGTAAGAAGAGAAGGCCAAGAGTAATAAAGCATTTCATTAATGTTTAATAACATAGTGATTAGCAACCCAGCAAATGTCTTATGCCCATGGGAGATTGGAACTTATTTGATTAATAGATTAATTGCAACCTGTTCCGGTTGTGATTGCAGGTGTAAGTTTCTATAGATGTTGCAGACTCCCTGAGGACTGATGTTATAGGCACACTTATACTTATTTTCTTCTTCCTAGTTGAAGAGTTAAAAATCAAAACATGAGGAAAAATCCATCTGCTGTTTCTATGGAAGGAAAATGATTTTTACTGTAAGAGTTTTTCAACAGAGATCCTCTGTGCTACATCTGAAAAAGAGGCTAAAAATGGCTATTATCTCTGAAAGCATAGGGCTGCCTTTTAGCAAGTACTTTTCCTTTCAATTATTCTCCTTCCTGCACTTTATTTCAGTGTTATAATGGACTTGAACCATCTCTCTAAGTTTCAGATCTAGTTCTGTTTTTCTAACTTTTACCTTGGGTACACTGTAATTCCTACTGCATCTGGACTTGCTGCTGGCAGAGCGAGCACAGTAGGTGCTGTAGAACTGAAATGTAGAACTGAACTGTTCATCAGGTCACAATATTTGAAACAACCACTTGAAAATGATTAAGTGAATTTCAGGTTGTGGTCTAGAAGTGAGATGATGCTGGAAATCAATTTGTGTTCCAAGTTTAGTCTCAAGCTTCCTGAGCTGGCAGGAATTTAGAGATGGTATTAAGTCTCTGAGAGCCTCCCAAACTCCACTTCCATTCAAAGAGGCAGTGACGAGCTAACAAAGAATTTGGCTTCCACCCTTCAATTAACTGCTGAGATGCAGGGAGGAAGTGAAAGAAGAGTCAGAATTTTTCTTCTGTTCTCTCAAGAGACTGAGGCTTGTTGTATGTTCTCTTCAGAACACAAATAAGCCATTTCTGTGTCCAGTTATAGGAAACTGTGTGTAATAGCTATATGAAGCTCAAGTTTTCTGCTTAGGGACTGTGTCCTGCATTGGCAAGAGCAGGCTGGAGATGACATAATACAGCACTTGCCATTGCTGACTGCCTAGGGGAAGAGTTAGGAAGTTCAAAGCACGTGGTCCCTTCGCGAGAAGGGATGTAATACCTGAATTTATTTGGGAAGTAATACAATAAAAAGAATTAACAGGGTGGAAGGAAGGTGTGTGTTGGTATCTCAGATTTTCATCCAGTACACCTTTCTGTCAGCTCGCTCATTACTGCATGGTTGGGGTTCAAATCTGTCTAGTTCTTAAGGGGATAATGAAGTCTAGCCCACGTTTGTGGTGTCTGTGTGACTTTTTGCTTCACTGATTATGCTAGAGCTTTAGTTTCAAGCACGTTTTTTCCTCTTGCTGCCCCGTCTGCTCTTTAATTTCAGCTGAGCTGTAATAAATCATGGGCTTGCAGGTTGGCAGTGTGCTGATGGCCCCACCTACGCTTGCCTGAACCCTCTGCCTTCAGCTTGCCCTGGCCTAGCCCCAGCTCCAGCCCAGCATGCTCTGCCTGCTGGCCTCTTTGGGCAGGTCCTGCCTGCTGCTGCATTCAGAGCCGATGCTTTTTGCCCTGATCTGTACCCGTGCCAGGGCTGAAGGTCGCTGTGCTCAGTAATAAATTTTGGCTAGAATACAGCTGATGCATGCGTTTTGCGCCTCTGACTTTCTGGGTGTTTGCAGGCCAGTGTTTCAGAAATGTTCTGCGGTGCAGCCCTGCTGTGTGTCTCCATCATTTGTTGCTTTAGGATCTTAATTATCAGATTTTTACATGAGGACAAGTAGTGGAAAGTTTGGCAGCGTTGTGGAACTTGGTAGTGAAACAAAGCTGGTTTTGGAGCCTTTCCATTACCTTTAGTTTTGTAGTAAAACAGAGCATGATGCAACTGAACTTCACTGGTTTGCACAGAAATGCATGCACGAGCATTCTGTATCTCGGACCCCCCGTCAGCTTCCTCCAGTTATCCCACTTGTGTGGCACAAGGCATGTGAACTCATTATTCTCATGTTGTGTAGGTACTTAACATTTGGGTTTTCCCTTGTAGAGGGTTGGGATTCCTATCAGTGGCAGGCAGGAAGAGGTGCAAGGAAGGGAGAGTGTGTGTGGGGGGGGGCAATATTTAAAGCAGCAGGTTTGTATTTATGCTGTAAACTGCTGATGGCTATCACCGATTTCTGGTTTTTTTTCGTAGGGAAACTGTGAATGTTAACAGTATACTAATTGGTATTATATCTATGTCTCTAGGATTTTTTTGATGATAGAAGTCAAAGTGCTTTTACAAATGCTAACCCTCAAAGCTGCTTCTGTGCACATGTGTGTGTTACACATTAGTAGAGGTTGGAGCAGGACATGGTATCTGGACTTTCTGACCTGTGCGTTAGGCCTGCTGGGCTGCAAGTATTTAACAATCGGCAATGGACCAGCACTAACTGGGTGGTGGTGGTTGTAGCATTACAGCTCTTTGTATGTCACAGATACAGATATTTAATATACAGTATTTGTTTGTTGTTATTGTCCTATATTTCTGGATTAAAGGTTGTGATTGTATGAATTTGAGACTAACAGGTGTGCTAAAAATGGAGACCTTCCCAACTTAGATCTGCTGGTGTTAGAAATACTCCATGACTGGCAGGAGAGGGAGACTGGGGCTTTGTCTTAATCCATGCCTCAAATGTAATTGAGGAAAACTGTGATCCCTGTTGACATTTATCTCTGCTTGCAATTGCTTGCCTACAAAATGGACTTTTCATGGGTGGCTAGTTATTGATGACTGGCATGGGCAGATTCCCAGCCCAGGCCTCTGTAGTTAAGCCCCTTTTTGCACTTTTCCTCCAAGCACTGATTTATTTCAGTCATAGCTTGGGGCAAATACAGAAGAATGTAGGAATTAGCCTTTATTCTGTAAAATGACTCAATTATCATATAGCTGTGAAAGACAGTTCTTTAAGCCATAGAATAATTTCTGTAATATTTTTGCTGACAGCAAGAGAGTATTAAAAGTAGCCTTGCAATTGATGATGTTTGAAATCTGCCTTTGGAGGAATGGGTCAGGCAGCTTCAGGAATTTTTAGAGAAGATGTGGTACAGCTTTATTTTGCAGTCTGTCCCACTAAGCGTAGGATAAACCAGACACACTAGGATTGGAGCTTTAGTAAAGATACTAGTGAAAATATGCTGATCTGGGTGATGCCACAGGTTACCCTGTGGTAACCTGTCAGGTGCTATTTCTGTACCGCAGGTAGCTTATGGTGCGTATGATGGCTTCCTCTGTGGTCTGGAGTGTTTTGTCTCAGTACTTGTACAAAGCTGAGCCTAGGAGGTATGGCTCAAAAGTTGTGGAAGCAGCTGTCTCTGCAAGGCATTGAGCTTAGCTGCTAGGATCACTTTGGAAGACCTCTGTCAGCATGTGTCTGCTGCGCAGTGCTTGGGAGTCCAGCCCTTTTCTTGTGGTGGGAGATGGTCAGGACAAAGAGTCTTCTTCCTGCTGTATGAAAATGCTTTGAATCTCTCAAGGTCTCAGCCTGAGCCTGTTTCCTGGGCAGGCTCAGCAATGCAGCCGGTGAAGGGGAGTAGAGGTGACGAGGCATTCAGGCTGGTCAAGTGGAAGGAAACAGAGGCAGGGAGGGAAGCAAGCCCTGCTGCTTCATCACTGCCTTCCTGCCTCCCACTGGAAACTGGTTTCTTCCCCAGCTTTGCCTGTGGCTCCCTTCTCTGGCTCTTCACTGTGGGGAAAACTTTTACTGAAGAATAAGAAATGTGGTAGAATGGAGGAAATTATGATGGAAGTAGGAGAAAGGAGGAAACTAAACATGATATGTGCAAGAGGAGGAGGAGGATTGTGTGTACGGAGAAATTTGGATCTACCTGTGGTGCTTCCATCCGTCTGTAATGCCATAGTTCATGTGACAATTACCCTGCATTTTCTGGTAGAGGAATGTGAGATACTGAGCTTCAGCATTTGAAAATATTACCCTGAGAAGAATAAAAATTAGTTCAAAAAGTGCAAAAATGAGACTTGACTTCAGTTGCTGGCCTTACTTGTTTTAAGCAAGACGGCTGATGATGAAGTTGCTTGTTGAAATAGATTGGTAGCTTATCCCTGCCTTTCCATCAAAAAGATATTCTCCCTTAAAAGGACAAGATGTACACAATCTTATCTGTTCACAAGAACCAGGTCATGTCCTTGGTGTGACACAAGGCAAAAATACAAATTTCTAATTTCTTCCATTTCATCTGCTTTGCACATAATCCTCAAAGAACCTTTTTGAGGCTTTAAACAGGCATTTCAGATGGGAAAAAAAAAGTGCAAAATGCAGCATACCCTTTAGCTAAGGAAGCTCTGAGGAATTATCTTCTGAACTGGATCTAGGTGATATTTCTACATTTTATTGAGTATATATTGATAATGTTTGTGCTGACATGAGCTGTACAAGACCTTCTACCTTCATTTGTTCTGGTCCAGTTCAGGAAGTTACAAGTCTGTAAGACATCATCGCTGATGATCCAGTCATTTTATCCCCTGTTGTAAAAGGAGGAGGGGGGAAAGGAGGGAAAAAAAGAAAAATAAAAGGCAAAGATCCAGGTTAGGGGTGGTAAATGCAAACTGGCATAACACTAGAAATCTCTGGATGGGGAGCGAAGGGACTGTGTGTGTGGCGGGGTTGATGGTTATCCTAGTCTGTAGCAGCAGATTACAGTAGTGAGGCAGAAATGATCTTGCTTTGGTGTTTTTATATCAACTGCAGCATTAGCACAGTTATGAGGAGTTGGGGTTGTAACTTTGGAGAGAAGGCATTGAGTCTTCATGCATGAGCTGTATTGGCTATGTTTTGAAGTTATAAATCTGATGTTGTCTTGATAATCTTTAACCAAATCTTTAACCTTGGTGAGCAACCAGATGTCTTCAATATAATGAAGAGATACAGGCAGTCTGGGTTAGGAAAGTTGTCTTCAGAAGTGATGAGCAGGGTTTTGTCATGTTGGGTTTGCTTCAGTAGTTAATGAAAGGCTCAAATGCATTGGTTGTAAAGCAGTCTTATGGAGCTGCGTGTCAGCAGCCCTTTGCCTTCTGGATAAAGAAATAATATTTTAGGTAAAGAAATCAAACTGCAACAACTGCAAGAAATTTGCTGAGTAATCTGTTCATAGTCCCATTGGTTTGCGGCTTCTCAAAGGAACGTGTGCTGCTGTGGTTCGGTGCTTTGTGTTTCAGTGTGAACAGAAGTCTGCTGGGTCCTCTCTTGTGGCAAGGCTGGCACTGAAGGGTATTGCTTTCTTCAGTGCTTACCAGGCCTGATACTCTCAGTAAGAAAACTAAACCCTTCTTTTTATGTGAATGGGTGGGAGAACAGGAAAGAAGAATAACTTCCTCTTTGAGTCTTTGACTTTGTATCAATGTCTCCTGGAAAACAAAAATTATGAGTTAAGGATAAGCACAAGCTTTATGTTTTCGTCCACCCTGTATTTTGATCATGCACTGTCAGCCTTTCTCATCAGCATGTTTTGAAATGGTTTTAGTTTGCATTATATTTAGACATGTGTTTTCTCTCTTGTACTCTGTGTAGGACATCTGTCACTGTTCACTAAAGGTTCCCTGCTTATAATCTGATATTCCCCCCCCCCCCCCCCGGTGCATTGGTAATTAATAGCCCACATTATAATGTGAAAAGGCTCTTATTTTTTTAAGACGTATACAGGGAAATATATGGTAAAGTGAAACTACTTGAAGTATTCGTCTGGGAAAAAATGAATTCTTTAAAGCATCAGTCTGTTACATGAACATCAGTAGCTGTTCCCCCGCCACATCCAATTTGAGCTTTGCAACTCTTCGAGTATTTCCAGTTTAACTCCACCAGGGAGTGGTGATTAGAAGTCATCTTGCGTTTAAGATGGCTGAGGTGCCTGTTTGACTAAGATGACAGTTTAAATTTGTTTCCTTCTGTCTAATCATAGGATGCGAGATATAGGTTACTGTGTAACCAGTTTATGAGTTATCCCTGATATTAGCACCTCTTGAAGCACTGTTGCTGCAGCTGCAGCAGATGGTCAGGAGGAGAGCCGAAGGCAATGGGTCAGAGTGGAAGGCATCAAAGTGGGCACAGACTGTGCTTGTGTTAGGATGAGATACCAGAGTATAAATATAACTTCAGCCTAATGTTAGAATAACTTCTGCTGATCTCTCCCCCCCGCAGTGTATCCAATCAGCGTATACATATTGTCTAAAGAACATGAAGTGGTAACCTGACTTGGAGTATACATGTGTTTTTTAAGGAGCTAGTAGAGATATTGCCAAAATAATATCTGCACATTCATACTTAGTGCATTCATGTTTCTTCCAGTAACTCCATGAGATAAAAGGTATTATTCCCATCTCACAGCCAATGGGAGAAAGGGAGGAAGAAATTGCCTTACGTTGTGCTGTGAATTGCTGGTGGAATTTGGTTGAGGTGCTGGAACTTGCAGTGTTAGGTTTGGTCCTCCAGTAACACTGTTAAGCACTGTAAAAGCCAACTGGAGAAATTAATCTCTTGTCATAGTTGGTGTTTCAGTGACCGATGGGATCTAGAGCCATCCCTACTTCAGCTCGCTAGCTGAAATCTGCCCCGGTTTGTAAGGTCCAGGGAGACACCACTGAGCCAGCAGTGGTATGCGATTTGGACAAGACAGAGGATGAGGTCTTTCTGTTGGTCTGTAGTCTGAACTGTGCCATGCGTCACAGGAACCCCAGCGATGACTTTCAAAATTTACTTCTTTTTGATAGCATTTAATATGAATGAATAAGTGGAGAATATCTGAGCTCCTGTTCCTACCAGGATAACGCTTTTCTCTAAGATGTGAGGTATGTTGATGAGGTTATGTGACGAAGTCTGTATTCCTCTTTCACAAATTCACTCCATGGGATTTCAGGAGATACATGAAAGCCTCAAAGGTCTCTCCCTGCTTTCTCTTACTTTCTCTCTTCCTCCTTCAGGATAGAACAGGCCTGTCTTGGTGTACACCTAACGGACTTAGGCTTTAATCTGTTCAGAAGCCGGGCAGGCTCAGGGAAGGACCTGCTTTCCTCTTAACCACTAGCTGGATAATTGCCAACTGATAATTGTGTGAGATGTCACTTGTGTTTGTAAAGAGCTGGCTAATACTGAAGTATTTTTTCAGTCAGCGGGTGGCAGGGATGATAGGATTAATGATACTGCATCTTATCTAACACCTCTTTTTTTTAAGGCTACATGGCTTAGAGGAATTAAAAGCAGAGTTTGTAGCCGTGTTCACATTAGAAGCTCTTGAGTGGTTCTTGCAGAGTTCCTTAAGCTTTAATCGTAGTGACAGGCACCGTACATGACCCTCTGATACACAGAATATGAAATCTTTATTTCGACAGCAGCACCACACAAAGTAGGTGTTATCTTTGTGTACTGAAGTATGAAAATGTGTGGTGGCTAAAGAATATTCTTCCCAAATATTTCTGGAGTTAGCCAGAGTTAATGATGCTAGTAGGACTGGTGTATTAGTCTAGTGTACTGGTCCTAGCTAGTTAGGATGCATGATTAGCAACCCTGTGATCCAAGTAAAAATTGGAATACTATCTATTTTTGAAGCTGCAGATTCTATAGTAATTGAGGAAGGAAAAACAGTGATGTGTAAATATGACCATAGGAGAAAGGACTATTGTAGCAATAGCTGTGGAATGAAGTATAACGAACATATCTGTGCTAATTTTACTTGCTTGTTTTTATTCATACCTGCAATTCAACGTTTCACTCAATTTTATCTGTTGGGCTGTAAGATCCCTCATTTGTTTAGGGCGCAGTTACAGTGGATATTGCGGTAAAGTCCCCAGTTT